>NC_134367.1:125973106-126297879 GCF_035582795.1 Mycteria americana
ACAGTCCTACCGAGTAGTTGTGCAATTATTTTTTTTAATTCCTCACCTGTTCTTGTCCACATTTACAGGGAGAGCTCACAATGACTATGCCTATTTTTTCACAATACAATTTTTGCCTAGTGTCTAAAATAAGAATTCTACAGTATATTGGAAAAAATACAGAGTTTGTTCCCACTGCCGTTTCCTATCTCTGTCTGCACTCAAAGCATCACCTCTCAAATTTCTTCCGTGCTGTTCAGATGGAGATGTAAAATTGACTATAATCTACATATTCTATATGGAATTATTAGACAAAAAAAATGCTAAAAATGCAGCAAATGGAAACTGAAGCCCAAAACAGTAAAAAAAAAAACAAACTTGAATACTTGAATGTATGTGGGCTTTTATCACCTTCTGCTAGTTTACAAGAAGCAGAAAAAGGGGTATTTAATTGTCTGACATTAGTACAAAAATTAAGATTGAGGGCTCATGCAGATACTGAAGCACAAGCGGGCAGCACACTTACATCCTTATAAAGCAGGCATCCCCTCAAATGAGATAGTAAACAGCACAGAATAAAGGAAGGCTTCTCTGTCTTTTGCAATGAACAGTCTTTTATGCCACAGGTAGCCTTTCTAATTTCCCTTTGACTTCAGGTGGAGGAGGGAAACACTAACATGTTTTTGATACAAGATCACTGAGTTCAATGGGAGTGTTTCCCCTAACTTCAGAGAGGTTTGGAACACACTCAGTGTAAATAAGGATGGCAGAATGGTAGAAAACACACAAATGTACTATTTATAGCTAAGAAAAGATCCATTGTGGTTCAATATATCTGGCGGAAAAAAAAAAAAAAAATCAAACCCATCCTTCTTGAAACAAGCTAAAAAATTTTGCTCTTACCTGTACTCTTATCTAGTATGTTTTTCATATTTCTTAAGCTTCTATACAGTCTACTAAAACTCTAGAGATGTGGAAACAAGACTAACAATCTTTCTTCTTTCAGGACTCTAAACAAAATCCTGGCCTGACTGAAGATAACAGAAGCTTTTTATTGATTTCTATGAAGCCAGAACTTCAACCCCTGAGAATAAACTGCAACCCCCATTTAAAAGCAAAAATCTGTCAAGAAAACTGGCACAAAAACATAACTAAACAAAGTACACAAGGGATTTCAAATGAGATTAGAAGCATTGTTTTGACCTTGTGGCTTTCAGAGGGGTGTGAGAAAAACACAGTAACAGCACAAGAAGCCTTTGCAAACCGGGCAGCCGAGACAGACAGTTTAAAGCAATTGGAAAAGAAAGTCTAAACGGAAACAGAGTGAAAGGAAAATACAGGTCCATCTAGGGTGAAAGGAATGAAGACCAATAATCATTGGGATTCAGCATTGTTTCTGTGGTAGGTGCTCTAAAATCCACGTTGGAGGAGCAGACAGAAAGGTCATGGAAGTCAGAATTATTATATGAGAAAGGAAGTAAGGAACAATGGGCTCAGAGAAGTCATGACAACTGAAGGATTGGTGGTCTTCACTGTGAAAGAATGGGTGGCCTTTATTGATGGGCTCTTTCTATAGAGATGAATTACTGTGTGCAATATCTACACAGACCAGAAGTGCACTGGTGACAGACTTGCTGAATTATTTGCTGTGGATAAACTATCTAAGTATTCTTTCTTGATTTTTATTTTGAGCAAGTCTAATTACTGCTGTAATGTGTCTTACAAACCCCGGTCCAACAAAGCACATACATACGGTTCTTAACGGTAGCCACATGAGAAGTCTCTTTAGCCCCAGTGGGACTACGGATGTACTTAAACCGAGCAGAAGGTTATGGTTCGCAAAGAACAAGATCCACTCGACTAAACACATGAGCAAAGAAGTCACATGAAAAAGACAGAGAGGCAGCAGAGTTTCACAAACAAGACTTAGATGTCTACTGTCAATTCTTCTGTAGCACTGGTCACTACTCTGTGACTTGTTTCCCTTCCTACAGCATCCTTTTTCTGCTTCATTTACTAAGATGTCCAGCTCTTTAGAGCAATGTGGTCTTCCTCCTGCATCTGTATTTCACAGGAGCCTTGATGAGCTATAATCATTAACTGATGGTTCCCAAATTACATATTATTCATTATTTGTAGCTTGTGACTGATCACTAAATACACACCCCTTTTTAATCAGGAAAAGTAAACCAAAACAAGCAGTAAAGAGTGAGTAAATAAGAGAGAATAGGTGTTATTGAACTTTTTTGCTTGTACTAATTGAGTTATTCCTATGAAGATACTCCTCCAGCAGCAATGTGAGCAAAACCTCCTGCACCCGCTTTCACAAGAATGACCGAGGCAGGCAGGCAAAAAGGGCTGAAACATTTGCCGTGAAATTCAGAGGTGCAGTTGCAGTAAACGTCCCACTGCAACTAAGAGTGAAGGGGGTGGGATCTAGTAATACTTGTTTTCTTCAGGTTTAGCGCGAGAGACCCAGTCATAGGTGGGAAAACATGCTACGTTCAATATTCTGTTTGGAACAAAGCCGTTCATTGCAACTGTGAAAAAAGAAAGCATATGAGGACTGGGAGGTTTCTGCTAGAGGAGACATTTTGTAGGACAAAACTGTGGGAATCTGTGGGTGTGTAGTATGCTGAGGTTTGAACTTGGGAACTGTGAATGTAATCTCGACATCCAAGACTAGTAATGTGCAGAAGGAGCCAACACCACAGACCACCTAATCTCTGAAAAGTCCGAGTTGGAGCTGTCGCCCACAGCAATACAATCCATCTGCATGCCACGAAATCTCACAGTTCTCAGTCTGGCTTATGTGCAGACTTATGATTATCTGTCCCGTTATCCACATGGACCTATTCAATTTCTCTCTATACCTCCTGCGACTTTGAATGCAGAATTAGCAATATGATGTAGACAAGTGCTTTTTACCCCTCTCGGCACCCCCCTCCTTTTTTTTGGTCAGGAAATGCCAGCCCTTGTGAGTCTCTCATAGAAAATGAATGGGAAATTTGCAAATTCCTGTAAACACCCACAAACTTTCTCATGATCTCTTGTTACTTTTCAATGGATGGTCCTTTGCAACTCCAAGAAGCCTGGGCTGCTGAATACAGCAATCATATTGTGCCAGCCTCCAAAATGTGTGGTTGTTTCACAAGGCAAATGCCCACACTACCTGGAGCTGGGCAAGCACACAATCACTTACAGTCTAACAGAGAAACTCTGCCTTTAAAAAAAAAAAAACAAAAACAAAAAAAAACCAAACCAAAAAACAACCAACCAACAACGCACAAGCACAGATTTGTTGAGCATAGCTTTTACAGGGTAATCCTTGTTAAGGCACGTTAAAGCGCAGGCTGATCCAGGCTTGCACTGCTAGTCATTGAGAGGGTCCTGCTGGAGGTTTTCTGGAGTGCTGAGCTGAGACTTCTTAGCATCAAGTCTCCAGCAATTCCTAAAAATAACATCACCAAGCCCTCTCATACTTGGCACCAAAGGAACCTAAATCATATCACTGTGGAAGAGCACTGTGATACAGTTTCACCCAGTGACTCAAACATCAATCCCGCAGCTCCCAGCTCAGACAAGCGTCCGTTTGAGAAAGACACCACATCTTGACCGGAATACAGAAGAATGGATGAAACCACAGTGGGGAATCTAGCAGTGGATTTCATTTGCAAGTCTCCAAAAGTGTCTAAGAGTTATTGGAAAATAGCACCTGACAGATTTTCGTGCCTGGAACTGTTCAAGGGAACCAGATAAAAAAACCATTTAAATCAGTCCTTTTGGGCTGTATGAACAGTCCAAGCTCCCACAAACCCTCAGCCAGATGACCCCGAGATGCCCTTACAGACTCATCAGCAATTCAGCAGCAGCGAGAACAAGGAGGAAATTGGGGGCCTTATTAGAGGCCAGCCAAAGCAAAACAAACCAAAGACTTGGTTGCCACTGCCAAAAAACTGCTTTCACAAGTCAGGAATCCTGATCATGCAGCTGCCTCACTTGCCCCTCATTTGCCCACATCCGCTGAGTTTACAAATGAACCTATTAGAAGGCATGATTTTCTATTTTATTTGCCAGGGGAAAGATGGTAACAAAAGGAGGCAGTGAGTGAACGAATATGCCAATGCTCCTTTTGGTTTTACTGGCATGTCATTATATTTAAAAATAGAACTTGATTTTTAAAATAAACAAAGCATAATATGGAGGTTTCTGTGTAAACAAAGGATTGTACATGTGGTGGTATGATACAAAATTTCATGATCAAGAAGTTTCTCATTCAGCCTGTCTAATCAGCCAGAACAAACTTGCAGTCAGTAGACTTTAATTATAATTGCATCTAATTGATTCTTTTTCCTCCTCCTCTTTTTTTTTTTTTTTTTTTTAAACTGTGGTATTGTGGTGCTGCATCAACAGTAGTTCTTGACACAAGAATGCACATTAGGGACTCTAGGGTAAGAAACGGAAAGAACCATATGAGTAACCATCTCATACCCACTACATCGTTTACTTACTATTTATTTCCATTAGAGAAATGCTCAGAGGCACCAGCAAACTGATCCCTGAGTCTCAACAGCCAGCTCTCTCCTGCCTTTGAGGGGAGCTCCTGTCCACGCAGGGAACAAGCAGGGAAGCTGGGCCCCAGTGCCGGCAAGGGGAGCTGAGTCATGAGTCCTTAAGGTGGTGGTAACATTGAGAGTCAAGCACTGCTGGCCACGGCCAGATATCTAGTTACTCATTTTGGGAAAATCATCAGCAGAAATGGACGCACCTTCAGGCTTACATGATAAGTAAATAGGGGTTTTCAAAAATCTAATACTGAAAATGTGGATGCCAGTCATAAATTCAAGCAATGTCTGCATGGCTTATTCAAGGCAGTACAGAGTCCCTGTGACACTTGAAAATTATATCCAGATTGCTTGACTCAACCTCAGAAGTATTATTCTTCCCTTAGCACAGTGGCTAACGTGTCCAGCAATAGGTAAATGAATTAGGATCCTAAGCCACCTTTTCAAAGGATTTTGGCATAACATCACATTAAAACAATGGAACGTAGGTTCTCAATTCACTTAGTCATTTTTGAAAATGAACAGAAGATTAACAAGGATCATGCTACAAATACACTTATGCTCTTGGCATATATTTAAGGCTTGCTACGTGCATACGCTGTGTCAGCCTCTTGACCTCTGTGTGTATGAAGATGACACTCAGAATTCACGCACCTTCTGGTGTTTCTGTCTGGCCACGCTAACTGGCCCCTAATCAGTTAACATTCCCTTTTTTAGGAGAGTTTTCTAAAAGCCCATGAAAAACAATAGACATTGAGAATCAGATTTTGGCTTCATCAAATGGCACTATAAAAAAACCCAGGACTCTCAACAAAGATGTCAGTGACTCAACAGCTCTCAGTAACCACTGCAAAATAAACATTAGACAGTAATTGCTATGTAGGGGTTGAGCATCTGCTAAGAGGAACCATATTTTCATTGAACTATGATTCTAACAAAGTAATCACTCCCCAGCAGAAATATGGCTGAAGGGCAATACTTCAAATGTGCAGTGTGTTGATACGCAGCAGTCCCCCCTCATACACCAAACACAGTGTGCTCAACTATATAAATAACACAAGGTTTTTGTTTTGAAAGAGGATGTTTTACAATAAAAGATATTTTTTAAAGTCAACAGTTTTCCGGTTACTTGTGTGGTATCATATCCCCTAAAGCACTGTGCTAGCAAATGGCTCTCTGAGGGTACCTTTACATGTGGGTTTGGCCTACAGCATGCAGTGGAGATGCAGCGCAGCACCAAACCAATACTGGAAGTCCACATGCCGAAAACCCCTCTCAGCAGGAATTATTAGCCAGGATGCAGCTGTAAACGTATGCAGCCCGCCTACTTGCCCGTGCAAGCGAGCTCCCGTGGTCTGGTGAGACATCTCTGTGCCACATGCTGCACGGCTTCCCGCTCTGTGGTTATTTCGAGTAAAACCAACTTCAACAGTGTTGCACTGTTACTGCGATCCTGCCCATCATCTTTGAAGCAAACGCTCATTCCTGGGAAAATACGCTCTCTTTGGTAACTCAAACTCAAAAAGAAAGCTTCTTTTGATGGTAAAGCTATGGTAAACTGGAAGAGTGTTTGCTCTCTGCCATAATCTCAGATAATAGAGCCAGTTTTCTAAACAGAGCTGAGCTTTGGGAATCAGCTATTCCTGTCAGACCCAGATTCCTCGTAGCAAGAATGCTTGCAATCCGTGCGAGACTCTGTCCCAGGACAGTATGGCTGTGTAAACAGAAGACTACAGTGGGATTATACTGAAATTTCACATCATATTCTCACAGAGAGACCAGCCTCTACAGCCCTGGCTATCTGCTTTTACCTGTTGTGGGACATAACATTGTTATCTGGGAAATACAGCTAGAGGAGAAAGAAATCATTGTACTACTACTCTGCATGATATAGGACAAAGAATGCAAGTCTAAACCAGGTCATATTAAACAGTGCATTTTCTTATTTTTGTAATGTGTTGTGTACAAGTATATAGCGCGCTGGATACATCCAGATGCTAAGCCAAGTCTGGAAAGCCACCCAAGTTTTTGCATACCTCTGAGTACCTACAGTAGTGCAGACTAACGTTCAGAAATGCTGAGAACTTTCAGTTCCCAGTTGAGCAAAAAGTCAGAGCCACTGATAACATGGTTTTCAGTAGTTGCTTGTACAGCCTGGGTATCTGCACAGTTAGACCCTTCAATGTCTTAGAAAAATCTGCTTCATGGTGCCAAATTTTAAGCACTTCTTTTTGCAAACTTAATGACAGAATTGTAGCATTTACACAATTGTATAAACAACATCAGCACTAAATTTTAAAATCAGTAGCTTACAGTCTTCTCTACATATACAATTTAAATGATTAAATTGTGCTTTCCAGCATAAACATCAATATTACTGCATTTAAGTTCTTCTCTCCTACCACACCTCTGACTAAATAATTCTTTTATACCTCACTTCTAATTAGGACTACCAAATTCTACTCTGGAATTTCAATATAGAACAAAACCAGTATTTAGTGAACAAGGTTTTTTTAGGCTGGCTATAAAATATCATTTACAGTATATTCTAGAGAGAAACACAGTTGTACTTAACAAATAGAGCTGATCGGGGAGAAGTGCTGCAAATTTAATACCACTTTATCAGTAGTGACACACGTAATTTCTGTTGTGGAGTGATCCTCACAATTCCTCTCAGATGCTGATAAATCCAAGTGGCTGGAGAACTAGAAGTCCTGATCCAAAGTCCTTTAAAGAAATAGGATTTAGAGAGTGACTTAATAAAAACTCCCACCCCCAGTTGTCTGGCAGCTGAAAGAACAGAGAGACTGAAGGGCAGTTAAGCAGCCAATTCCACTGAAATTCCAAGGATTTTGATCCTTGCATCCCCTTTATAACACTGAAAAACCTCTTTGTATCTATTAAAATGTTATGAAGGAAAAGAAGGCTTTTGGATGCTCTCTGGCTTACATGGAATAAGATACGGTATAAACATACAGGAAGGAGGCAGTCCCTTCCCTGCAAAGTTTACAACATAAATGAAAACAGCAGGGCTTGATATAGCACAAGGAAACAATAAGGCGAGATTCGCCATCACGAAGAACCGAGTCACAGTAAATCAGCTGCCTCTCATCTTTTCTGTAGGCACTCCAGCAAAGAGCTCAGCAAATTGCCAGACCATGAAGCCTCCACATTTCACCTGAGAGAAGCAAATCACAGCTTGCCATAAACAAGCCAGCCTTTAACCTTTTCAGTCTTTTAACCTTTACATAAACTGTGCTTGTTTTCCCGTATGAACAATGGCCTTATTGTTTAAGTTAAAATACAGTACATGACCTGTGATGTTAGGAAATGAATGAATTGTTGTGTTGTCAACAGTTACTTTTTTTCCACGCCTCCCTATATCTAGGAATTTCTTTCCATGTATATAGTTTTAAGGAAAACATGACACTTTGCAGAAAGACTACTGATACCCTAAGTTAACAAATTATAGTAGTGAAAATTATGTAACATGCATTTTCAGTAATTCAGAAACTCCTAGTATACGCCCACTTCTCAAAAGAATTCACCTCAAATTTAGGCACGTAACTGATGTTAATTTTCAAGAGCTTACATTGCCCAGAAACTCTCTTTTCAGACACACAGCAGGCATTTTACAAAACCTGGCTACTTATTAAATGACAAAATGGGAGCAGAGCTCTTCCGAACATCTGGCCAGACTGTGGCTACGTGACTCAAGATGACTGCATGAGAAAACACAAGGTAGGTAAGAGAGTAACAAAAGATTACGGAGAAAAATTCAGACATTCAAGCAACATTAGACATGATGTCCATCTTCAAACACTCATTGCTTACTACAAGTTCATTTAAAATTGGAAAATGTCCAAAATAATTATGGCAAAGATGAAGATAAAGCAGAATTTTTACATATAGCAGAGAAGGTATCCAAACTATCCCTTTTCTCAAGGGCAAGAGACAACAACATCACAATTCAGGAAGAAAACTTTTTGAAAAGGGATCTTCAGAGTCCAAAAAAGTTTTTAAAAATAAATTAATGAACAATATGAAATGTCCCTTAAGCAATTACACAGAGTTTTCTAGATTAGAACGCTTTCATCAACTCGGGAAGGAAAAGGTTCTCACTTTTGAGACCCATTGGACATTGAATGGACCTATGAACAAATGTTTATGTAAAGGAATTATTTTCCCAGGTTGGACCAGGTATAAGTATAAATGGACTTGTCTGAGCCAAAGTATTGTGTGAAAAAGCTGATTTCGGACCTCATGACCCATTTTAGCTAACAGCATTAGAGCCTGAGGCAGCATTCATTCTATTACATATAGCCTTGAGAGAATTTAAACTTAGAAGACTGTTTTTTGACTGGTTTTGGTCAGCAGTGTCCCTTCAGCCACTGCTTCCGCGAGCCCCTGGGAAATGACCAAAAATACTCATCTGATTGCTCTTTTGTGGGATATACTTATGTATCACAGAAATGTGAAAGGGATACCACTTCAATGATATAATGCATATTTTAATCACAGGGTAAGGAATTATTACCCTACAGGTCTGAGATTTTAACCTACAAAATTCTATGTGAGTCCATCAGGACTAGGTCAGGAAGCCTAAGGCACCCCTAACAGGCTACTTTTAGAAAACTAGTATGAATATATCATAACCTGGATAGAAACAGGAATAATCTAAAGAGAAAAGAAAGAATATCATCAAAAGAGAAAAGGTAGATCTCCCAAACAAGGACTCCTCTGAGCTCACAAGAAGGACATTTCCACGTTTTTCATCAAAAAATGAAAGAAAAGGAAGGAGAAAAAAGAAAGCGTGCCACATAATGCAACAGCTCCTCAGTTAATGTAAACTGGCGCCAGTTCATTGAAGTCAATGGAGCTACAGTGATACGTACCAGCTGAGGATGGGGTTCTGAATGTGTAGGCATTTGGCATAATGCCAGCCTCTGTCTGCATACATGTCTGCAATACTAGTGTTGTGTATGTAAACACTGTCTGACTCTCTCAAAATCATAATTTTTAAAAAAATGCTTTATAGTTCTGATGAATTTGTCATGTAAAACAAATCGTTGGTTTCCTGTGTTCAGTGCCTCCCATGTGAGCAGCAGATACTTGCAATCTTCTATGTGCTCTGTTTTTGCTCACCAAATTCCACCAAGCTAGAGGATGGCTCACTCAAAATGCAAATCAGAACAGAGCCCAAAAGAACAGCTGCTTTCTCTGTCCTGAATAAAGAAAATTTTAAATTTCATACTGACACTGTTGTGTGAAGGTTAGATTGTGCTGTTAGGGAGTAAAGGATGGTGTTTAAGCTGCACCCCATTAAGAACCACCAGGACTTTCAGACCCTCCCCTCCACCTCCAATCATTATTTTTTGTCCTCACACCACAGACTAACACTTTACTGTTGCCCTAGACCAACCCAAAGTCCCTCCTTCACCGTAGTAAATAAGAGAAGACTTTGTCCACATCTTGCCCGCTTCCTGCACCTGTTTTGGGAAGGGAAGAGACAGGGTCTAGACCTACTTAATCCCTTTAAACATGCATTGACAGTCTGGGTTTCCACTTGTTTTCCTCTGGTATGTTACGTTATATACCTTACCGACCAATCTGCAGTTCAGGATAGACTTTTGTTCCTCACCGATGTAATACTAACTCTTAAACAATTTGTTCGTAGCAGCACCTCTTCTGACCTTTTGGATACTCCAGAGATATCAGTCTTGGTAACTTGATAACCTCTAGAGCATCCATTTTACTATTTCTGAGGGTATCACCACAATAAAGGAATAAGAAGCCTTTGGAATCATGCATTCAACCCTATAAGCACTCTTTACACAAGCCATACTAAGCTAAAAGAAAACAGAATTATTTAGTTGCCAGTTATTCAACCATTTGTATGAAGTCATAAACAGAAGGAAGAAAAAGCACATGTACTTAATTATTTTGGCTCTAAAGGCAGAGCATTTCTCTTTTTGTTTTTCATCCTGTATGGTTCAGGTGACAAGCTGGTCAATCTGAAGAATTGTTCTAGATGAACACTATGGCATAGGTTGATCTCTGAAATTAGATCCTTACTGCTGAAGAAGTTCAATACAGGTGCTCATTTGAGACTAGGCATCATGATCAGTCACGCTTTTGACACAGGAAGCACCATTTTCATATAGCGGTCTAAGTATATACGAGTCTTATAAATTGACAGAATATGTAGAAATGTCTGAAAACAAAGATGTTTGGCAGCAGTAAGATCAGAGACAGACTCCCAGTTGGACTTGGCTTATGTTTTTTATAGCTCCTTTCAGTAGCCTAAATTCATCTGAGGCTCAAAAAGAAAAGAAAAACTTTTGATTCATTTTATCAACATACCGTAAAAGCATCAGAGATTTCCATAAGTGTACACCATGAAAGGAGAAACAAATCTGAAACAAGATTGATAAATCTAATTCCGTATTGACCGTCAAGTGGTTTTGCTCATTTAAACTAAGTCATTAGGATTTATGCCCAAAACTGAGACTTAAGTTTGATGGGCATTAGTTGGTCCAAGATTTGCTTTTTAAGTCACAATACTTGGAGGGAGGAATGACTTTTTAATCCTTATCTGTGTGCCAGATTTAATGAACACATCTGTAACAGACTGCTAACACAACCGCATAAAATATTTGGGTAGAATCTATGCCCACTTAAATATACTCTGTCATTTATCCAATAAAATGTAATTATAAAAACAACAAATTCACCTGATTTATGAAATATTTACATCTCATTTTAGGACCAAAACCAAATATAATTAATAACTATAAAAACAAGGGGTAGGAAACCACCACTGTTTTGCCATACTTTCATTTGTTGACAGTGGTTTTGGTTAACAGAAACATGTGGCCTGTGCAGAGGAGGGGGGATTGTTTTGGGGTTTGGTTTTGGTTGGTGTTTTGTTGGGTTTTTTTTTTTTTTTTTTTTCGGGGGGGGGGGGGGTGGGGGGGGTGGGGGGGGTGAGATCACAGATAGTGATGGGAGAAAAAGTTAACAATAACCAACAAGAGATTTCACCAAGAACTCAAACCAACCAAAACTGAAACCTGTTTTGATTGGAAATGAGGAAAAGGAAGTGGGTGTTTAGATCCAGATCTAAATTAGGTTTAGTCGGCGGTTTGGGGTTTGGTTTCATGACCAAATCAGGGCTAGGGTTCTCGTACAGACCCGATGATGATGAAATCTTCTAAACTTGAATCATGTAACCTGAGACCTTGTAACCTGTTGTCTTGAGAGTCTGATCCCCAAGACTGGAAATCTTTTTATAGTTATGGCTGGTTGACTGACACCACTGTTTTCTATGTTTCTTTTGGGATAGATTCTTGAAATTTCTTTTCCTCAGTCACTGTTTTCCATGATGCATAGGAAGAACTCAGTACAGAAAACCTGATAGTTGCAACTGATATTCAAAATATTTTAATTGAACTTTAACCATTTTGGCCTGCATGCAAAAAAAATACTTTTGGCATGTGTTAGTATATAGCAGAATTCAAGATCCCAAAGAACATGAGGAAAGCAAGTAGCAGGGTATAGATCCTGAACTTCAGGAAAGCAGACGTTGTCTGATGTAGGGAGCTAGTAGGTGGCATCCTGTGGGCAACAGCTCTGAAAGATTAAGGCTGTCTTCAGGGACAAGCTCTTCTCAGCACAAGAAAGCTCCACCTCTGTGCTCAGGGAAGCAAGTAGGCATATCAGTAGACCAGCGTGGCTAAAGTGGGAAATCCTGATGGAGTTCTAGCTCAAAAAGTCACACACGGGAGATAGAGGCAAGGATAGGCTACAAAGGACGAACATAGAAACATTGCTCAGGCACATAAGGAGGGTTTTAGCAAAACCAAAGCTCAGCTAGAGTCAAAACTGGCAAGGCATGTTAAGAACTATGAGAGCTTCTAGAATCACATCAGTAACAAAAGGAAAAAAAAGAAGTGGGAGCACTGCTGAAGGGGGTAGATGACTTTTAGCAACAGCAGATACAGATAAGGCTGAGGTGCTCAATGCTTTCTATGCCTCAGGCTTCACCAACAAGGTCTATCCAGTCTTTGCACCCACAGACAGGGTTCAAAGATAAGAGAAGTTATAAGTAGTCAAAGAGAAGTCAGGGATCTTTTAAGAAATCCTGACCCTTATAATCCATGCTACCAGAAGGGATGGAGGCAAGAGTGCAAAGACCACTGGTGGCATGGCAGGGTCACTCTCTTATCATTGATGGAAAGTCATGGAGATCAAGGGAGGTCCCCAATGACTGAAGAAGTGTTTTACCCATCTTCAGAAAGGGTAGCTAACAGGAGATTACCTTAAATCCTTGATGTAGAAGGCCCTTTACTGGAATGCTTTACAGGACTCTCTAGGGCAACTATGCTTCCCGGTTCATCTTTATTATCCATGCTACAGAGCTCTCTTGACTGCACCGATTCATAACAGTGGCAACGTCAATTTAAAAAGGGGACAAAATGTACAACCAAGACCAGGAGTGTGAGCGAAGACAGTCCGTTTTCATATCAGATGATACAAGTCTGTACTGCTTCCATTGGCTATTAATTCAGTATTCATAGGCCATAGTATCATTATGGTCCCGCAATCTACAGTACTGAATTACTTCTATAAATGGAAGCAGTTATGCTGGCAATTGTTGTCTTTGGGTTCAAAACTAAGATATGAAAAGATGTGTTTAAAGCAAAATTCACCCCTTTATTAAAAAATAAACTCTGCCTTTGCAATAGATCCAGTTCTTTTTTCTCCCCTGTATATGTATATATACATACATAAAGACAGTTATGTATACATATATTTATATATACACACACTCCCTCTCCATATAAGGTCTTGGTAAATACGAACTGGATTTGACTCGGAAGGGAAAGAGACAGTTTAATTTTAATAGGCCAAGCACACATATTATGAGACAAAACGAAAGACAAAAAAAAATCCCAAACTAAGACCATGTAAGGTATGCATCAACCAGTTCTGAAAAAGGTTCCCACTGGAATTATTCCAGACTAAAACAATGAGTCATCCCCTAAGGAATCCTGTCCTCACATGAAATATATAAATCATTGTCCATTTTGGAAGGATTACGCCAATAGCACATATCATTAAAATGTTATTCCTTTTAAAAGTGCTAAGACAAAATCCAGCATTTTGTTCTGTAGATACGATTTGCAATGTGAACAGGAGTCTCACCACGATCCCCCAGGGACCGAGTCACAAGGACATTTAGTTCCTGCATAGTCAATGTATGTTCCCATATGCCTCTGCAAATCTGGGCAAATGCAAACAGGATCACAGCTTTCAAAGGTTTCCTCCCTTTTATCCTTTCTTTTTTTTTCCATGAGACAGAAAAGCTCTGTGAGGTGGCTGTGGTAGAAGAAAAAAGAACATAACATCCTAATGTAATGCTCTAAAATCTCAATGCCTGAAGTCTATGCAAGAGTGTCTTACAACATGAGCAGTTTCATTACTTCTCAAATTAGAATACCGTGTCTGTTTTATAGGCCTGTTATAGAAATCACTGAACTCCTGCTATTTGCTGGGGAGGACAAAAAGATGATGTGCTACCTAAGGGAAAAATAAGTCTGTAAACTCTTACCAGAAGGCGTAAGGTTAATGGTATAAAAGTTACAGTAGACAGAACTAGCTCATTATATGACATTCCCAAAGAAGAGGTTTTACTTTCTATAAAATGTTTCCCATTAGAAATTTAGAATGACAAACACACTTTTCAATGCATGATTTTAAAGAAAAAGACTTCTCATGTGACACTGAAATGTCACACAGAGAAATCGTTACTCTTATGTATCATTTGTTTTTCACAAACCCCTAAATGCTTCACTCAAAATCAAAGTCTCACTGAACTACATATTGTATAAAGAGATGAAAGGGGCTGCTTTCTTCTTGAGCAAGCTTGCCTAGAAGGACAAGACTGGCAAGAGATAAGAGAAAGGAAATCTTACAGGTAGGTACACATAAAACAGAAGAATGACCTGATGAAGATTACCGAAGAACTCGGTGCCAAGCCAGCAACCGCACCTAGCATTTGACCCACAAGGACGTACTTTCCTTCCCACCCGGATCAGAAAACAGGAGGAGGAGGAGAACTTACAAATCGAACACTCTGTAGTTGGGGGGGGGGGGGGGGGGGGGGGGGCATCACAGATAAGCTGTCTCATATCTAATGTAATTAACTATTAAATAAAAAAATTTTCAACTCTTCAGATTAATTTTAAGGAGCACTAGCTGATCTTAAATCTGCTCTCACCTGATCTTGCTTGCACAACAGAAGCCCACTGCCTCTTGAACGAACAATCTGACAGAGATACACTGCCTTGAGAACCTGTGGACCCACCAAAGCCGTCTCATAACTCCAGCTGGAACAACTGGTCCTTAACTTCCATGGCAAGAGAAATAAAAAAGGGATACTCCATCTTCAAAAGCAAAGTCATTCATCTACATATTTAATGAAGACATCTTTAGCATTTCTTTTCTTTGGGCTTTTTTTCTCTGAAAGCATTTCCTTCATGGTCTTTGCCAAGTGTTCACAATGCAACTTTACAAAAGCGGCACCATTTTGTTTTGCACCCTGTAGAGACAGTGACCATTAGTCACAGTCAGAATCACATTTATACCACTTCTCAGGCATCTGTGACATGAAAGAAGAAAACTGGTGAACACTGACAACACTGCTGAGTCACTATTACTTCATTCTGGCCCACTCTTGACCAGTTACATCACTGTTTTGAGATGTATGGTTTAGATGCTGAGGTCAGCATTCTAAAGGTGTTCTACCACACTTCCTATGAAGCCGAAGTAACACAATCTTTCTCTTTAGTCAAGTCTATAACATTAAACACACATGGTACAAAGTCTTAATGTAACAGAGGAATTTGTTCTTTATGAATAAATACAAATGAACAATTGAAACAATCATGCAAAATGTTACACAGGAATTTTTTTTTTTTTAAGTTGCCTAGACAAACATTATAGACATGCTATGCTGGAACAGATAAATAACTTTTTTCCAAGCTTATCAATGCCTTTTTGATTGTTCCAAACCAAGCTTTAATTCTATGGTACATTCAAGAATATGAAATGAATCATAGGACTCAGAGAAGGAAAAAGCTTAGTAATGAGCTTAGCAATCAAACAAACCACTCCTCATCACCACCAAAATAGTTAGCTCCTTACAATATACCCTCAAGTATTTTTTCTGATTAGTTTTAAGAAACTTACACATACTGCTACTACTGCTTCCCTTGGGAGAACATACCACAGGCTAATGCTTTCACCACTAGGAACTTATTCCTGATGTACAATCTAAATATGCCTTTTTGCTCAGTTTTACCCCATTAGTTCTAGTTAAAACTCCTCTGTATCAGGTGAAATACTTTCTCTCAGTCTGGAGCATTTGCATTCTGTTATTACTTGTGGGCAGCTCTCCTGTACATTACTTAACACTTGCATTATAGCTGACAATGATCTAAACATGGTAAAGCTCAGTAATACAGGAAAAGATTAGGACTGCTCCAGCCCTCATCAAGGAACCACATTTTAGACTTCTGTTACAGACTGGAGCAGCATAATATATTGTAAAGCAAGTAATTTGAGTTTCTAGTGCCTCGGGGCGGGGGGGCAGAATCTATCTTCTTGCATAATGTTCATATAAATGCCTTGACCAAGTATCCGAGTATTTACTTTTTCAAAACCATTATGATGTTTACTATATCTAAACTTATAATATACAGAACAAGAAAACAGACAGAACACAACTGATTTTTAACTTAACCACGAGCTATCCTCAGACATCCATGGCTTTGAGGACAGCCATCATAAAATTAGTAATTTTTTAAATATTTCAACATTTTTCTTTGGCACTCTGTTATAACTAATAAAGATTGAAAGATAACAACCAGAGTTATCATTCTGCTCTTTACTCCTGTTGATAAGAAATGCAGTAAGGGTAAAGCTGTGAATTTAAAACATAGTTTTATATGCACTGTAGAAAATAAGTACTGCGATACAGTTTGGTGCTGGGAAAAAAAGAATAAATCAAACAAATTATCAAAGACCGGATGAGCAGTTTGACTGAGTCATCATAACAGTTCCCTTGGGCAAGTCACTAAGGACATGATCCATGACCACTGAAATCAATGGAAAGATTCCCACTAATACCTATAGGCTGTGGATGAGGCCTTTAAAATCCCTGCATCTCTTGGTTTGCATCCATAAAGGGGAGATAACATTTTACTACCCAAGAAAAGTGTTGTGAGGATGACTACATTAATCTGTGCTCAGTTAACCAAGTGATGGGAACCACATATATATCTACATGTACAAATTCCTCCAAACAGTGAATGGAAAGATCCCCATAGCTGAAAGCTATAAGGGAATTATCGTTATACACTCCCACTAATATGCAAAAGCAGACACAGTTTGTCATAAAGTTCGGAATACATGACCCACGTGGATACCAAGGGCTCATACTTACATTCCACTTTGCACCAAATCATAGTTTGCACAAACAATGTTCGACTTCCCTTCTCTTCTTTTAAAAATTATTTTATTTTTAAGCACTCCCTTCCTCCTTCCATCCCCCCAGCAAGAAGCTGGCAAGAGACATGGAGCATCTGGGTTAGAAATGACAGCTGGTGGGTGAGACAGCGTCAAGCCCTTTACTGGCTTTTACTTTGGTCTTCTGGGAATGAACCAAAATGAGACTACTTCATAATAATCACCCCATCTTTTGCCCTTGAATAAACTCCAGAAGCGATCATGAGCCAAGTCCTCTTTGGGCAATCAGAAGGGGTTCTTCATAGCCCATATACCAGAGTCGGTTGGAAAACAGGATCTCTGCCCCGTGGGAGATTCTAGTGTTCCAAAACGTGCTTTGTGTTCCGACTTGGAACAAGTAAAACTTTTTTCAGCATGAGGGTTTTCTCAAAGAAATTATCTTGGAAACATTAAATACTAGTGTTACTTAGAATTAGAGCATGATATAGAATACTGAATGAGATAGGAGTATTGAATTTCATCACTACCATTAAATATTAAACATTACAATATAAAAGTCAAACAAAATTGAAAAACTGAAAATGAAACAAAATTCTACGTGGAAAAAGTAAAAATGTGTCACTCAAACGAGCTTAGGCAGAGCACTGTGCGAACATAACTGCTGTTTGCAATAACCAAGACAGCTTGGTACCTCTCTGTGGCACTTCCTTGGGGACTGCAGAAAACGCTATCAGTGTAATCAAACCATTTTATTCTTACATGACGTTTAATACATTCCTGGGCAGGTATTCATCTAGGATTCATTACTGGAAATCTCTGTGGCTGTAATGATCTGCACTGTTTAAGGACTGGGCCTCAAGCTTTAAATTGCTACCTCGTCTGTAACACCAAAGACTTGATACAGGAGGTTTTATTTTCCTTTCAGTAAAAGCTATCTTATCAGTTTATTGATACTGCAGCTAAAAAGCAGTAAATACCTTTTGTTTTATTATTGTAACGGGAAATACATCCCACGCCTGTATTTAAGCCCCACACCTTAGTCCTTTGTTGGGGAAAGGAGACAGACAATGAGCTCTCTATGAGAGAGGCCTGCGTAACGCTAACATGGTCAAACCTTCTTGTGCAACCACAGAAATATCAAAGGCAGGCAAGGAGCAACTGGAACCTTAGAGACAGAATCCTTTTCACAGACATTTGACTAATCTGATGATGTAGTCGTAGCGCTATGTGCGCCGGAGCAATGAACTTGCCTATACAAGCAGTAACCTTTTGCCTGTCAACAGGGTTTACCTGAAGGGAAGCAGCACCATCAGTTTTGTACAGCAGGGCTTCCCACCAGCCACAATTACGTTATGAATAGTTAGGTTATTAGGCTATAATGTAAAAGACTAATGTGTGTGCGGGTGTATGAGACCGAGACTGATTACATCTGCACAAACACCCTGATTGACTGAAATGTGATTGCAGGGGGAAAAGAAAGGAGAAAACTAGACCAAGATGCCTTAAATACATGACAGCAGCACTACTGGTACACTCCTGATATATCAATAGACAAGACAGCCACAGAAAAGTAAATGACAGCTGCAGCAAACAGATAATTGGGGCATTCATCAAAAGGAATCTCTGTGTGAGAAACGGATGGGAGTAAACACAAAAGTGTAAAGGTGCTCCTTTGGGCATGTGCACTCATGTTTGCAGGTTGAGATGTAAACAGACAACCTCTGCAGGCCAGATCCAAGTCTCTTTGCAGTTACTGGAAGATTTGTACTGAACTCAATCAAATTTGGATCAAATCCTAAGTGAATACAAACATTTCTTCTTCTGGTTGCACAAGACCACTCCACTCCAATGATTTTGCTGTTGGTCCCTGTGAGGAACGAAGGGCTGTGTTCATAAGTGCTCTTGGTGACAGATGAGCTACCATTTGCTTGTTCTTCTCTGTGACCCTCCCTCCTTCTATGGCTGACCCCTATCACTGAATGCTACAACCTGATCAAGGTTTTTTTCCCCTCTCTCCCTCCTACAACCCTGTTCATTTTTCATACTGACACACAAGTGGTCCTGATTTCCCAGGATATTGTCCATCATTCCATTATACAATTACTTTCTAGCTTCTCCATATCTCAAACTGCTTCTCCAAAAACAATTGCTTAGGAACCAGGGATTATTTACTGGCAACCGTGAATATGTCAAACCCTCCAGATGTTTATTATTACTACTACTTTCCAGGGGTGTCAGCCAACAGTTCTGCTTGTGGCTCACCCTTTACCAGGACATCAGATAACTGCAGCTTATGGTCCTGAATCTAGCATTGGTCACCCTTTGATCCACAATTCGTTTTGCTTTCTGCTAAGCTGTAAAATGTTTCAGCATTAGTCCATTAAACTTGTCTCGCCACTTTCTTGGTATTGAAATACTTATTCATCAGCCAAAGGGACATTACAGACTGTTAAAAGAGATTATGAATTTGGCCTTGGAACTGGCTGACACTATTGTGACAGTGTGTATTATTGGCAGGTAATACAAAGAATATTTTAAATGGCACAAACTTTATCCATCATTCAAGGCCCAAGATTACCTCTGTATTGGGAAAAGTGAACTTTCCAACAGGACAGAGAGGTAGACAGTGTTCTTTAACAATTTCATTCTGCTTCTTCCAGCACATTTTCTTCCCCCCTCAGCGAATAGTTTTCTGCTCTTCTTGGACCTCAACTTTTTAACTGGCAGTAGTTTCAGGAATATACCCTTCAAATAACTAGAATAAATCAGTTGAGGCCCCCCAGGCTTCCAGACAAAACTCCACACAAGTCCTATTAAAATCAAACTTGTCCTGAACTCCAAAGAACAGAATTTAGTCTGTTCCTCTTCCGAGCAACATCCCAAAGAGAGAAAGTGCCTCAGGAGGGAGCACTGAATTGGCAAAACTGATTCCTCCAGCAGCAGCCTGCTGCAGAGGATGTGCGCCAGGTACTGGGTGGAGGTAACGCAGGAGATGAATGGACAGTCTCCCAGGGATTTCTACCAGCTGCCTGCGACTCAGAACTGATCTAACCTGTGCCATGGGTGCGGCAGGGCGTCAGGAAACCATAATTGCCTCCCAGCTGTTCCTTCCTTCCTCCACCCATGCTCATTGCTGCGGAAGCCAAGCACAGAGAAGGGGTTTGGCAGGATAACAGTAATGTGCCAATGGCAGAACATGTGTTTAGCTCGTATAATTCTTCTGTAGATGCAAGGATCAACATGTCTGTGCTACTCGCCTAACTCCTCATAAAGGAGTAGAAGAACACTGGCTTATATAAAACAAGCTAACAGAGGTAAGAAGCAAACAAGTGGTTCACTTGCAATATTTTTATGGGTGAAACTCAGTTCTGTTTTGTCTTTGCTGTGGGAAAATTCCTGCTGCAATAACAACTTTCATTTTTATGGATCCCTCACACTTAAATTGACAGACTATTTATTTAAGCATCACTTCACCCACCACGGAAATGGAGCAGTCTCCTGGGTAAAACACGGTGTCTATTTTGCAGCATTTGCTCCAAAACTTAAGAAAGATGCACAAACTTCTGATCGATTTGTAACAGTAAATGGCTAAATATCCAAAGGTGTCTAGAGCATCTGAAAGTATCAGCTCAGGCTCTTACAAGCATCCAAAGTCAGGCAGAGTTCCTGTTAATTTCCACTAGTGTTCAGGCAGAATTGAAAATCATAATAAAGTCCAAGTAGCTAACTGCCTTGGAAGTTTAGCCTGAGAAAAATTTCACTTGAGACAGGCAGCAATCATCACTATGCTAGAACCTGGCTTGGCGAACCACCATCAACAATCTTCTTGAAAAGCGTGCCAGAAAAATCTATTTTCCCTCAAGAAAATAAATTCTTCTGTCTTTGAACTTGACAAACACATAAAATTTATGCTACTGAAGTAGACCCTCAAAGTCACATTAAATCATGGAAAAGGATAAAAGGACACGGGATTACTTTATTAGTATTCTTGCAAGATATTTGTGTTCTCAGAAACCTCCACAACAGCATTCTTCCAATCCATCACTGTTAAGCTTTCAGACCTGTTAGATACTATCCAAGATGGTATGGCTGTAAAATTAATAGGTACAACCATCAATTTGCAAAGCATGTTTATCTTTGTACTCTTCTGAGAAATTTTGCACTCAAGTTTAAATATCAGAGGTTAATTCTGAGCTTAAAAAACTGTCCATGTTAGAGACCATGACTCATGTGGTACTAAAGTTCAGATCTGTATTTAAACAAAAGGGGATTATTGGCAGAATACTTTATATATGGACAACCAGCCACTGGAATTTGGGCATTTCCTCTTGCCCAAAACAGCCAAAGTCTGTAACTTCCTGGCCTGATTTCAAAACTATTTTACCCATAAATCTCTGAAAATGGTTGCTGATTGGGGATATATTGTTAGAAAACTAGTAGAGATGTAAGGAGTTTTAAGTCTATGCATCATCTACCTTAGTGAAATGAATTATATTAAGCTGTGCTAGTGTCCCTGACCTTAAAGGTCTCAAAAACCCAAGCCTCAAAATCCCTCAGTTAAACATTCATCAACTTCTTTTTATTCCCTTTCTGTATTTTAACTCTTTAGTTGTAAAGCTTCTACTTTTACTCTTTTTTTTTTTTCATTGTTTGCAATATAGTTCCAGGAGGTATAGAAGATCCTAATGTACAAGCTAAATGCCTGTCCTGACATTTTTAAAATACCAGAAAAAAAAATAAAACTTCTAGTTACAAAGAAACTGGAATACATTTTTCCTAACATGCATCTTGCGGGGAAGAATCACAAAGTAGAGAGCAGAGTAGCATAACGGAGAGCAGAGTAGCATAACAGCATGAATTCTCTGCAGACTCTCTCACAGGCTGGCCGAAGCATTTTTTATTGCCAAAGTGATGTCAAGCATGGGTAAGAAACCCAAAAAGCTCTACTCTATCCAATTGTGAACACTTATACCGAAACAGTGCTGAAATGTTTACTATAAAGACACTTTCCCCAATGAAAAGCAGAGATGAACACTTCAGTTTCCAAGAGAGAAAGAGGGAACAAATCACACCCTTCAAGTCTGTAATGGAAAGAGAATTGCAGTATGTAGCTTTCCCCTCTCCTACATCAGTGAATTTACCAACGGACCCAAGATATCTCTCCTACTGAGATGGGAGGGAGACATCCCAGGACAAGTCTCATGTTCATTAATTGGAGGAGGGGAAGCCAAATCAAAATGAAAGTAACTAAAGTTTTCCAACAGCCAAAATCAAGGTTATGAAATCCAGCACACTGTTATTCTGTGTTCCATTAGTAAAGAAGAAAACTGATGTTGGAGAATAGCAGACTAGGTTTTCCAAAGCTCCCTCCACGGGGAAGGGACCTGGGTCACAGCGAAGGCTGAAGAGAGCTGGCTTTCTGGCAAAAGAGTAGCTGAGCAGGAGGAAAAAGTACTAAAATCCTGAGATGGACTGGTCTGCTGGGTTTTTCAGGCTGTGTTAATGCTAAATTGCGTGGTGTATAGCACAGCCCTGATTACACAGCCTTCGCAGGGGAAGGGAGTCTTTTGTAAATGTGACACATGGACTCCACACTCAATTGGTTTCACAAGAAAAGTTGTTCAATGGGCTTTTTAAGCTCTTCAGATGAGGACACACACAAGTCATTCTAATAACGACATCATGGAATTTAAAAATGTAAAGTTCAGACATATTTAGCTGCATAGTTTGAATTCAGCCCCATCTCTAGCAAAAAACAATATATGATATGAGAATAAGCCAGCACGTTAACTCTTTATCAAAGAAACCTTAAAATAAACTAAACTAGCGCTGCGCTAACTATACCCATGCCAGTAATAATGTTTCCATAATAAATGAAAAGGAGGAGTTCCTCAGAAAAAGTCCCAATGACAAGGCGATGAGGTTCCACAAATGCAAGAGACAGGCAAAACACATAACGTGTGACAAGGTATAACACTTTCATTGCTGCTTGCACGAGGAAAACCTATTCTACACATGCAAGTCTGCCACGTGGGAGTAATGTGATCATTTTTACTGAACAGCAGTAAAACTTGATAGCATCCCACACCCATTTGTATCCTGTAAACATCACTTCCTGCTAGTCCTTCATGTTCTCCAATGCAGTGTAAAAAACCCACTTCCTCGCATCTCAAAGTTAATGAATATAGGCTGTCTTACTATTAGCATTACATTTCATCTATAATGCTCTGACAGTCTCAAATATAATTTTAAAAACTCTTAGCCTCTACTTGTTCTGTTTACTTAGTAGTAAAGTGGGCACATGAAATTGTCTGCAACGCACTGTATTTTGCCAAGCAAAATCAAGCTCAGTCGTATTATTATTAAGCAGCATGATGTCTATCACCATGGCTAACACCATGGACTGAGCCAGGAACCTTAAACCATGAATCACTATAGCCTGAGCTAAATCCAAGTTCTGTAACTTGTGATTTTTATTAGACATTGCCTGCTTCACTGGCCTCTGCAAGAATTAGATATGTCCTCTCCCCAATGAATTCAGCCTTGGGTTTTCGAGCTGCCCAAGATAACACTTTTCTCCTAGATAGCATTTTTGTGTGAAAGGCCTCAGAGCATTTTATGAAAAACATTAGGTTCATCACCTCCACACCAGCAAAATGAGTCACACAGATGAGGTGACTTATCTGAGATCAAGCACAAGCCAAAACACTGATTAAACCCAGGTATTCTGAAAAGGATATGGACAGCTCAGAGATATATGAATATGACAGCCACCTTCTAAAATGCTGTTTGATCCAAGTCTTTGGGTTTAGAATGAAGTATCCTAAAATTCACTCACTGTTATGCCAGTAAACCCATGGAAGCTAGCACCTTAATAAAAGATTTCAGGATTTGACAGTGCACAAACAGGCCAAAGGCAGGAAGGTTTTTTCATAAAGTTCACAGAGCTTTGAATCAAAATTAAATCGGTGGCTATTGCCAGCTAGATCTTCAAGCAGACCTCAACTGATTCACTAAAAATATGACACCATTCAGTGACCTAAATAAAATAAACGTGTGGTCTCAATAGAACATGTAAGAAAAAAATATATATACTTCAAGAGCATCATCCATTGCATTGCTTGGTGGTCTCAAGGAAAAGGCAAAGCACTAAATACAGAATCCAATGTGACTATCATTATTATTCTCATCATAATTACTGTTGCTAATGTAATGATGTTGTTCTAGATCAGCTGTGAAGCCCAAGTGTAAGGCAGCTGGGGACACACATCTCCCTATGAATGAGCTGCACCCAGTCTTGGGACAGTAGCAGACCTTCAACTTCATGCATTTGGCTTGATGCTAACTCCAACAACTGCCAACATTTTTTTTTTTTTTTTTTTTACTATGCTATGCACACCCTCCTATGAGTTGCCTTTATTCTAGCTACAAATAAGTATTGGATGCAAAGGAACTCTTTCATAAGAAATAAGAGCAAAGCTCAGCATGCACAAATTCAATTTAAGCAAGTTCCAGTGGTAACTGTACTTTGTGCTTGGGGTCTATTTTAAAATTGCATCAAATAATAATTTTAATGAAAAAAACAGAAAGGGAGGTGAGATTGATAACAGTTATATCCATATATTTTCTTTTTAACTTTGGCCATCATGGCACTTTCTCTCTATTTTTAGGCTATTTTATATTGCCGGACTGTCCCAACAAGGACTCCAGCAAACAGTGAAATCAGCACCGAGGTTCAATTTCTCCCTGTAATGCATCCGGGTTCTCTTTATGAGGCCAGTAATTTTTCTGAATGGCACATCTTCATGGCCAAGGACAGAAAGTAAAACACCAGTCTGAATGCACGCTGGTGATGAGAGGTGACAAGACTGAAGAAACCATTTTGGATTCCCCATCTCTCTGCGTGTCCCTGACCCATGTTACCACTCAGACTCCTTAGTGTGGGCATGGTCCCTGCCAACACAACTATGCAACTAAGGCTAAACCCCCTCTAGGTCAACAGGTGTGGAAGTGCTATGGAAATATTTCAAGGTTTATTTAGTTACAACTTTTCCATTTATATCTTTTCTATTGAAACAAGAATTGCTTAAGAAAAAAAAAAAGGTGTACCTCTTTTGCTGCCAAACATTTGGCAGAAACTTGAATTTTATGCACTATAAGAGCAGCAGGTAAGTTGATTCAGTTGTGAACATCTCCCTCTTCTTTCACTTGTTCATAGTGTACTTAGTAAAAAAATGTAATGTTAGTGCCTGTTGGAAGGCAAAGGATCTGTGCAATATTACAGCCTTGTAACACACATCTGAAGGGCTGGAGTCGCAGTATAAAAGAGAGGCACACGCAAACTTCACTAGCAAAGCATGCATTTTAAATAAAGCTTCAGTACTCAAAAACAGACAGTCTCCGTTCTCATTCTGAGTAATGTCTGCCTTCTATTCAGTAGAACGGCCCACAATGAAAGTAACAAAGACATGCCAGATGAAAAACATCACACTGCAAGATCCCTGCATGCTGGAGAAAATCCTGTAATTGCTTACTGAGATATTTCCCTCTGAAAATATGTGGGGAATAAAGAAGGGATGCTTCATGTCAAAAAAGGGGGAGGGGGGAAAAATGAAAACAATTTATGTCCAGATTGTTCCCTTTTAAAGTTTTATCTGATCAAAATCTGATTTCTGTGGTTTTTGCTACGGAGCTTGTATGGGGCTTCCCCAGCTCAGCTCCTGTAAAGATCAGTTCATACTCATACCAAAAAAGTGCTTGGCACCGATTCTGCTAAAGTAGAACTAAGGGCTTTGCTAGCAGCCTCCAGCTAGGAGAAAAGCTTGTCCACATGAAGGGCCTGGAAGATGGCCTGCAGCAACGGTGTCACATGAACTCCAGCTCTCTGTGTTAAAAGTGGCCACAGACACTGGTGAGTACAGGTAGTCACACAGCACACAGATATGCAAACATATTGATTAGTAAGGATGCTGAATTGACCCGATTTTTTAATGTCGTATTATTAATTGTTATGTATCGTTATTAGAGAACTGATTTAGTTACCTGAGGTCTGTGGAGAGACTCGTCTTGATTTCATCTGGGTTTACGTTAACTTGTTTTATAGGCATCCTTTTATTTGTGCTTGGGCACCTCAAAAATAATGAATCGTCCTAAACTTCTTACTCGCATCAATACTCATTTTTCTTTTCAGAGTAACTATTATTCATTTTTCTATTTCATTTTATAGTAATGGAACATTATTTAGAAAGCATTAATAAAATAGAGGGGTTTAGCCTACTGAAATAGTACATTAAAAATCAAAATGCATAGGTTGCAAATAATCCGTTCATTAAAATTAAATTCTCCAAACTATTCAGGAAATACTTATGCATGAAATCCACATTCATATGAATTCTGTTGGTGAATGATCCAAAAAGAGGGGAAAAAATTTAATACTATACACTAATGTATTTGTAGCAAACAATATCATCAAAACTGTTAATTAACAGCATCTGGTATATAACTTTCCCTGGGCCTAAACAACAGAAGAAGATGAAAGGGAGCTAAAACTAACGTACAGTACATTACTAGAGAGCAACAACCTGCCTAGACATTCTCCAGTCACTTTAAGTCTTCACCAGAAGGTTGGATGCATTTCTGAAGCTGACATTTTAGTTCAAGCTGAAGTTACAGCCCCGTCCCAAGTCATCAGAAATTCTATCTCTGCATTGCGTGTCTCAGAATTGAGATCAGAATAGCCCCAACTGTCCCTTCTGGCATTCAAACCTATGAATCTTTGAATAATGTCATCTTTGAACAACAAATACAGGCTATTGCTCTAAACTGGCGGTATTCATCCATCCCACATTCTTTGCAGACACACTGCTGCCAAATAAAAACAAAAAAATACCTGTGGTACTTTGCTCTTTCAGGCCTTCACCAAGTTTGTATCATCAGACATTCTCACATTCAAGCATCCCTTTCAGCATTTGGGAAACTAGATTTACAGATGGTTCTGGTGGGGACAACTGGTGAGGAGAGGTGGGGGTTTCCCAACCCTCTGTCACAAACCTGTCCAGCAAATGAGGTTGACAGCACCAATTATTACCTTAAATACGATAGTTGAGAGGATGAACAGAAGTTAGGCCTATTTTTGGAAAGCCCAGCTTCTTTGCTCCTAGAACAAATATATCCATAGGTACACAAACTTGTAATACAAATTCAGAAAGCAAGCCCATGAGGGAATTAAGGTTCCCTCAAGTCTGCTGAAGGCCCATTTTAGCCAACGATATATGTATGAATTCCTATTTTTCACTGTTTCTGTTATGGCAGCACTTTGAGATGCATCCAAGATAAGGGCTCCGCTGTGAAAGACACTGGGTTAGCATATGCTAAGAAATAGTCCGACAAATAAAAAGCTTGCAGCATAACCAGAGAACACCGATCAAAGGAAAGAAAACCGGGAAGCAATTTGCAGATTGCAGAGCATGCAAAGCAAAAAGGTGAAAAGTGAGACAAGTGGAGTGCACTGTCTCCCCAGAAGACAACTGATGTTATCCAATTGTTTGTCAATGAAATCACCTCTAGAACAGACCCACCTCCAAGTACTATCTGCTAACAGAAAGCTCGTTGGAGCTCTGCTAACTGGAGACCATCGGACCATGCAAAGTCTTGGGTAGAGAGAAATGATTACACAAGAAACTACCTACTGAACATGTATGAAAAGTTTTCCTTCCACAAAATCAGCTTGGTGCACTCATTAGGGGCTGAAGGTTTATTATTGCTATCGGTGCAGCAATTAGGTATTAGGTTACCATTACAGAACAGTATCCGTACAAGATAGTGCTGTCCAAAAACCTGTCTGAAGAACCTAACGTTAAGCCATATGTTCCCATTATAGCATGATGATTCACTGTTAATCCAAAATGCCTTCAGAACTAGGCACAAGATGTGATACAATGCATTCATCATCTTTCATCCAGAAGAGAACAACAGGTTGAAGCAAGCATATTCAGAGGAAGGCCTTTATGATGGGATTTTCAGCCTGCTTTCTTATGGAAAGGGTCTTAGATAAATGACTATGAACTTTCTATCTCCCCAGTAAGTTTTGAACCTGTTGCTCAATTTTAACTTCATTTAATACATGGCCAAGACATATGTTGTTCCTATAAATTTTGTTAAAATGTATATCTAGGTAGAAGAAAGATCCAAATTAGTGATTCCCATTTAGAGAAAGGCTGTAAAGCGATCCCACATCAAAGTATGTATGTATAGGACAGAGACTTCAGAAACTTTGTTAGCAGTCCTGTGACTAGCAGAACTAAACCTGAATAGACACCCAGAGCACAGACTGACAACATTTAGAGATCTGTGGAAGAACACAAAACTGTACCTGTTTTCTAACACGTGAGAACATGGATAATATAATCTCTGCCCCAATGAGTTTTCAGCTGAAAGATGGTTATGTTCCACAGTGATCTGAGGCTCTGTTAACTGCTGTTATAGAGCAATCAGGAATTTTTAAAAGTAGAAGCAATTTGTATGATGACTCTCTTATTAAGTGCTTAAACATTTGGAGAATTTAAGCTGCTAATTATTCATAGCAGTAGTACAATAATTTTTGAACAGCAGATCCCACCAAAGTGCAAGTACAGATTTGATGTCAAACAAATCTATTGGTATTTTCAAATGCATTACTGAGCCTCATACAACTTTGGAGCAAGCTAAAATAAAGTTTCAATTTCATTTTCCCCAATTTATTATTTCCACATAAAGTAAGATAACATGCCACGGGCTTTTACTTTGTGTATTTTGATTCATTTAGAACAGAGTAAGACAATAGTGTTGAAACCTCACCAGAAATTCTGCTTAGCATGAATCCTTACCCAGCAGAACTGCTGTGCTTGAACGATGTGTTCAAGCACATTTGTATAGCCCCTAGGAAGAAATGTACCTCACCCAAAGCCTGACAGCAAGAAGATACCCTTTGACTTAGGGAGCTTCGGATTAGAACTTAAATGATTAGTGACCTGGGGCAAAAATAGCAAACTATAATATCACCTCTTTAGGCACTCAAATTATCATATTAAAATCCATTTTATCATTGGCAAAGTCAATCACGTTATAAACGCAAACAGATGTTTTAACGTGTCTCTGGCATTTGGCTTCAGGCAGAGTAAATTGAACATTTTCAATTTCATACAGTTTAGTTTCTATGAAGTTAAAGTAAACCAAATGATTTCTCCCACAGCATTTTTACTCACTGTCACCACACTGATGTTTACTTTGTCACACATGATAAAAGGCTGGCTTGCATGATGACACTGAACCTGAGTAGATTGAAAAATTAAGGGGAAGGGGGAGGAGTGAGGAGATTCACTTTTAACTCGCCCTCTTTGCAAACTGAGCTTTTTAAGATTTGCCCACCCATAAAACAAGACATATGATTCTGTTATACTTGGAGCCCGACTGTCAAAAACACAGTCAATATGTTATGTGGTATTGGGCTGCTTCTACTTTGTACGATAACACTGTTATGCTAAGTCATTTTAAAATGCACTTTGATATACTATACACATGAGCTAATGCACATATGTATTTATGCACTGCATGCTTTGGAATGGAAAGGACAGGAGGCAGTGTGGGAAAACCAGACTGAAGGGGAAAAAAAGAAAAAAGAAAGAGGGACTCTACGATTCCCATAACTCAACAGAGCATTATTGTTCAGTTAACGCATAGGCCAGTGCCTCTCAGGCCCCATCACTGGTTGACAGAATTAGATTCTGATTCATGCTCTGTAACGCGCTGTAATGCCAGCCAGGGACGAGCACGTTCCATGGGAACCTTTCAGCGCGTCCCCTCCTTATCAGCTCCAGAACAGCTGCCAGACTTTAAGGTCACTTGATAGAGAATTTAATTCTCAAGATTGTACATTAATTTCTAAATTATTTCTTATCCATGTGCTGTGATTTGAGACTGCATTCAATGCAGCCCAGCACGGGGCAAGCCTTTCCCATCCACACCCCTCCTTCCTGTCTGCAAACTTCCTTCCTATAGATTTACCCAGACATCTTTGAGCTAAATTAACTCCCTGTACTACTTTGACCAAGCGCTAGCAGATGGGAAACCTGATTTTGACCTCACACTGGCTACCAGGCAGAAGGATTTTAAAAATTATCCTGCACGTGTAAAAAGTTTAGTTTATTCATCTGCCTTTACCACGAAGTAAAAGGACATTTATTTTCACACTGCAGCTAACCACTGCAGTAGTTCTTTTCAACAGTGTTTTCCCACCCTATCAATTCGTTGTCAGGCAGAGCTCTCTAATGGCTGTAAAATGGCTTGAAATCCCTGAACGTATTGTGCAATTGCTTAATAAATATTACCTTGGTTTATAATCCTCTGCTCTTTCATATTCATGTATTTTTAAATACACTGCAGAATAAATACATGAAAACAATCAACCAGTGATTGAAACTTCTGGCAAGCCAAAGTGGAATTAAGTTACAGTGGAAAATTTCAGTATTAGAGTTTAATATGACCAGATCTCCTGGTTTGCTTAGGACAGTTCCAGGTTCCACAATTGTTTCCTGGATGGATGCAGACTGTGCATGTAGTAAAATGAACTCTGTGTGCTAGAGAGAGAACCGGAATGCTCTCCTTCCCTTGATAAATTGGTCTGTCTGGTATTAAGCTATGAATCTAAAAGGGGCTCCTGTCCAGAAGGGTAGGTAACAGTGTGGGTATTGCCATTTCTCTGCTTTCCAAACTGCCTAGTTATGGGCAGTCCAACAGATTAGGTTAAGCAGACAGAGCAAATTAATTTATTCATAATCTTTAATTCTAAAACCAAAATAACAGCTTTGTTCCAAATCATTGAAACTGAAACCAAACCCTAAATAGTGGTTCACATAAGTAGACAATTCCAGGAACGCAGACTGGACCAGTGATCTATCTGGCATGATCACACCATGACAAGCACTTCAGAGGAAGGTGCAAGAGGAGACAAACATTGAAAAATATGTTGAGAAGAAGCCACATTCCTCCTTATGCTGCCCCAAAAACCATTTGGCTTGTACCCTGACTTTATAAACATGACTTTCTTTTATCCCTGCTCTTGTAATTGTGAACACTCTCATTAGCCTTATAAATGGAATCCTACTAAATCTTGGGCCTCAGAAATGTAAGAGAACCACAAATTTATTATGCACTATATCAAAGTCATTTCTTTTTTCAGCTTGCTTTGTTTCAACACTATTGCCTCCCTCTTACCTCCTCCATCCTCTGCAACCTGACTCTTACTTCATTTATTAATGTTAATAGCTGTTCCCTCTTATTTTTGTCATTTCAACACAAACAATGGAAGACAACCAACAGGCAAGCAAGAGCAACTGATACAGAAAACAAGATCAAGGTCAAAGTATTAAAAAAAAAAAAAAAAAAAATCAATTTTGTGCAATTTTATCCTGTACTTATTGAAATTGATGACAAATTCCAGGCCATAGTTATAAGGAGTCTCCTGGAAACGTAATGTAAGCTTGGGAGAAAAGACTTATGTGTGCCCATGTTTCAGTCGAAAGATCTCAAATAATTGCTTGGACGGAAATAACCATTCTGAGGAAATAATGAGGTGGAAGTAGGTTGATGCTGACGTGTACAGACCTCCCCTCCTATGTGTCATCATATAACAGGTTTATGTTAAACCCTCTACACATATCAGCCCCCAGAGTTTATGGCCATAATTCCAAAGAACATCAAGTGGTGATATTGTTGTCCAACCTTCTCCTTAGGAGACAAAAGGTTCTGACAACTGAAAAATTTGCTGTGGAGACATGATCTACCTGTTGATATTCTGGCTGGCCTTCTGCTTTTTCCTGCTTTGTAGACTATACTTGTTACCTCCCAGCCCCAGATGGACTTACTTCTAGTGAAGATTTTTTGCCTGGTTTCATTTGGTTTCTATTAGTAAAGCCTAAGGAATAGATTAGACTCAATACCAAAGCTCACTCTCATTTTATTAGAGAAGATTGATGTATTGTAAGTGCAAATTCTGTTTTAAACACGGACTATTGCAGTTAGGAAGAATGGCTTACATCCATATCTTGCAATGTTTTCCATTCCCCTAAGACAGTTCTGCATTTTAATTACTTGCTTACTGTTACTTCTGTAGTAACAACAGGTTACGCCCTTAAACCCATTTTAACAATTTTGATGCTATTAGCAGCAGCAGAACTAAATATGCTTAGGAAAGGTTGTGTCACATAGCAGAAATTGGTTTTGAAGCCAGATCCCTCAGGCCACCACTCCTTGTTGTTCTTTCTTTTCATTTAGCAAGACATGGAAAGATCTTTTTTTTTTCATATTAATTTTTCATTATTTATTTGATTCCACTTGGTTATTTGAAACTTAGAGGCAAGTAATTAAATAGAAGTTAACCAGCTCTCAAAGACTTCCTTTTGCAGTAAGACAGAAAAATATGACTACAATTTAGAAAAATAATGACTTTGCCTTTGTTTCTAACTTTCAGTTGGTTACCGCAGACCTGATTCCCATTTATATTTTACATCACTGGCAAAATAAAGGGAAAGTAAAATAAGCATAAATTACAATTGCATTCACATTAAGGAGCCCCAAGGAGCCAAATTCCACTGTCATGCAAATAGACTGGAGCTGATTCCTCCAGTAAGAACATGGGCATTAGGTCTGCGCAGATGTTGGTGTGGGTATGTTTCACAATGCTATGTACCAGCTACTGCGGTAATATTGCAAAGACTCTGAAAGCATCAAAAGAATAGTCACAGGCGAGGATGCGAGAATAGCTGCTGATAGACAAGTAAACCTGAAGAGCTGAAGCAAAACTGGGAGAGAATTTATCCCAAAACTTACTCTCCACACACACACAATTTCTGGAAACTTTATCATTTTATGATGTATCCTCTATTCTTCCAATACTCTACTGGTTTATGCCACCTCTGCAAAGCTGAAGATTACATTAAGTCAGAGATGGAAACTTCGGGCCAGGATCTGATCTTGGCAGACATAGTAGGTTCACTTGGTTGCAGAATAACCAAGCTTCATTTTTACATTAATGTGGTCTAGATCAAAAACTGACCCATCAAATCTACCTCATTAGAAAAGTCTGTTTTGTCAGACTCATTCTGTTTCCTTTTCCTCAACATCTGCAGTACCAGCATAACCTGCTATTCCTCTTTGCAGCTCAACAATAAGGATTTTTCTTTCCTTCAGATTATCATCTTGATTCTTTCAACCATACAGCCCCCATAGCCTGTACTAGGAGTTTGGTACCAATAGTACACAAGAGTCATAAATTTAATATTTCTGCATAACACAAACTGCAGAAATGTCCTGTGTCCGCGATGCACAGGGACGTGCTGGTATAGATCTCTTAAATCTGTACTCGTTCCCAGGACTTGGTGCTGTAAGAATGCAAAAAGTTTTTCTTTCCACAAATAGATGTTGCAAGCGTATTTGCTTAAACCCTTGAGGTTGATAATCAGCTATAGTTCTTCCCAGCCCAGCAACTGCTTGGGAACTGCCAAATATTGAAAACGGAGAGTCCATGAACCATCTCACAAGGATTATATGCACTACTAAGAGAAGTGGGGATTGAATCTCCCATAGAGAGCTGTCTGCTGCTGATCTTTCCCAATTAACAACTGCATAACGTGGGGGGAATTAGGGTCCACATATCTTGGCATAATGCTGTTTAGGAAAACCCCAGTATTTGCTTGAATTTGCCTCTTACAGAACTGTAAAAGGCTTGCTGGCAATTGGAGGAAGAAGAGTATAAATAAATAACAGGGTTAGACCAGCTATAGAAAAGACATATCGAATGTGTTTACAGTGAAGATTTATCCTTTACAACAGGGGAAAGTTACTTTTATTTTCCAAGAAAAGACAATGGGTGAGTTCCATTTAGAAGGGTGGATCTCTGAAAAAAATTCCTCCATTTTAAATAATTCTGAGGAGTTTAGCTTAAAGAACTTCTTCCCAGAGGGAGCCTGACAGAAAGGGGATTTCTATGATCTTGTCATGCCCTTCAAGCAGCTTTGCAGGGCAATAAACAAACATGGCAAGTAGCCATCATGGGTGAAGCCAAGGAACACAGGGCTTCCACACCCACCCCACCCCCCCCTCTTTTTTTTTTTTTTTTATATTTCTTGTTGTCAAATGTCATGACACAAAAATTCATGAGAAACTGCCTTGCAGCTCCCAGGAAGCCTAAAAGGGGGAAGCCTCTCTATTAATAAAAAGACATCTAGACACCAAAATCTGCACCAGGACACAATGGAGTTCTCTAAGCAAAGAAAGGAGAAAAAAAAAAATCTTCCTAGGAAATCCAAAAAGGCATCACAACATTTAAAATGAGGAGGGGAGAAAACAAATCTTATTCCTTTCCGTCTTTCTTAACACAATGTGTAATTACAAAACATATATTTAAGCAACTTATACTTAGCCTGTGGGACTCCACCAGAAATGATTACAGTGATGAATAGCTTAATAAGATTCATAGCTGTCCCCAAAGAAAGGGCCATGTCCTCCATTGCAGAAGAGTGACAATTTGCTTAGCAAAACCAAAGATGGAAAGATCCTGCTAGACTCCCTCATTCAGTGTCACCCTCCGCACTGACCAATCTTGTGTGGCTGAGTTAAATCAATCAAAAAAAAAAAGTCTCCCAACCATTGCACACTAAGATAATCACTGGCATGTTGGAGTCTTGCGATACCTCTCTCACAAGGTCTGTTACTCAGTGATACCCTAGGCAAAGGCCAGACCTTGCTTTTGCCCGGGATGGGAAAGAAGCGACCAGAGTTCAGAGCCATAACCTGCAGGTAGTTTGCCACAGAGACGCAGGAAGTAACCCCACTCAGGCTCACAGCCCTTTTTCAGGAGTGCCAAAATGTCCCGCTATGTTGCCTGTGTAGAGAGTTAGAAGTTGGGTGCATTTTGCTTTAAAACTTCCAGTTAAAGTACTTGGAGAGTAATGCTAGAGTCATGCTAGCATCAACTGTACGGTGGACAGGCTTTTGAAAAATAGCAGTGTCTGCCACAAAGAAACCTGAACAGAAATTAAGCGCTCCATCCAAAAGGCTTATTGCATTTTGGATGGATCGGGAGAGATCGTACAAAAGCTAGCATTGTCCAAGTTTCTTCAGAAATGTGCACATCCTTCCAGGGAGAAAAGTATTGGGCGTTTTGGGGTTTTTTTTTTTGGAAGCCATTTGTATTTTGTCTTCCCCTCTGCTGAATTTCATAGGAAACATGGAGCTGTAGCATCATTAACCTTTTGGATTAGAATATACTATTTGTTCTAAGTTTCTGCTAATACATTTACTTCTAATTTTCAAATAAAAATTCATTTAATTAAAATAAATTGTAAATGGTAGATTTACATTTCAAGAAGGACTTTTACATGTATTAAACTAAAATCTGGAAATCTACAACACACTGCAACTGAACTTGTGTCTACCATTGTTCAGTATAGATTATCAAGCCATGGAATCACAGAAATCCCTCAAGGCAGTATAAAATCAGAGACTTAGACATCCAATACAATTAACTGTTTCTGATAAGAGCCCCAGCTCAGGACAAAGCTGCTAGTGACTTCTAAGGGACCGGGAATTCATCCACGCATCTACAAGTCATAGAATTTGAATGTCTTGAGCAATCATGCTTGATAATCACCGATCACACTTCGTAATATTGTCACTGGACAGGAGATGGTGTTCGCTGTTCTGTTTCCCAATCCTAGGCATTCAAAATCAAGTGGCATTTTTAGTAAGCAAAGACAATACTAGAGAGTCACTTTGGGTTATGTCTTCTGATGCACTTTTTCTCTCCTGTTTCCTCTGCTGATTCACCCAAAAGAAACCATGAGAAAAACAGATAAGCTGAAGTTAACCTTCAGCTGGAAGACACTCATGAGTGGATTATTGCCTGTCTGCTTCCGTCTTCCTCCTAATATGCTTTGTTGTGCAGTGAGAAGGAACTGAACGCCTCATCCTATGCCGGAAAGGGCCGAATGTCAAACTGTGGCTGATAAAATACAGACAACATTCACAGCCAAACTCTTGCCGTGGTTTTGGGTATGTAGTTTCCACTTCATTCAATACAAGCCTCATACATTCATAGGCAGAAGGTGGCTCCTCTGTCTGTGAAGGCAGTGCGGTGTTACAATTCACAATGTGAAACGATGGCAAATGTGAACATTTGTCTAACCAGAGTTAGTCTCTGTACACATCATTGAAAATGCCATCCTCAGAGCTGATCAGAAGATGGTAAATCTATGCGTTTGACAATCCCCAGTAATCCAAAAACCTCTCAGTCATTTCTATTATTTGGCATTATGCCTCCAAAATATGAGCCCACCAAAAATAATCTGACATAATATTGCAGACGCCAATCTCCTGAGGACTTTTGGCAAAAATATACCCACAGCTGGATCCTTGTTACATTACTTAAGGAAGGACTGTATCTCTTTGAATTTTTAACTGTATGTCAACTGCCTTGTTACCCCTCTTGGTTCAGAGTCATTTTTACCTCGACAAAGGGGGTGCCGATTGCTTCCAGTCACCCTTCATTCTTACTTCAAGTGGTTGTGATATGAATTTATACAATTACTCTGAAGCTCAGAGCTTTCTGATTTTAAAGTTTTCTTTCTCTGTCCTGTTTTTTATGTCACCATCTTATTATGTAGAGTAAATTGCATCTAACAATGAGTTGTTAAAAATTTGATGTTATTAAAATTCACATGAAAAGCCCCCAGTTTGTACTTTTTGATAAAAATGTGCTCAAAAGATCTCTTTTAGAGGAACTGTGTTGGTACATTTCAAAACTAGAGTGGGCTTTCCTTTAAATATTTCCTAGTTTTTATACTCCATATGGAAATCACTAGGTGAAATGCTGTGGCCTGTACGTCTGGCACCATGACCGTAATGGTCCTTTCTGACCTCAGAATCTATCCAAATTCTTTGACTTACAGTGCATTATTCTGCATCAGCATGAAAAGAAGCTTATTTTTTTCCACATCATTTTTATGGCATTAGTCAGACATTTGTGAGCAGAATGTAAAGCAGGTCCAGCATGTCATGGATTTTGAAACCGCTGCATTTGCATGTAAGAAACAGATGGAGAATTACATTGCCAAGAGCTTACCCGCTTTGTAGGAACCTAATGGGAACAACAGTATAAGAACTATCCAGTTTTATTTGAAGAATTGAAGATGTTTATGAGGTATTTTCTAATTAGTGATGGAAAGCTGATTTTTGTGGCCATTGATGCAGTAAGGAAATCTTCCCAAAGAAGCCATCCTGAAGTCTTTTCTGGCCACAAAGAATTTGAAAATACATAGAAGTTATTATCTGTCACATAAGGGAGATGATACTCTTTGTTGATACTGTATCAACCAAACACTATTGCAGGTATTTGGTACTTATTCAGAACGCATTTAAGTTACCTATTACAGAAACCTGTTCTGTCTCATTATTTCCCAAGGCTCCTCTGCACGCATGCTGTTTCTGCTGCCTTCATCTGCCACTCCTTTATTAGACATTATCTTCTATGCATGGACCATCTCTTTGTGGTCTGTTGTTATGTATCACTGGGCCAAACCATGTCCCAGTTGGCGATGAGGAAGAGGGTAATAAAAATCAACATTTTTTGCCAACAGTTAATACTATATCATCATGGCTATGGCTCTTCACCTAAGTTATGACGACATTCTGTTGTCCTGGCAATTATCGATCTTCTTGCATACAGGCCTTCAGCACCAGCCTGACAGATCTGGGAGCAGTTCAAGTTTCTCCTGTTGTATTTATATTTCTACAAGACACCATGCTGCACTGAGAGCCATCCTGTCCATACTCCTCTAAAAGATCCAAAAGGATCCTGTAGTTTGCCTTACACCCTGAAATGGATCTTCGTTTTCCTTTCAGTGTTGGAAAGACCTCACAACAGGGATTTCCTTTGAATCCTCCACCTTTTACTCTGCATAGCCCATGCCAAGGCTTGTACTCTGTCAATGCTGTTTTCCCCCTTAAGTTTCCAAAATGGAAGATGTGCCAAAGATAAGTCTAACAGAACATCATGGTTCACTTAAGTGCTGTTGCAAAATTCAGCTATACTCTACCAAGCCAAGTACTGAAAAGATTTTGCAATGAGACCTTTCTTCCACAGCAGCAAAATCTTAGGACCTAAACCTGTGCTTATCAAGGATGCTTTGTTTTCATCACACAGTGAAGTTGGGTGGTACTAGCAGGCCTGATGCAAGGCTCAGTCAAAAAATAAAATTCAGTAGCTTCCAGATTAGCTCTTCACTCTAAGTTATCCAGACTCTCTCATCTTAATACCTCTATACCACCACACCATGCAAGCAATTAAGGAAGTTGATGGAAATAAAACCTGAAAGTGGGTTAAACAGAACATGGACAATATTCTCAGCAATATGGTATGAAACAGCAATACAGAATTACAGGCAGCAAGATAAAGGCCTAACTAATTTTCTTTACATCAGCTGTAATCACTATTAATTTCTAGTAGCATGCAAAATATGCTCGAAATGTCTCCTTTAGTATCAAGAGGCAACATGAAATAGCCTGGATAGAAGGTCAGATCTGTGAAAACAAAAAAGGCATGAAGCACTCAGATTTGAAAGAAAGGATGCATCATTTAGAATATTCTAAGTAGAACAATCCAAATGATTTCAGTATTAGTGCCAAAAGTATCTGGACCAAAATCACACCCATATAAGTATTCAAGCTCATGCAGTAGATCTCCGGCCAAGAAACAAGATCAAATATTCTTTATTATTTTTCTGTCTGGCTTTAGAAAGACTTTCTGGAAATGTCAAACCAATCTATTTTACACTTGAGATAAGAAAAAACAATCAGAAAACATGCAGCACAAAATGTTTCAGAACCCTATTTAGACTCCTTAAATATAATGGAAATGTTATCTAAAGGCTTGACCCAAACTTACCACAAGGTAAGATACTGCTGAGGCAGGCAGTCAAACAAACAAGTCAGCTATTATATTATTCTTGCAATAAAAGCAGTTGATGTGTCATGCAAATGCCATGTTGGAGGGCTGCAACAAGCCAACCCTTCTTCCACAAAGTTGTGTTATATACACTGTTTCTATAGAGTCACATACAGTCACAATTTATGAATATGCAATATTTATATTGGCAATGCTAGTCTAAGCATCCCATTAGGTATGAGCTGAGGTTTTGCTGAGGTAGTGATCCATTTGGTATCACCTAGATTTAAAGAGACTTCCCTGAGAGATATCAAGCCTGAAGGCTGGAGCACTGCAGCTCCAAGGGATGGAATGTGGAGATACTTACAGAGCTTTGAGCTGGTCTTTTTGTTACATGTACAAGAAAGTCAAACATCAGGAAGAAAACAGGTTTGGACTTCATAGACTGATCCATTCATTGTTGCAGGAGGGGACTAAAAATGTGTAAGCCAACTCATACACTGTTTCATACATCTACCCTGTTGCTTATTCTTAACCTGAAGTTTTAACCTTCCATTTAAGGAAGGAATGATGTTGAGTTGTCACAAAGATGACTATGGCCACAGATGGCAAATTATGACAGCAGTGATAATGAAAATATTTGCCATTAGCATGGAACATTTTGATGCAGAGTCTCAGTATTTAGAAAGCCACATCCTGCTACTTGCATCCGTGGGCTCTTTGGCTGAGATGCAGAATCTGATGGGTGGGGCAGGATCAGTCAAATGCAGTATTCACTAGTATGGGGAACTACACAGTGATGAATAGGGGCCCAGAGTACTACACAGTAACGGTAGATGGAGACAGGATAATTTAGAGTCTGAGAAGGGCTCAAAGAAACTCCTAGAAATTATGGAGACAGAACTCTTCTTCTGCAAGGAAGTTAAGCAGAAAATAAATATGAGATGAAACTCCAAAGAGAACATTTAAGTATTTTTCAGGTACCACTTCCACCTAGCGCTCACCTGTGAAAGGGTTCAAGGAAAGGTCCCCTGGATGAAAATATGCAAAAGTGTTTGAAAATGTTTAAAAAGCATAAAGTGAAAAAAAGACAACCTTCAGAGGGGTAATCCAGCTTTCTTGATATGAAAGAGACAAAGCTGCTAAGTATTTCAAATGTATCTTGGACCTCAGTTAACTTGCAAAGAAAAAAAAAGTTAATTCTCACAGCTTCCTAGTAGGGAACATAATAAAGGAAATAAGTGGTGAATTTAGCAAGCTGGAATTTCTGTATCCTTCACTCTAGACATCAAACAACTCTACCACGTTGCGTCAAGCAAAAGAAACAGGAAGGGAGAGATCACACAGCTTGAGTTCCTTGGCTCCAGTAAGGCCAAAGCACTGCTGCTGAGGAGGATGGAAATCCTATATTCTTCCTCTGGGGCAGGAAGTACCTGTAAACATCTCAGAAATATTCTGCTTTAGCATACTGTAAACAAGAATACATCATATCCCACTGCTTCAGACCATGTAGGGGAAAGAAATGGACAACCTTGGATTCAACCTAGAAGAGGAGATGGCAGGGGAACTGAGTCATAGCTTAAAAAAACAAGATTAAAAAGAACTTTTGGGAAGGGACAGGAACTGAGGTTTTAAGTGGGGCAATTCCTAAGGAAGGAAGGACACCTACTACCTATTCCCATAATATTTTGCATTTATGTAACTGCAGTGGCTGCCATCCAAGGACCTGAAAATACTGTAGGGCTTCCAGTTAACCAGATTTCAAATTCCAGTGTGAGTATAAAGCATGATTCTTCATTTTACAAGTGCACCACTTAAGGCACAGAAAGCCACATGTTTTGGTCTGGTCAAAATGCCTAGCCTAGAGCCAGTTTTACACTCCCACCTCGAGGCCAACGCTCATTAACTAAAGACCTCCAGGCAGTATAAAAGGTGATTCTCAAACAAGAATCAGCTGCTGTGCAGCGGAGTACATGGAGTTGACATTCCTAGCCATGCCTACTTCAAATGGACATGATATGTATGGACTATATATTTGGACTTTCTATAACAACGTTTCTCATGTGAAGAGACATAAAACATATATGGCTACCCTGAAAATTGTGTTCAGAAATTTGTGTCCAAAACCCGTATGTTTAGATCCAGTTGTTGTCTCTTTACTGAATTAAGATCCTGGGAAGCAGACAGTAACTCAAATCATAATTCTCTGTTTCTCAGTCCTGCTGCTGTTTTAGGAGTGGATGTAATTTATTATACGATTAAATTTGAATTTTATTTTACACAAACTACCCCTCTCAAAGCACCCAGGACCTGAGCTGTCTCTGTGCTGGCCACTATTTGTATGAGAGAGACTCAGTGAATCTAAAGCCTGGCACTAAGTGCAACAAAGCAGATAACAGGAAAGTGGAATAATTGAGGGCAAATTTCCAAATGTCTAGTTCTCTGGCTGAACTCCGTACCCTTAACAGAGAGCATTCAGTGTAATACCTGTTCCCAAAATGGTCTTGGGAAGCTCATTTAATCTTCTTCAATTACCACTTGTATAAGACAAGAGTTATTCCTGCTCTGAGGAGCAGGATGGGATTTAATGAATGATTGAACAGCACTCTTGTAAGTGACTGTCAAGCAGCATCTCAGTCTCTGTACCCTTTTTAAGCAGATACCCATATAGTCACCTTACTGCTCTTTTACGTTCCATACAGCCCACTGCCAAAAATACCTTTGTGTACTTGCTAGAAAAAACTTCCCACATCATAATCTGTTTTTAATTTGTAAAAAGACTGGAATATAAGCTAAGCATATTTCCAATTCTACATAGCAGTGTGCTAAGTATAAAGCTCAAAGATCTTGGTAACTCTGAAGTATGACAACTGAGCTGTAACAACACTGAGTTGTAAGGATTACAGGAAGGAAGGAAGATGAGTTTGGTAACAGTGATATTTTGGGGGTGATCCAACTAACTGCTGGACAACATTGGCAGATGCATTCCCAAGAGGACCTAGAGGCAGAGCGATCAAGGTACCAACTACTGATCACAGAAGTCTAGAACATAAAGATTATGACACCTGCAACGCTACACTACAAATAAGCCCAAATCAGGACAACTTCCGGATATGATTTGACTCAAGATTTTTTTTTTTTCCCTAAGTCTTTTAGTGTGGAACTGACAATTAATGTAAGTTTTCAAACACTGATGTCCATATCTCTAGAAACTCATCTGGTCCAAATAGATATCACTTGTCAGTAACAGCTTTTAGGTTAAACTTCAGCAGACTAAAAGACTTTTGCAAAAACACTGTTGTTCTAGAGCAAGAGAGAGAGGAAAGAATAAGCGTTGATGCCAGCAGACTGAGAGCACTGTTTCCTTTATTGAATGGTGTTCCACAGAAGGAGGAAACAGTGTTGTTTTTACTCTAATAATTAAATATCTCTGCACTTCTGTGTAAAAGGATGATTCTTTCTCTAATGCACCCCCAAAAAAGTACCTGAAAACCATTAATGGACATCCTCAGTAAACCTATCTAAAGCCAGAGCAATACACTTGAAATGTCCTACCAATAAGCCATGTGAGGCCTGCAGACATTTCAACTGTAGATTCAGTAGAAATGTGAAAAACTTAGTTTTTTCATTCCAAGTTAAGAGTAAATTACAAGTGTTTGAAGAAGGCTCAAATAGGAAATCCGAAATAACTGAAGGCATATCTTTGCTGCAAAATAATCCAAAGTAACAGCACCTGGATGTGTGCAGCCATATGCACAAACATATCCAGCCAATTACTATATTTATACAGGTACTGCTTTGTACCCATCTTCCTAGGATATCAGACAGCATGTCCCATTACTCTTGTGGTGCAGTGGGATGATCTGGTCTGAGGTTTTTCCTTCCCAGTGACTAAGGGAAGACTAGTCCTCCTTTATAGCTGTAAAGGTGGGACTACAGAAAGATAATGGAGCACTACCAGCACCTAAGTGCTTTAGCTTGCACCAATGCCATGGAGCGGAGACCAAAGGGACAGCAGGACCCAGGTTAGAGTCCCTCCTGCCCCCAACTATGCCAACAGCTAGCACCAGCACTGATTTTGGGTGCACAAGAGAAGGCTGAGGAAAACACTCAAGCCATATCCTGATCTAACTACACTGAATTCAAGAGTCAAATTCCGACAATCTAGCCTATTTCAACCCCTGCTCACATACCATAACCCACACTATACTAAGTGTATTGATGGGACAATGAACTACAGTCCTTGGAAAAGAAAACCAAGCTTATACTTAATCGGAGACACATGACATGTTAATGGATAACTGCAGATTAATTGAAACCATTGCTAACAAGAAACTAGGAGCTTAGAAGGTAATATCATAGAAACAGTTTAGAACTACTTGTGCTGATTAGGCATCAAAGATCTTAAGTAATGTTGCATATATTGAATATTCTGTTCTTTGGATAAATTGTTTGATAGACACTTCAGAAAAGTTAGCTGAGCTCAGCAGACAGAAAATTGGCATGGAGACCATGCCAATATAGATCTGCCACCGTTCAGAATATAAAGGAATAATGCTCTGTTTGTAATCTGCTGCACAAGAAGAAACTGAAACATATCTCAAAGTAAGAAAACAGTTAAAAGATACCAAGTTTTTTCATGTTGTTCTATGTCTCTGAGGTAGCAAATCTGCATCAAATGGCCTATAAAATTTAGTGGGGGGGAGATTCCTTCCAAAAGAATTAGCTACATAAGCAGATGAAGTTTAATATGATGAGGAAAGAAAAAAAAAAAAAAAACCCACACACAACACTTTCAAAGTTGGGTATTTGATTACATATTTAGCTGACTATATATTAAAAAAAAATCATATGAAAGGAATAATGTTCCCATTTATATTCATATGTTCCTTATAACTCAGCTATGTTAGACAAATCATCTACCATGTCTATTATGTCAGACAAATCATCATGTATCTGTGCCTGCCCAATGTACATGCATCAATATAGTATCTCAAAGTTTCCTACCAAGTCTCTGGATGCCTATATCCAGACCTATAATGAGACATTTAAAGAGCTCTGTCATCACATCACTATGGCTGAGGCAGATCATCAGTGAAACAGCAGTTTGGGTCCATGTGTATGCTTAAAAAGGGCGTCTTGCACGACTGCCCTGGTACTGTGTTTGCTGAACACACACACAAGGCTTGAGAGGAAAGCTGAAATCTAACCCCAAAATATTAAAAATGAGATCCACCTACAAACCAATTCCATCAAAAGTACTGAGAAACAAATCCACCTTGAGAATCTTATTTGAAGTCCATAAATTCCTTTATGGTCTCTAAAGGAGATGCAAACTTCCAGGAGGCACACATTTGCCACCAAAATACTGGGGTTTTTAAGCCAACAGTTGGATTTATCCATTGGTATTCTGGATGTATTTTAGGCAAAGTTGTCAGAAAGAAGACAGGACCTTCTTGGATACCATTTTGTGGGTAAACCACACCTCTCATATCATGGCAGGTGTTAATAAAAGCCTGACCAAGTTGAAATGGTCTGAAACAGAGGTGATTGAGGGAGGCGTTCAGGCCCTACCTCTCCATCATTGAGGAAAAAGGGATGAAAGATCAAAAGGGAGGGAGAGGGATTTGTCTCCCTGCCAATGCATTTTGGCAGCTCTATAAAGTTGGGATGCCCAGACACCATATAACTGCTCTTTAATTACCCTGCACGCTATCCAGCCCAAACTGCCTTTGCAAGCGTCTGGGGATTAGCAGTATTCGCAATTGTTACTAGGCTGCTTAGAAACTCTTTCTAAACTTTCTTTTGTCAGAAAATTGGGTTTTCAAACTGATTTTTTTTTTCTTTCTTCTTTTCCTATTCATTGCAGGAGTAGTCTAATTTCCTCCCAGAGAAATTATTAATCTTTTGTTTGAAAGTGTTTGCTATTGTTAGGTTTCTCTTTTTGCTTAAAGTGGTTTTCATCCAAACTTTTAGGCGTTTTGGCACTTCTCACCTGCAAATGCATTTAGTTGCTGCAAACTGAAGAGACAGTCCTGGGTTTTGGCTTTCCAATTAAAATTTTACTTTTAATTTGCTACTTTACCTTCTAATAGACAAATCAAAATATTTTCTGAGCAGCTCAGCAATAATGCAGTGGTCTTTTGAAAATGAAGGTCTTTTAGAATCAGGAGGAAAAAAAAAAACCAAAACAGCTTTCATCTAAACCTGCAATAGTTGTTTCACTGACACTTTCCTTAGTCTACACATGAAAGCAGATCCATATCCATACAGGTATTGATTACGCGCTTTCTACACTGGTCCATGGACCTCCCAGCACGATTTGGGTGCGGAACAAATGGAACAACCTGGAAACTGCCCTGGGTAGTCATCTCTATACAGCAGCGGTGCTGGAGACTTCAGCATGTCCAAATGTAAAATGTGGAAAGACAAAAAAATTTCTTATAAGGACCCAACTCCTTGCTGCAGCTTCTTCTACACTTTGTTGCAGTGAATAACACTGATAACTGCAATAAGTCATGGAGTATTTCCACATGGTGCAGAGTGTTTCTTTCTATAAGCAACTTCACTGAAACCAGTGGGATTGTTCATGTAAATAATGGCTACAGGGTAAAAAAACTGAATTATAACCCAAAACCCACTGGACTGTATACAAAAGGCAAATACAAAAATTGAACAGAATTAGCAGAGACAGGTTCCAGCCTTCTCTAGCAATAATTGCACCTCCTGACTTGATGATAAATCCTGAAGGCTTAGTAAAATGCATGCATCACTACTGAGAAAACACAACAAGAGGAAAATTAATATTAACTGGCTCACCTTAGAATCACATGTTAGTCCATACCAATTGAATTGAACTTGTTGCAGAAAGGTTATGGATAGTGTCAGCTTTATACCATCACAGGCAAAGCATGTGTCCTGTATGTTTTTTATTCCAAATCCCTTTACAGTGATCCAAGATATTGGATCTACAGCTCATTTTTCCCCCCCACGTTCAGTCCAAGGCATTGGTATTCCTATGTATTCATTTGTTCCCATGAGATACCCATATCTGATCTCTTTGGGTATTCCTCTTTGCAGTCCAAAACCACAAAAATAGTTTGGCAGCTAAAATTAAAGACTATGTTTCTGATTCAGCAAGGTACTTAAACACATGCTCACCTTTAAGTGCATGAGTACCCCATTAATGCAAGTGTTACTCATTGTTTGAAATTAAGGACCCGCTAACCTGGGACTTACATGCTTTTGTGTAACATTTTACACATACTTAGAAGCACACATTCAGTAATTACTTAGTTTTTTTTCATGATTTGTGCAAAGCTGGCCCGAAGCTCTGCCTGTTCACTCTGTAAAAGGCTTGTATAGCCATTTCCACTAATTCTTAAATTTATACCAACGTGCAGTGATACACACAACTGTGTTAACTCTACATGTATTTTGTCCATTTTCCATGGCACATACAAACTGCAAGACTAACAGTTAAACATTCCTGCAGAAAATGAATCAGGCATACTTTGGGCTAGATCCCAGAGTGCACTCCCGCATCTCCAGTTTTGATGCAGAGCAGATACAAAGGGCTCAACAGAGCTTTCACCTGTCCCCTCATCCAACAGGAAAGCGAGGAAGGACTGTGCACATGACAGCAGTTATGGTATCTTACAGCCAGTTCTTGGAGAATATTTCCAGCCAACGCTATCGAGCAGTTTTCTAATTAATCAGAACAAGATGACTACAGTCTTGATGCTATCTTGATGAAGCCAGTATGAAGTGAAGGAGGTCACACAAATCTTTCTGTAAGGTACTTAGGGCATCCCCTCATTACTTTCATAAAATAGATAAAAGAGTATCATATTTTATAGCATTGTAACCAAAGCTGGTAAACATGGGTTTGATGCTGTGGAGATGTAATGGACTTCCATGTAAATGCAAGAGCCATTTGTTTTTTTCAATGAGGAAAAACGCCACTAGTGAAGTAATGATTGTGAGGGTGTTTACAAATGGTGGAGTGTTTGTTTTAAGCTAAAAAGACTAATTTTGAGCAAAAGAGAACGGCTAATGTCAGCGTATGCTCTGTATGTGTGGTATTCAATTTGTAAAAAAAAAAAAAAAAACAAAAAAACAAAAAAAACCAAAAAAACACCCAACCTGGTTTGCAAGGAAGTCTAACATCTCCAAAATCCTTCAGTACTGTATCCATATGCATTTCTAGGAAATTCTGTTATCAGTCCAAATTCCAAGCGTTAAGAAGGAAAAGTTTCTAAGAAGTCAAAAGACCGGGGGGAAATCTCACATTTAATTTACACACTACACACTGTTTGGTAAATAGCAGCTATTGTTTAGAGTAGAATGCAGTCACCATTCATTATATTTTGACTCTACATTCTTCATTGGGAATTCAGGAAGTGGTTCAGACTAAAATATTCCCTTATGGTATTTGACCTGTAAAAACTTGGAGACAGGCCAGATTCTGCAGTTCTTAAACAGACAACACTCCCATTGACTGTAGGATAAGGCCTTAAAGTTGACTGGTCTATACCACTGTGCTACTCAATTTGGTGCAGAGTCAGTCATTTGGTGCGTTGGGTGGTGTCCATGAAAAACTGAAAACAAGACCATTTGATTTGGTTGGCACTGTCATTCATCTGCCTAGAGAGACAGCGGGCATCTTCTGAGCACAGCTTGTACAAAACAATACCTTAGAAACACAAATAGATATTATGGGATCTCATGGAATTGTTTTTTTATTACTATTCCTTCCTGTTGCTTCTTTTGATATAAAGGCATTATTGAGTTGAACGTAACTGGTAGCTTTTCAATGCATCTCTTGACAGGACACATTCAGAACAAGATTCTCAGAGTTATTGATTAAGTTCAGTCTTGTTGATCTGAGGTAGAATTAGGTATCCAAATACCCTGTAGGTCTGGGTTTCAGTGCCTTGTATTTTTAGGCCCTAAAGCATTTGAAAATCAAGGCAAACTCCCAGAATTAAGGAGATAGTTCTGCTTATGATTTCACTTTGCCCTTAAGACTCCATTTTAAGTTCTTGTTAAATTTAAGGGAACCTAGTTTAAATCTCATCACAACACTTGGGGAAGAGGGGGGAGAAACACTAACATCAGCATTGCTTTGGTGTCATATTCCAGCTGTCATCACCCTCTAGCTTATCCTGCTTTGAAAACACTATTTGACACAAAGAGAGGGTTAAAAGCACATAGGATTATGCCATAGCCTGCAAGGAAGCATTCCTGTTGGCCACCTCTTCACACTCACCTTTGCTATTCTACTCAATCTCCTCGATTAAGAGTGATGCTGCACTTCTCAGAAGACTACAAGATAACCACAACAGCTGTCTTTCACTAGCTTTTGGTCACACATGCTTTTCCACCTGAACACACTAGCTCACATCAAAATACGGTCCATAGATGCTACTCTCCAAAACATACCTTCAGCAATGACCTGCACAGCATGTACCACGTGTCCTGTGAATAGAATTATTTCTATTAACAGTGTGCGTATGTGCAAGAGGGAACCTAAGGAACTTACAAATATGGATTTCATTGTAAGTGAAGGGAAGAGTGTTCCTAGAACACTTGCCTTTGAAAAACATCCCTTTACAGGTAAGAACAAATAACAGGTGGGTGTTCAGTTCAAATCAGCGCCTGATATTTTTAGGCCGCTACACTTAAGAACCATTAGTGTTCAGCATTTATCTTTCAGAATTTAATCTATCAGATAGGAAATGCTTAGTTTGGCATAGGTGGTAGGATTACTCAAGTGTTAGCTCACTGGTTAGATTTCCACATTTAAGACATTCTTCTTTTTTTAGACTTTTTTTTTTTTTTTTGATAGCAAGTTAATGCATGAAGGTTTCTTCGCTATTATACTACACAACAGAGCCAGGTAAGGGACTTCCAGTCTTTGTGTAGCCTTTTTTCCTTGGCAACTGCTCTCACTTGTCAGGAACGCTCTTTGTCTCTCTTCTAGGAGGAGGTTTGCTTATAGTGCACCCTATGACTCAGAGCACATTCCCTTCTGGAAATGGAAAGGAAAATGGAGTTCTCTTCCTTGGTATCAGCAGCAAGTTTGGCAAGAGGCAGGTTAGATCCCCCCCCTCCTTTTTTTATATTAAGTTTTGAATGATCTTGTGGAATTCTGTAAATATTTTATTACATATTTTATAGGTGGAGCATTTTATATCTAGCAGTCTTTTTGGAAGTGTAGTCATTTAGTTTGGTTTCTCTTGCCCCATGGTTCAGCTGTAACTGCTTCCATCTGTCTAAACCTATGTGCAGTTCACTAATTGTCGACCCCTTAGGTAGGCCTTGCCTTTTCTATGGGTTTATTGTTAATCATTAGATTCAGGAAAAATAAACTTCATTGACATTACCAACATTTCCAAGAATGAAGAGAAAAATTCCTCATACTTTAATTGCTCTTACCATTTAAAAAAAAAAAAATCCTTCAGCAATTTAATAGGAAACACTTATTGATAGGACTGGTTAAAAGAAACATATATCAAAAGAACTCCAAGGAAAATTGGATTAAGCTATCACTACTGCAAACAATTTTGAGAAAGATTAACTTTTCAGCAAAATAATGTTGAAAAAATTGGCTGAAAATATTCTTTGCCTGCAAGTTCCATTCATATTTATCTGAACAGATTTCTCATGGTCATACACTCACAGAATAAACCATATCCTTTCAGCAACAAACTATATTTTCTATCATCCTCTGATGACAACTCTTCCATGATTTTTCAAAAAAACTGAAAACCTGACTCTACATGGTGGAAGCCTTATAGGGCATAGGCACAAAATCTAGTTTAACTGTCTTATAAACTGTGTCAACAACAATGAAAAAACTTCACACAATTTGTAAAATCAGGGATATTTCCCCCCTCAAAAAAAAAGTACACGTGACTTGGTTTTTGTCAAGATGCTTTTATAATCCATCATTATTCCTACATTGCTAGATATTGGATATTCCTGCCCCAAGATAAATAGCACACTCAATTCTCTATGGTACTTTACATCCATCACATACTATATCAAAATACACGTGCATTCCAGCAAAACCTATTGACAACTGGGGATAAACATTTCCCTTTTAAAAACTAATTTTTAAAAATGTTTATTTTGACAAATACCACTTTTCATCTTATTATTAAAACCAAGAAATTATGAAGAAAGGAATGTTTTTAAGCAGCCTAAATTGAAAATATTTATCTGTTTTTATTTTTTAGCCTGTGTGATAATGTTCTGCAAAAGTTTTGAAAGCAAGTTTGCAAAGCAAACAGTCCAAGAAAACAAAAATTACCATAGAGTTTTTTGAGGTTTGGGTTTTTGTGGGTGTGGGGTATGGCGTTTGGTTTGTTTCTTTTTCAGATTTTAGTTTCTCAAAAGCAGAAAATTCATTTTTGAGTAAGTAAAAAGAAATCATACTCACTCATTATCAGAACATGCAAGAGTCCTAGCCATGGACCAAGATATCATTGAGCAATGTCTGATTATCTTCCAAGAAAATTCATTAATTTCAGTCATGAAATGTAAGGCTGTAAAACACACAAACTCCATTATGCCACTTTTCAAGAAGTTGAAACATTCATCACCCCTCAGTTATGGTCTGCCCTTAGCATGAATACAAAAAAATAAAATATGGAAGGAGCAAACATGGTGCAGATGAGTATTCTACCAGTGTAGAAGTGGGGAAAGCCTTGTACCTGGGAATGGCACAGGGGGCAAATGGTACAAAGAGCTGCCAGAACAGAGCTCAAGACCCAGGCTGGAAAATAACGGACTTCACGGTGGGGTGGGGGGGTGGGAGGAGTGAAAAAAAAAGAAACACCACCACCACCCCCCAAAAAAAAAAAACCAGCAAGGATGAACTTGAAAATGGAACAAGTGACAAATGTCTACATTTTTTTCCACAGACTAACAGATAAGCAGTGTTACAATATGAGAGTAACTTAACTCAAGTGAAGAGCCCAACTGAAGCAAACAGCACCTCTATTTTGTCATACATAATGAGTTAAACTAATCCAGAGAATTATTTGAAAAGTACTGCTGAGCCTAAGATCTTGTATAGTAAGACTGAGCTTGAAAACTTCTGCAGCCAAGACATAACCTCAGTTGGTTTTTTGCTCTCTCTCACATCTGATTTATGCTTTACATACCAGTTGCATAGAAACCTAAGCTGTGCAACAATATATGAATTTTATCCTTATCAGGTAACATATAGGTGTTACTCTATACTCACAGAAGGAAGTGATTGCAAAATTCACCTTGATCTAGGTTCTCAGTCTCTAGCTATCCCTCTACACATGATGAAATCAGAGGTATTAAACTACCATACATGGGTGTGTGGTGTGAATAATACAGCCAACATGGTTTTCACGTGTAGGCAGAATATTATATATATAAATATGCACTCACAGAGCTCAAAATAACAGAGAAAAAACTTGCTGCTTCTAAAAGATCCCTGCCACTCCTCTGTTTTGTAGTTTTACCTAGGACTTTCAATTACAATTGTAAATTGCTTATTTCTAAGAATCAGAGGAAAGTCCAGTGGAACTTTAACTAGATGTTTGATGCCCAACTCTGGGAGCTAATTTAAAATTTTTCATCTATGCTGAGAAACTTTTTTCCCATAAAACGTATCTCCAGACTCATTAGAGACCTGGGAATGGAATAAAAGGGCTGTGACAGGTACAGCTGAGTACGTAACTGTAAATTCATTTCTTCATGTGAATTACAATCATTATGTTTGCAAATGTATTCATTTTCAATGGAAAAAAAATATGTTCTCATGAGAGAAAAATTCTGCTTCTATGAGATAATTACAGTTTTGGCCTTTCTCTTTTATAGAATTCCCTTTAAAAGCTGCTGATTATACCATGAAGAGCAGCAGCTGGCAAGTATCTTATTTGATTAACAATTCAAGCAAAATTTACATAAAAACTTAGCATACAAGATCACAATTTCCAGAGGAGGATGGAGTCCTGCCTGCTGTGTCTCTCTGCAGCGCGACTGATTTCAGTGCAAGTCCTTGCTCTAATGTGTCTGTACATTATGTAGGGCCAAAATTCCCAAACGGATTTAATGGAGATTATTACTAAATTCTAACTGTCTGCAAACAAAGTAATTACACAGATCCATTTGCATATTTTTAATTGCCTCTGTTTTGTTGTTTTTGTTTTTTTTTTTTTTCTTAATATATGTATTTTTAATAGGCATGTTTCCTATGCTTGCTATAGAAATTTACCAATAATGTTTGCAAGAGGATAGGGAAGTAAAATGCAAAAACAAGATGACAGTAAACACTAGGTTTCAATATTTCATGTATGGCCTTCCAGCACAAAGCAGTCAATTTGTGAATAAGACATTTTCTTTGTTGCAAGGTGTATGAAAGGATTTCAGTTTTTTGATTAGAACAGTCTGAAGCTCTGATTTATATTATAGGGGACAGACTTTTAAAGCCATCTATATACACTATATACAAATCCAAAGAAAAAAAAAAAAGGAAGAAAAAAAGAAAAGCGCCACAGCCTTTAGTTTTCACCTCTAAGTGAAGTCAGTGATTGGTTCTAGCTTCAAACCTGAGTAAGGCAAATAACCCACCTCAGGTTTGTCGTTTCCCTGATCAGCTCATCCCACCAGAAAGCTGTGTGGTGCTGTTGACCCTACAGCAGTGTTTCCACCTATAAGAAAGTGAAAAATGTCTCGGCTGCTCCCATGGGCAGATCATATGTGCCAGCAATGGATTCAATTCAAATCGCTGGAGCCAATAGGATCAGGCCCTCAAGGTGCCTCGTCAGGGACACAATGTGCCCAATTCATATCTGAAACATTATCTTCAACACATTTATGGGTTTTTTTTCTTTTTTACTGCATATCATAGGTTTTCATGAAGCTTGCTATGTTCTGTCTTTGGGTTTATTACAGGCCCCGGCAACTTTGCCAACTCTGTCTTCCCTCTGTACTTACAATTGGGACTCAATTTGCCAGGGCCTGTTGAACACAAAGAGTCCCTTTAAAGGTTTTGTGTAAGGGCTGTTGTCACTGAATCACCAGCTATAGGCTTCATCTTATTCCTCTGAATTGTAATGACAGCAGGATCAGGCCCCAAATGAGATAGTGTCTCTGACTTTTGAGTCAGACTGTACTGTTAAAATTCCCATTACTAAAATGCAGCCTTTCTATTTCTTTGTACGCAATCCTCAGGACTTCTCAATAGCAGCAGGCAAGAAAATTCCAATAATGCCAGAGGGATCTTTACTTGCCTCAAGTAGAAGAGAATCCATGGGAATTCTCAGAAGCTTTTTTTCTCTTGCTCCCTGCAATTATTTTCTATGCTAAAAGCATAATTGAAGGGAAAAAAGCAGATGACATCAGCTACCAAGAAGGAAAACATCAAGAAGAAATGACACACACTGTGGAACAGAAAGATAGTTCACTGCATCAGGCACTAGGCTGGGATCAGAGAACAGCACTTGCTTCCAAGGTTGGACATAGATTTCCCAGGCGACCTTAAAGCAAATCATATCTCCCCTGTAACTTTTCACTACTTCATAGGAAGTCTCTGGGATAAAACTGAATGCTAGCTCAGAGGTGTTCACAGAGGACAGCAATGAAGGCTGTATAAATATCTAAATAGTTACAAAACAAACAATGTGAGAAAAAGATGTGTGAAAACAAATGAGTAGTCAGGAATAATTACTCTATTAAAAATAAAAGAACGTACAGACTGCTTTGCCTGGAGATGTAAGACACACCTGCACTCTACTTGAAAAGCCGTTGCTGCAGGAGAGTGCACTTAAGTTACTGAGCTGTCACAAGAAAACTGTTTTCCTTTATTCTGATGGGATGCATTAAAAACAAACACAACCTCTTTTTAAGTGCATTAGGAAAAATGGGTCAAGTGGGACCATGTGCACCCACAGGGGGGATTTCCCCACTCTCAGTTAAAGCTACCTGACACCCTTAATTTAAGCAGAAAACCAAACAGTAAATTATTTTCTTCCTTCTTCCTTCCTTCCTCCCCCCTGCCAAAAGCCAGATAGCCAGATAAAAGCAAACTACTTCCCATCACAAGCTGCTTACTTGAAAGCCTGAAATGGCAGGCTGCAGCCAATGTGTTTTAACTGCCAAGGCCCTATCAGCGGCGTATGATTACACACCAGACCACCTCCTAGCCCCTTTTCCTTAGGCACTGTGAATTCACCACCACCGACCTGTGATTTCAAGGAAACTTTTATTGCCCTCTGGCTGACTGGGGTTGAATCCTTCCTTCGAATTTGACAAGGCAATTCATAATGTGCTGTGCATCACATTGGGATGATCTGTTGCAGCTCAGCATTGCTCTTGAAGGCAATACTGAAAAATTAGTAGTTTTGGTACACGAGCAACCCTAAAGACAAGGGGAAATCCTGGTTTGTGACCTGGAGTTTTCTGCTCTTAGTTTATAGATGTTCTTCCTTTGTTTCTAACATGAGACTATAAGAAAGCTGGGCCCCCAAGAGTGCATTTTACATGACTTCCTTCAGCTCAGAGCAACTTCCCATAAAATATTTTTGAATGAATAAACCATCTTGCTCTATACATTAAAATTCCTCCACCTAAGGTAAATGAGACTGTAACAATTAATCAAAGCCACAGAGACCCTAATAAAGCATTACAGAAAGGATTCAGAATTTCTTATTTCCACGATTTAGAAAAGGCAATGATAGCTTTTCTGGTGGGCACCCTAAGAGAAACTTTAAAAGGGCCACAAAATGCAATTTAATTGGATATTAAATTTGGTTATTCAAAAATTCCCAACATGAAAAGAAAAAGGAAAGGAACACAGAACATGCACATAAACTCTGTAGATAAGGAAATGCCAACGTGATGGAATTTCTCAGTCTGGGTCCATTCAGACTTCAATGGAGTTAGTACCAAGATACACTGAGGTGGGGAAGGCAGAATCAGGCCCTAGATATATATAAAATGAGAATATTCCCTAATGGTTTTTGTGATCTAAGACTTTTATTCTGGCAAACATTGTGTCTATCATTACAATAGGCAATTTTCCTTGCATAACACACACAGGATCACGCTCATTACTAGACTCCTCCGCAGAAAGAGCCACAAAAGAGGGAACTGGAAAGGATATCTCCCTTTTCCATCCCTTCCTCTCCCGGCAATCACTCTGGGTGGCCGGCCAGCTGGCTGCTCCCCTCCCACACTCCCTGTTCTCCAGGTTTCTCCCTGCCTTGGGAATCATCTGGCCCCTGCGCTGGGCACCACACTAGGAGTCATCTCCTGGCCCCACACACATGGGACTGTATCACAGGACCTCTCTGGAAGTCCAAGGAAGGGAGGATAGTACCAAACAGGCAGCCCCAGTGCTTTCCAAAAAGCAACAATCCATGCATGTGAGGGACAGTCTTCCTGGGCGCAGCCCAACAGTATGCGGAGATGTTCGTATGGTCAGGCCTTGTAGCCAGAGTCAGATCATCAGAAGAGCTTGGCTGTGTCTCAAGATCCAAAACAAGGAACAAACTAAGAGTGTAGCACCTAGTACCTCTGATGGGGACCTTATCGGAAAAGACTATCAAAATGTTTCATATTTAGTTTATAAAAAAACCTGGGCAATTATTGTTACTAGTGCCTTGGACACCAAGCCTGTCGCCCACAGAGATGCAGAATGTTGGCTCTCCCAGCAATTAGCTAAAAGAGAAGACTTTCAACAATGTACCATGTACGGCACTAAGAAAAATTAACGTAAGGCTAGGCATCAACAGACTATTTAGTTAAAAGATCCTTTATATTTATTTTCTAGACAACAGCTCTGCAAGGTCAAGATTTTGTTATTTGAAACCTATGCATTATTAGGAAGTCATAATTTTAAAGTTCCAAAGATAAAAGGTAGGATTTTGCTGCGGGGGAGGGGAAGGTAGATACAAATGCCATGGCTCCAAAATTCCCAGGCATAAATAGTGTAATTTAAATCTCCTAAATCTGTGAGTGAAACCACACTTTAGGTTTACAGCTGTTGTTCAGAGTGGAGAAATCTTTTGGCCTGTGATAGAACAGCATCTTATTTCTTCAGTCTTGCCTAAAATTTATTATTCACGGACCATGGTTCTTTCCTTATGAGTACTTGGCTAGAAAGCTCTGCATTTCACACATCAATCTCACCCAGATTAGCAAACAAAACACTTAGCATTAAAACAATGTCAATCTATTTACATCCAGAATGATGAAAAACACTCTCCAAATGAATATGTCGGTTAAACTGCTCAGGCTAATGTGATATTCCTTCATCCTCCTTGTTTGCTTAAAAAGATTGAAGAAAATTTGATATGATTCATGAAGAAAACCTGGAGGGAAACTACAACATATCCTATGACTTTGTGTTTTCTTCCCCACCTTTTTTGGTCTGTAATGAACAGCTGTTCATTGTCTAAAATAGCAACTCCTTTTTCAGTCTTTTTCACATCAAAAGGAAGCCATCTTATCCGTCCATTTTTCTAAGCCTAGAGAGGCATAAACACTCATTTCCTAGTGTCAGCCTTTACACATTTCAGCTCTGTGAACCCTGGCATCTAAAGGCCAGAACATCTTCACACAATTTTCTTTCTCGCCTCTTATCAAATATCAGTTACCTGTAACTCACCTTTCCCTTTAAGATCATTTGATGAACTCCCCTTGCTACATTCTCTCAAGCCTGACTAAGTCAGAGCTGCTGATGTAAAGGGTGGAGATGGCAGTTATTTTGTGATACCTTATATCAGTGGGCTGGTACTGATGTCTCAAAAAAGCTTCTTAATGGCAAGAGAACTTTGCAACTTTCTCGTGTTGCCAGTGTTTCGTATTTCATAGTTCAGAATGGCACAAATACCTTCCAATCCTTTATTTTGATGCCACATTATAGTTCTTACAGAACATTTTATGATTTCCATCCCTGAAGCTGCATAATCTACACAGCACGGTGCACTGCTGCTGCTTCCCTACCTCAGCTAGAGGAAAAATGCTATTCAAAATACAATGTAATCTTTTATTTATGGGTTTATGTATTTTGAACTGAGATTTTGAAACCTGTCAAATTTTAAATCCAAATGGCCCTCTTGGTTTCAAGCCAAAACCTTTTCCTGATAAATTAGAGCAAGGAAATTTCTGTAACAGTGGAAGTGTCTAAAAGAATTTAGCAGCGGTCCTTGGTGATAACAGAGGCTTGATGGGCAGTAACTGAACCAGCCCCCTAAAAAAAAAAAAAAACCACACCAACTCCCCCCCCCAAAAAAAAACCCCAAACACACACAAAACTTATAGATTGCATTGTCACCACTGCAATTTTTTTTTTTTTTTTTTGAGACGGACTTTTCTTATACCAAGAAAATAAAAGGGGAAGAGTGTAGGTCTGACTTTTTATTCAGTTTAATTTAAACCCAAAAAAACTCTGCTGAACTGAACAAACATTCTGTATTTACACCAGTGCTACTCAGAAGATAAGTAAATATTCAAGTATCCTTGGAATTTGAATATACAGACATGTGTGCTTAATACCCTATTGCAAAGCACATACTAAAATGTTCGTTAATCTAATTATGGGCCAAATCCTGGAAAAAGCTCTACTTCCTCACATGAACTCTCCCACTGACTGTGTGGATATCATTCACAGTAGCACTAGTTATTACAAGCCAGATTCCAGCCCTCTTTCCCACACTGATCACACTAACACATGGGTAATCTGTTGATTTAAACAGAAATCCTTGGAGAGTCTGGTGCTACTTGAGCTACACAGACCAGCCACTGCGATGGTTCATTTGGAAAGGTAAGAGTCTCCTGAATTCCCCTCCTGTGCATGCTGGGCCAGACTCTGCCACCCTCATACCATCATACCAACTCAGAAAAAAGTCCATATGCTCATTATAATGCCAACATATCTTCATTTACACTAAGGAGCGAGGTAGGGGGTTCATCACATGAATCTGAAAAACAGCCTCAGGTCACTGCAGACTTCTGCACTACCACAGATAGGGAAAGCCACACAAGCACGGACAAAAATCCAACTTGTACACTGACAATCTATGCTTTGTCTCAATCGATGACAACGTTTATCTCGACCGAAGTTCCAGTACAGACTAAATAGGCCCAAACCCTTACATTTCTGAGCTTACACTGAATTACAGACAGCTAAAAATAATATTTAATTATCAAAGTAGATTAAAATGGTAAGGCTTTAATTATTCAGTGTAGTCTTCCCTGTGGCGACTTTCACAATAGGTAATAGCGCACTTTTCACACAGTTCCCTTGAGTGAAATCCTGGTCTTTGCAGATGCTAAGGTTTTATTTGTTTGTTTTCTTTTGATTTGGATTCTTTATTTTCACCATGGAATTCCACATTGTCAGAATTTCTTCTATGTGAGAGGTGAGGCCAGAAGCTGACAAGTTGTCTTATTTCCTTCTCTAACATTCTTCTAGATCTGAACTGGCTGCAGGTCACAGCAATAAGCCACAAAGCAAGTCTGCACCAGCTCTCAGAAAATATGAGGCCAAAAATCCTTATAGAACATCCTTCGCTACACTACAATAGATTGTGCAAGCTTTACTATTTTTCCTATTCAGTTTCATCCTCTATATCACACGCAAAAGGCCATTTATGCAACCCTTCTAATCAGCCAACCCATCATGAGTTTTTCCATGAAAAGATTTCTTCTTTTATAAAATGAATATTTGCTTCTTATTGCCTGCAAAGATTCCATGACTTGTCTCAATTCTAGATTTTGCTTCAGCTGAATTTCAAGGCAAATTTACAACAGTTTTAATTAACATGAAATTAGCTTAAAAATTACTGAAGAGATATTTGTCCCTAATGTTGCTTTTATTCAGTACGTATATAACAAGAATTCCTACTTCTCCAATGGATTTATTTTTTGTCTATAGATAATCAGCTGGATTGTGCAAGAGAGGACAAAGAGAAAAGCTACCAATTATATTCTCTTCCCTGTATTTTTTAATTCTGAAATCTTAAATAAAGTGGGTCCCAGGAAAGTATCCCACCACAGGCATCTTTCATTTGCCCAGTGAACCCCTTACTCAGCAAATCACCATAAGTTTCACTGACCTTGGTAATATTATAAGGGTCATATTTTCCCATGGATGAATTGTTCTGAAACAATTTCTCCAGTGTGTTAGGCACACTGGCTGTTCTTTGGCATCAGGCATGCGTATCCTCTTGGTTTCTTAGTTCTCTTAAATAAACATATTTATTTTGACTACCACTAGGGAAATCTCCCTCCTCTGAAACTTTAGCATTTTAACATTTCTCCCTTTGTCCCTTTCCTGATTCTAAGTAAAAAGGCGTTAATGAACTATACCACTTCTGTACCCTTGTAGAAATCCCCTTCTCCACTTCTAGATGCAACTGTAACAGAACAACTAGTAGAATGTATTTCACTTTTCAAACAGCAATCTACTGGTATGATGGGCATAGAAGCAAGTAATTAATAATCTCAATACTAATACTTCATCTAGAATGAAACAACCAAGCTCAAAACAGAGGGGACTTTTCTTTTCCTCACCTCAAAAGCATGCAGAGAAAACTTTAACAGCTAATCTAGAGTGCATCTCAAATTCAGATGAAAAGTTCAAGCCACAAACATAAAACTATCTATAGATCATCTAGGATATATAGACAAACCCTAGTCAATGGCAAGGACTGAACCTGAAGCGGTTTCAAACAGGATAGAATTTCTCCCAGAATTAGGCTTTGTGTAGCTTGTTGTCATCTAATAATAATAATTTGCACCTTGCAATAGGTCCAAGTGGGCAGGGAAAAAAGCTGTTTACTAGCAAAAACCTTACATCAATTACCTTGGGGGAAAAAAAAGAATAATTATGACTACCCTTTGTTAAAATAGGTACAGAAAGGGGTAAGTAACAGTTCACATAAAGCTGTTACGTGGCTTAATGAAGCTGTCAGTTCCATAAATAACCTTTCCTATCAAATGTGTATTCAAACATCTGCTTGGGTAAAATAAGAATTTACATTACCACATTGGAAATAAATACAAAATGGAGCAAATCTCTATGCCAATTTACAGTCTCATTTGCCATTTTGGTTTACAGCCAGTGCACTCACTGGGAAATGAAGAGCATCGACCCATGTTTACAAAAGAATTCTAATAAGCATATCCAATGCCCACACTTCTTTGCACACTTCTTGTGAAAACACGATACTTTCATTTTTAACAGTGTTAGATACGCCAGCAATGGTTTATCAGTGTCACAGAATTGAATATGTGAAGGTATCTGCAGCTACCTCCATATTTCATGCAGTCAGTGCTTCTTTCAGAACATTTAGTTGCATGAAAGAAGTCCTTATGAAGATCAAGATACTTTATGCTATTTACATTAACGTTTGCTGAAGCGAGTACTCTCCACTTCGTGAATTGTTTCAAAGCAGCAACAACCACAGTAAGGAGCATTATGAAAGACTATTTATTGCCTTCAAGAAAACAACACAGGGACGTATTGAGAACTGAAGCCTAGAAAATGAGTATGGACTTATTCGCCCATAGCAAAACTATTATTTTAGGAAATAAGTAAATACATGCAAACCTATCTGCAAACCAGGATTTATCATTTGCCTTGGATACAACAAAACAGTTGGCATTTCAACTGAAGTAATAATAAACTAAATATTAATAGAGCTATTAGACTTTCAACATCTGAGCACTTTCTTGGATTTTGTACATGTTTTGATATTCCTTAGGATTAGGCAATTCAGCTAGAAAAAGATGACTTATAATGGGTTTTCTTAGCACTAGTCAAGCTATTTACAGAATCCTGCCCAACTGTGGGCTTTTGCACTAGGTGTGAGAAGGGAGAAAAGAGGAAATTCCCATTGGCTTAAAAAAAAAAAAAATGAGTAAGAACCAAATGAGTAAGAAACTTGCTGACTCACTACCAAAGGACATTGTGGAATTAATCATCCCTACTCCTTCCCCAGAGGTCAGAAAGAATTAGTTTGCTGTAATATTTTTGGAGTATTTGAAATACCTAGAAACTAGAAAATAAATCAGCTGAAAAACACAGACCTTGACTGGGAAAGTTTGGAAATGGTTTCTACCAAGGATCAAAATAGGGTTTTATAAACAGCTCTAAATTTTCTTGGATTTTGGGTTTTTTTTTGTTTTTTTCTTCTCTACATAGCTGTTATTTGAAAATGTCTTCACTCTGCATCTATGGGGAAGTATAGGATTTGCACAATAGTAGCAAGAAGCCCACATAACAGGCACCTTCACCACTGGCCTGGCTCCTTCTGACTTCATCTATTCAGTGCTATGAGGCAGACATCCTCCCACGCTAGCCCTCCATTTTGCCCAAGAGCTTGCTACAACCAAAACCAATCCCAATAGCGTGGTAAGTGGAAGAGCACCTCAAGAAAGAGGAGAAAAAAAAAAAAAAATGGATTTCTTGCAACACTAGTCAGAGAAAAGTTGCTTCAAACTCAAGATCTGCCTACTTGTCTCAAATTATGTTTTTAATTTACCAAAACATGTGTGCTCTCAAATATAAGTATGTGTGCAGCTTCATTGACTTCACATACTTCACAGCTCAGTTCAGATATTTTGCTAGATCAATTCATATAATAAAAATTGCAGAACTAATACCACATGTTATTTAATGCCTATTAAAATATGGTTGCGTATTTAAACGTATGTCATAATCTACATCTATAGCATTACTCAGAGAACGAAGGTCGCTAAGGTGGACACTGAGTAGTGTGTGTTTGCAACATGCTTGAAGATGGAAAACCTTATTTATTTCTCTTCTTACTATTACCTGGCATCGGTCAACCTTTTTTTCTCACATATATCAACACCGCAAATAAGAACTGGCCCCATTTGACAGAGTGTAGTAAAAGGGCAATTGGACTTTCACATCAAGGACTAAACCTCTCCTGTCACAAAGCAGAAAATTATTCTGCCAGTGGATGTGAATTTATTTATAACAAGGAATTTGGAAATTATTTTCATCACCATTGGATTTAGAACTCCTAAAAGAAATCTGTGATAACAATAAAATCCTCTATGCAGGGTGTGGGAATGGATTCTAGTATTTGTACATCAAGCAATGTTAATCTGTGTTTATTACATTTGTTTTTGTATTTTTACAGCCTTTTTAGTGTATCAAGGAGACATTTATGGGACCAAATTAACACAAGTTGTGGACTTCTGGTGGGATTCAGTTCCTAAAAGGCATACATTTCACTGATGATGCTTCATCCACACATACGGTCTCCAAAATACAAACAATATCCATAGAAACAAAGGAAAACATTGAGACGCTTGAACAATAGATATTCAAGTTCATAGCACATTAAGGTTCCAGTGACACATGAATGTGAAATGATTTGTGTTTACATCATACATTCTCCCTTTGAAATAATTTTTATATATGACTCAGAGGTCTGGTCCAAATCCCAGAGAACTCCATGGGAAGATTCCCACTACCTCACTGAGCTTTGAAGCAGGCTCTGAAGTACATCCATATTGTTTTCAACACACACACATGATTTGCTCAAGTATGGAATGACAACACATTTGACAAGCCTAACCAGAAATTATATAGAGGTCTGGTTGCATTCTTTAAACCTGTGTCTTCTTTCCTCATTTTAAAAACCCGCTGACCAGGTGAGCTTGAGAGGATGGGATGAAGTTGATCTAAGAAGTACTAAGGAAAACCAAGCCCTGATTTCAGCTGAGGCACTGATTCACTGCAGGACCCTGCACAGGTCTATCTTCCTGTCCCTCCATTTCCCTATCTGAAAAATAGTAACACACACACACACGGCATCACTAAAACCAAATGCTGCATCTGACCAACAGTTCTCAAATACTGTGCCAAAAAAATAAAACAAAACACGCTATCGTAAAAAGAAAAGCAAATGCCAGGACGTCATGCCTTTAGTTTTCAAGTTATTCTTTCTACCTCTTCTCCTTCCAATTCCTTTTACTTCTGTATGTGTACATGTATGGATACACAAACACAAAGTAAGTTATTTAGGGAGTAAAGAGATCGAATCTGCTTTTTCCCAGACATTTAGAAAATGGTGCTCCTGCTACATTTTCTGCATCTGCTTCCTCAAACACAGTGCTTTACTGAGACGAACCTAGTCATGATTCAGATCCTTTTCCCAGGCTTGACTAAAGCAGCTGGCAGAGACACATGACCCGAGTAAAAGTGGAGAACTTCAAAATAAAGGTGTGTGTTGAGAAAATGCAAAATGATTTAGTGACAGTTCATAGTATTTCCTTCAGGCTAAAACTCCCTTTTTACTTCACAAAAGCTTCAAGTAGCCTCAAGTCTTACAAAAATAAACAAAACCAAACAATATATAAGATGCCTCTTTGCACCTCTCAGATTAAGTGACCTGAGCCTCCCTTCAGGCCAATTACACATTACTACTGGGGAATTGATTTATAAGGGACCCTCCACAGGTATCTGACAGCTGTATAAACTATTGAGATAAAGCAACAATGCAGCAACACAGATTGAAAATCATTTAAGCGGCAGAAGCTTTTTAAATAAATATCTGAAAGCTGAATTCAAGATAGAACCATTTAGTTAGCTACAAAGCAGAAATGCCCTCATTTGCTTTAGAATACCTTTACTGCAAGAAACTAAACCTTGTTATTCCTTTATTCTTATTTATTCACAGAGTTCCAGGTCCAAAGAAATAGCTGTTATCAGACAAGCTGGTGTTTTGCATAAGTCACTGAATGACATAAAATCCAATGACAATGTTAGAATAGAGCATAATTTTTAAAATGAGTCTTGCTCACGCTGCATAAATTTGCATTATGTAAAGTTGCAGCGATCCAAGGATCACTGAAGTCAGTAGAGGGTCTTCCACTAAATCTCTCATTAGGCTCTGACAGACTACAAAAACATGAAAGGTAACACAAGCTTTGCCTGGCAGACCAAGGAAGCAAATAAATTTCTAAGTTGATAGTATCCTGTCACCAATCTTTCTCCCACTGACATTAAGAGGGACCTTTACCTTCTGCAGTAAATGTGGCATTTTTAGCATCCTCAAGAGCTAAATCCACACTAGAGAGTTGAAAATGTAGGCATGTTATTTTTCTATGCTAACATATGCCCAGCTCATATTTCTGCTTTCACACACAGTGATCTTTAAACACTGGAACACAGATATTTGCTTTTAAAGGAAGTCTTCTAAATCAATTTCAACCTATGAAAAAACAAAGCTGAGGAGGTCTCCAAAGTAGTATACGTATATTCAAAATGCATAGCTTGGTCTTATGATGTATCTCCAGGTATCAGAAAAGGAGATATTATGTATGACTGCATAATATTTTCTGTCACCTACCTCTTCCCTTCATAGAGCTAAGCGTCACAGTCCAGCTTGGCAGCAATAACCATACTCTGCTTATGTGTTTCACACGCAATTACATGCACACAGATGGTTGTATATCTGCAGAGGTATGACATATTTGGGATAGACCTTCAGCAGACAGAACATCAATATACAGCCGCTGAGGATGTACACTAAGCTTGCCCAAGCAAATCTCAATGATCCTTGGCCTTTTACTACCCTAGCATTAAGATCCTTGTCAGCGATGCATGGGGAAGCCAACGATTCCTTTCTGTTGTGCTAGTTAGAGAGGGGTAATATTTTCCAGTTGCCATGTCAGCAAGCTTCTGGTATTTAGCTGTGAGCAAATAACATTTTAACTATATAAAAAGAGTTTGATGAGGTAATATAAAACATTACAGTGGCGCCCAATAGAGTCTCCCAGGTCAGTAATATGCAATTTAAGGTGTTCCAAAACAACAAACAGGCTCTATATACAATAGATTCTAATGGCTCTTAAAAATGCCCTCATCACCAAGTTAATTTTAAAGAACCTAGTATATAATAGTAACTTTTCAAAGTCCTAGAAATATTTTTCTTAAATTAGCAGATTCACGGCCAAATGCAACAGGCAATGCACTCACTTGTTAAGATTTCTTTTTTTCCTGATAATATTATTGCAGAGAACGTAAGTACAACAACTCCTCCTCCAGTGTACCAAGAGCGGAGAAGCCAGGTCCTGCCTTGAGCACAAGCCATTGCCCAAAGAGCATCCACCTACAGGGACGGCAGCTGCAGCAATTTCACTCAACACTGTTCAGGCTTGTTGGAACAGCGAGCCAGAGAACAAGGAACTCCCCATCTGCACGCAAGGCCAGCTCTGCATGTCTGCAGGCCACCTCCTGCACAGGTATAAAAATTATGACAGATTACAAAACATTTTGTTGTTGTTGTTTCAGCGTTTTGATCGATTTGCCAAAGACATCTCATTTTACTTCCCACATCCAAAAGTTAGCTGCCCAGTCTAAGGTAGATAATAATGCTCTTCCATATTCAGGAAAGAAAAATAGGTATCCCCAAAAGGCTGTAAAGGTGGCCATTCCTTTCCGGTGACTATAAAAGAAAGCCTAGACAATTAATTTAGACTAGATGTCTAATTTTTAAATTCCTACACTTAGGTGAGAATTAGCTCCTCAGAGTGGTATTCCAGGTCTTTAATGCTAGGATGCTATTTACATTTTTCTAACAAAAGACAGAGTCTAACTGGAGTTGTTGAAATTAAGTACTTGATCAGCATGAATCAAGACTGTACACCTCTTACTATTGTAGGAGTAAAGTATCCTGGATTCTTCTTCCCCTTTCAATTTCTGGATCTTTTAGATTCACCTACGTTATATTTTGCAATTTTCCCTGAAAACCAGCATTTTTGTTTTAAGTCGTTACTGCAAGTTGAGATTCTCAAAACTCTAGGATCTGGAGCTTTAAATAAATCCAGACTTCACAATACCAGTACTAACAATCAAAGTTAGAGACATTTTCCAAGAGTCAGAGCACAGAAATCTGGACTATCACACTGACACAGCTGCTGCTTCATTTGAGAAAAAGCTGTAGGTAGCATACTATGTAATTTGGGGTACAGGATAACATTTCTCTTCCTTATTCTGTGATTGGAAAGAGTACACTAGGGTAGAGCTTACTTCTGTTGCTTTACTATTCTGAAATGCCTACAGAGATTAGGCCATTCTATTTATTATATTTTTCAAACCTAGCAGCAGAGTAAGTGAAACATTAATAACAAGGGCTATTTTTTTCCTATATCTTTTATCCTAAAATGGATATAACATTCACATCACTGGGTACTTTTTTACTATAATGATGGTATTTTTTATTATAATGGTAATCATAAAAACAGTGTATTCTGAAATACGCAAGCCATAACTGTTCAAACTTTCCTGCTATTCCACATCACAAAATACTGAAATAGCTGCATTCCAATAAGCAACCTCGTAGCACCACAATGATACCCCTTTGCTTTCTTCCCAAAGTATATTGAGCATTTTTTCAAGTTTCTTAAATCTCAATTATCCAAACTTGTTCAGTTTCCTCCACATTATTTATATAGTAAAAATGAACTATATGTCCTATACTTCTAATTTCATTATGTCCCATATGTCTCATTATGCTCTGGTTATTGTGAAATGCATATATACACGTATATACATTCTCCATGTTTCTTGAGTCAAGTATTCTCCAAGGCACTCTTGGAGCGTAAAACAAAGTTGTAATTTTAAACAAGTGGAATATCCCTGATTTAGTAAGGGAATAATGGGGTGTTAGTCCTCAAATTGCTATTGCCTTTTAACCACGAAACACACACCACAAAATGTTACTTGCGGTGGACTAAGAAAGAAGAATTCCTTTCATAAAATTTAATGAGTGTAATGTTTCTATGTTTTATAGGGCACAGGGTGTGAAAAACAGCTCAGTTTTAGCCCTGATGACATTTTCATATAGGTGAAAGTAAAAATAGAGAGAGATTTGACATCTTGACATAAAAGGGGCACAGTATTATGTTGCAAGGGTACGATGTATAAGTTTGGAGTGAAAGCATAACATCTGATTCTAGTTCTAGACACATATGGCTATACAAAGAGAAATTTAGGTATGTTTTCTCTTTGCAGCTAATAGAAAATACAGTGATTTGAGCATGATGAGGATATAAGATTTGGGGTTGGAAAAATGGAAGTTATCCCAAAAACATTAAGATCAAAACATCCTTCTATATTGTTCTAGAAACTACCAGGCTAGAGTCAATGATCCCAATTTATTCTATTACTTGTTTAACATCAGAATATTTCAATTAAAATCAATTGATCAATTAAATCAGAGAAACAAGGGTATAGAACCAATCAGGAAAATGACAGGATAATGCAGTAACACTACTGTAGGATCTAAAGTGTTACAGAAAAACTGAAATATAAATTAAAAATTTAAAACAATACCAAAACATACTTTTTACAAGCTGACAAAATTTAAAAAGATGTCAAAACAAATTTCTTCTCAAATTGTATTTGTAACTGACAATATTACAAAATGAAACAACAATGTCAAAACTATTTGCCTTGATAGTTTCTTGTCCAAATGTCTCTCAAAACCACTACGTTCCTAGTAAAAACGTGAAGTTTCACTTCCTTCCAGAAAACTCTGGTACATAGCTTTATGGTCAGGTCTACATTTAGGTAAAAAAATTACAATGAATCAGCTGCACTGATTTCATCCTTTATTTGTGCCTTCCTGTACTCAGCTACAATCCTGATTCAGGAAGCATTGCAGCATGTGCTTAACGTTCAACTACATGAATAACCTCATCCCTCCCTGGCAAGCCCTTCAGCAAAGGCTTAAAGCAAACATGGTTTAGTTTTAAATGAAGGAGTAGATTTTCACTTAACATTTTACAGGACCCAAATCTAGAGAGCTTTTAAAAAAAAAAAAAAAAGAAAGAAAAAAAGAAAAAAACCCAAACAAAAAACCCCACACAACACACAAAACCCTGTACAGGTCAAAAAGACTAAAAGACAAAAGCCCCCAATTTCTAAATATTAGTTCAAAATTGAAGAGGGGTGTGATCTCGACCACAGACCAACAGAAAACTTGTATGCACTCCATCACAGGTCAGTTCAGCTCTCGCAACATTTCAGCCACCGTATTCTCTCCCAGCTTAATGGCCCCCACAATATACCAGGAAAATGCAGCATGGCAGTTCACTCCAATCAGTAGACAATCAAGTTATTTTTATCTATGTCCCTGATCCCAAGGAATGCTTTTACCACAGAGGGCCACTATTTTCACAGCTACAGCATTATGATAGATTAGTATGCATCTCTTCCCCAGCCTTTGGATGAGACAGCTCCATCACAGCAGCTAACCTCCCACTAGGCATTTGGTTGGTTGGTTGGTTGGTGTTGTTTTTTGTTTTGTTTTAAATACCATTTTGCATTGCCAGAGGGATTTTTTTTTTCTTCAACCACTGTAAAAGGCTTATTGCCCTCTATAGAACAATTAATTCATGAATAAGATGAAGCACTCTCTCATCACAGAATGAGAAGATCATTTCCAATACTATCCAAACCAAGATATCGAGCTTACTTGCTGGCACATGTAGAGCATACACTCTTACACTTGCCTGATTTCAAGGATTGACCTGTTACTCACCAACAAAAGAGCACCAGCTCACATCAGGACCTCAGAGACCACATCACCCCTCTCAACAGAAGGATTCTTTCAATATCTTTGGCAATTACTTGATTGCTTCATTTGAGCATCTAGCTACAGCCCTTAGATAGGGGTAGCAAAATCAGGCACGTAACAAGAGATAGCCCAGAAGGCTTAGGCTCCATCTATGACTCATGGAAGCAGACAGGAATGTTTCCATAGCTTTCAAAGTGTTTCAGATCTGCCCTGAGAAGCGTTGCTCCAGCAGATACTTATGACAGATATATTGAATCTGTTCATATAGAATCACAGAGGGTAGAATGTAAACAGTAGGAGAACTGGGGCATTTTGCAATCATGCAACATTTGCTGTCATGTCTTTGAGTTGAATCATAAAGCTTTATTACCCTAGCATTTTTTTCACCAGATTGGAAGAATGTAGTGCATAAGATAATAACCTTCCCTGGATTTTGCAATGTCTGCATTTTCTCAAACATAGTTAAAAATTTACATGTCATTACCAGCAGCAGAGCAAATCCATGAGACATTTTTGCCCTTACACAGTACTTGGAAATAAGGGATTTCTTTTGAAGAAGATTTTTTTTTCTTTTTTTTTTTTTTTTTTTTTTTTTGAAAGAAGTTAACTGTTTGCCTCATCAGCATTTTAGAAAGACTCTTGCAGTCTATTTGGGCTCTTACAGTACCATTGCTTTGGCCCTTCCAAAAATACATGAAGTGACATTGCCTGACAAGCATATCTCAAATTCCATCTTTTGTCCTTCTCTCATTTTTTATTTATGGAGATAATTGTGTGCCTGATGAACTACTCCATAACACTAATCTGTCCCAGTTTTATTTAAATTTTGAGTGCATACACTATGTGATTCTATGTTAAAGAATGTAAGACAAAAAAAAAAAAAAAAAGAAAGAGAGCTTTGCACTTGTACTAGAAAGAAGTTTGCAATGGTCTTTAGTTACTTGCGGGCTTCACTCCATTCCTGAGGTAGACTGCCAGCTCAAAGTTAATGATGTTCGTATCGAGGTATCTAGTTACACACATTGCCATTTTAAAAATAATGTTAATTCAGAAAGAGCCAGATTAAGCGATAACTATTACAGAATAGGTATTATTTTTGCTTTGTTGCATTTTCTCCATTTCAACCACTGGCATGCATCATTGTTCTATTTCTGAAAGTCCGTACACAAATGCCAGCTTTGGAACTAGGTCCAGGAAAGTTCGTGATAAAGATTTCACAGTATTTAAGGTTTGGCTTCGTCGATTCGCTACTGTGACAGCACAGATGAACCTGAACCCTAATTCTCGTCGTGTTCAGCTGGAAACATTCAGATTCAGCATCCAAGACTAGAATTATCAGATGGATGAAAATAAACTTAAAGGTGTTCAACATATGAAAACAACAAATCAAAAACCAGAAATGCATCTAAGAGCCCAGGATCCTGGCTCTTCCCTCCATCTGTCTTGCTAGTCATCCAGTCAGTTCTTTCTTAGCACTTTTCCTTCCCAATTGGTCTGATACAGGAATTTTCCCCAGCTAGACTGGGAAGTACAAGAGCATTGCTGCCTAGGCTCCTCAGCCTCATCAATGGCTGTCAAACACACATCAGGCCTGAAGAAGGAGCAAGCAGAGCTGCATAAAGCACTCTATCTGGAGATATTGATAACTTAAGGACAAAAATCCATAGCTACAATAATATGATCTCAATGTTGACATGAAGGATTAAAACATTTTAAGGGATCAAAAAGGAATCTCAGGACACCATGATATCAAATGGAAGAATAGGGCTCTTCTGATAAAGACGTGGTATGTAGTTGCAGAAAAGTATCATGAGATAGTGTAGAAGGATATCTTCATAAAAGGTACATCCAAATTTTGTTGTAAACCCTACCATCCTTTTGTGTTGTTCTTTCTTTCAAAAAAAAAAAAAGAATACCAAAAAGCAAATTTGCATATTTTTCCTTTTAGGACTAGTAAAATATAGTTGGGTTTTTTTAAACAAACAAAGTTTTGATGAAACAAGAAAAATGAAAGTTCTTCTCAACAAAATGTCAACATTTTCATAGAAAATTAAGAGAAAAAAGTCCATTCCAGTTCTATTTTATAAACCCTGTCATGATAGAAAATAAACTTAAGAAAAAGAAGGGAGAGGTAGATCCAGTGCTTAGAAAACAGATTCCTGCCTGTCTACTAAGAGGTTTCAAACCTAAAAAGAATCTATGTTGCACACTAATCCAAAGGTATAAATACATCTTCCGTGACCTTGAGCAATGGAAATGAGTTACCTAATTTCAGGGAAAGTGTTGTTGAAAAATTAGCCTCCAACTGTAAAATGTGAAAATGAACAGGCATGAATTTGAGATGCTTTGATACTTGGTCCTTTTTTATGTCTCCAACTTTATGACAGTGAGACTCAAAGACTGTAATATTGCTAGTCAGTATTAGAAATAAAGAAGATAGCTGGAGTCATGAAAAAGGAGCAAATTCAGCTCCCATTGCCCCTTCACTGATCGAGGTAATTCCTAAAACTACAGCTATTTCCCATGTGACTATTCTAGCAACTTTTGGATTTATTATTTGTTCTAATTATATTTTATTATGCCTTTGTGGCTTTGTGTCATTTTTATGGCTATATTTTAAAGCACCTTGAGACATGTGCAAGGTGATCTATAAATCAATTAGTAGTAGCAGTTGCGGTAATAACAACATCATTATTTTGATGGAGCCGGTGATTAATCTGTAAATAAATTAAGAGATTAATCTTTAAATGCTTGATGTTTGCCTCTGGTTAACTACATGTTTTCATACTGGTTCCTGCTTAATGATAAATTCTTTTAGTGGAGTGGTTAAAATTTTCTATCTAAAGAGGCTGGGTATTTGAGAGCACATTCATGAGTCAGAATTTCCTGGAACCACAATACACTGAATTTGTCTGAAAAATATGTAACATGAGCATTACAGGAAAAAATCACTCTAATGAAAGGGAGACCCTTGAAGGCATCCACAAAGAAGCAGCAAGCAGTTATTCAAAATACCGTTCACTATTTTGTTTGTACTGCCATCCCACGTGTTTCGAACACGTTTCAAATTTCCCAAAGTGCTAAAATATTTCTCTTCTGCTAAGTGCCTGCTGTTCTCTGAATGCTGGGCAGTTTATGTTCATCATCAATCACCCTGTACATTGTTTTGCTTCTCTCTGAATACTCTATCTTAAAAGATTCTTTTCTTTTTTCCTCCCAATGAACAATTAACATGTTCTCTTAACATCTGTTGTACATACTTATAAAAAATAACCATTAGAAGGTAGTAAATAACTCAGTATTTTCACGCAACACTATATTTGAATTCCGGTATTGCTGACAAGTATATTTGAGCCACAGAACTTTACTATACGGTCCTGTAAAGACCCCTCAATATCACACTTGAAAGTGACAAAGCGCTACCTGTGGCTTGCTCTCTTCCACAGACTTAGTGAAAAAAAACCCAAACAAATACAGCAAAGCGATGATTCACTGAGCCCAAATTACATCCTTGTTCTCCACTTCAAGCTAACAGCAAAACATTCTCTTGCACAAAGCACTATATACAGCAATGCTTGCTCCTTCAATGGGGACAAAGACAGTAATTCACTCTTGAAGATTTGCTGATGTCACAAGTGTCTATGATGTCACCGAGACCCTTTTTTGTGAATGTGGCTTTCACAGAATCACAGAATGGTATAGGTTGGAAAAGACCTTTAAGATCATCAAGTCCAACCGTAAACCTAACACCGCCAAGACCACCACTACACCATGTCCCTGAGCACCTCATCCAAACGTCCTTTAAATACCTCCAGGGATGGCGACTCAACCACTTCCCTGGGCAGCCCCTTCCAATGCTTGATAACCCTTTCAGGGAAGAAAAATTTCCTAATATCCAGTCTACACCTCCCCTGGCGCAACTTGAGGCCATTTCCTCTTGTCCTATCCCTTGTTACCTGGGAGAAGAGACCAACCCCCACCTCTCTACAGCCTCCTTTCAGGCAGTTGTAGAGAGCGATAAGGTCTCCCCTCAGCCTCCTTTTCTCCAGGCTAAACAACCCCAGCTCCCTCAGCTGCTCCTCATCAGCCTTGTGCTCCAGACTCTTCACCAGCTTCGTTGCCCTTCTCTGGACACACTCCAGCACCTCAATGTCCCTCTTGTAGAGAGGGGCCCAAAACTGAACACAGTATTCAAGGTGCGGCCTCACCAGTGCTGAGTGCTTTGTATTCTACCTACTATCTAGCATATAATAAATGTATCAACTATATCTCTGAAGCTATAATTAACACTTAATTTTCTCAAATGTAGTTATCAGAAAACATCCAGAAGTGGAAATGAGGTTGAACAAATCTATGCGAGCTTCCAACATTGCGCTTGATAAAAATGCAGAGATTGTAAAACAGCACAAAGGCTTTAGCATTCCAGCGGTTTTGTGCATATCCATCTTTGACTACCGTAGAATAATCCATGGGAAGACATCGGCCTTAATTAAAACAGAATAAGCTTTCATTAGTCCTACATAAGAAAGAAAATCAGGTTTCAAAAGGAAGATTTTCCACTCTACATAATGATCAGGTGCACTACTACTGTTTCTGAGAAACTCATTTCTGCCAACAGCTGGTGAAGGGAATAAAGTAGCCAAGTCTGTAAGAGCAAATTACTGCTCCAAAGAGTTCTTTCTTTTAGATCGCATCTTTTGATATACAAACTATTGCTCATTTCAACATCTAAAAAATCAGAATTTAAGGGCAACTTTGCATGTGGAAACCAAGAAGGATAGGCTTTTTGGTCTTGATTTATCAAAACAAGTTCCTGCTCCTATTTATGTACTGAAGAAATATGAAGAAAGTTACCAAAACAATTAAAAAATCTAAAAAGAAATTTAGACAAAATCAAGCCAAATTTGAATATTTCTTAATTTTACTCTTTTTCATGAAAATGTGGTTTAAAACAACTTCTTGCAAAAAGAAGCTTTAAAAGAAGGTTTCCTTTATTTTCTACTAGAAAAATGGGAAGAAAAAAAATGGACCACCACACTTCCTCTGCATGCATTAAAAACCCTTAAAGAAAAAGAAATTTTTTAAAAATAATTAAGTTTCTTGTAAATTGAAGACACAGTTTTCACTTTAATTTTTTATCCATATGTCAAAAACATAACTCCTTTGAACATTTTTTAGAAAAAAATGTTGCTCTGCGATTCAGCCAGCACTCAAGTAGAATCATTGCACTGCAGTAAATACACTAAAATCAGAATCAAGTCCAAGTGAAGTTTCACATCCACCTCTCTTGACCTTGGTAACTACTGTACTCACTATTAGCAGGACATTGCATAGCAGAAATGACTGAGGCTGGCTGTACTTAGGGATTGAAGTGGTCTGTTTATTCACCAAACAGCTACACTAAGGCAGCCAACCTTGGGCTTTTAACAAACACTTGAACTTTAGTTTCAAAATTGAAAACTTACATAAGATTCAGCTCTGCTTGTTTGGCTTCTCAAACTTTGTTCGGCCTCAGTAATCTAGATTTGGTTCACTGAGGGCTGTACAAGCTGTGGAACCTTGTGAATTCACATAGGCAGCTTATGGAATGATTTTCAGCATTAGTGAATATTTTCTACAATAATCTATGTTGTTTGCCTTAGTTTCCCTGATAGCAGGCAGACTTCCACTCATTCCAATGTTTTTGTTTTCCAAACTGTTACCTGGACAGTCTATGCAAATACATAGTTTGAAAATTGTGCAGAAAGGCATTTTTGACAGTTCTTTAAGTTTCAATGTTTTCAGGTCCTATCTGTTAAACAGATGCTCTGTAGCTGTTCCACACCTGCGCAGAGACCACTCCTGGAATCAAGGGAGGCATTGAAATATTCAGAATCAAGCTTTCTTCCACCATGTAGTCTATCATTCATACCGAAGAGCTACAAACACTTCAAGATGAGTGCTGCTTAAAATCAGAACTAGCCTTAAACATGAAAGAGCCAAGCTTTTGCTCATGTTCCTCAACGCCGACTTCAGTCGGCCACACTGAAAGCACTCCAGGCCACTCAGGACCTGGCTGAACCTCTAAGCACGTATGGGGAAAGCGGCATTGGGTTGAGTATTTTGTTTTGGCTATTTAGGTTTTTTTAGCAAGTCATACTAATACTGCTTTCTTCGTAAATGTTTTCCAGCGATACTGGCTGCTTCCCAGACACCAGTGAGGATGTCTCTGAAGTCAGCTGCAGTCTCTGAAGTGTGCTGCGAGTATCCTATTGCAGAATTTTAAATGCCTACTAACTGAATGCAGTTGCCTTATTTGTGAAAGGTGGTGCCAGAAGTATTATTACATTTCAGATTCTTTTCCTTGGATAATGGTGGAAAATTCTGTTTTAAATCCATCCAACACAGCAGTTAGACATAGGAATGTCCGGGTTTTTGTTTTGTGTTGTTTTTTAATTCTGACAATTACATTCCTTTGCTTTCACCTTTGCCTTTTTAAACCATGTATCAAAAAATCACATGATTATTAGTCATATGTAAGAACCCAGATTTTTTATACATACTGATAATAACATTTGTCAGAATAGCTAAATACATACATAATAGCATGTGTGTTATGAATGCTAAAAATAAACCGTGTCTGACAGGTATTTTGGTCTATTACTACTGTCTTTGACAACAGGCACCAAAAAGCAATAGAATCAGTTTGCTGGTAGCAAAGCTTCCAGTGACTAATTTCCAAATCATAAAAATATGAAAGAGGAATGGGTAGAATCAGAGAACACTCATCTCGGGGAGGCAGAAAGCAAAACAACATAGAGAAGTGACTTTCTCAGAAAAAGAGTAAGAATCAGCTGGACAGCTGTGTGTAGCATTAATCCAATGCCAATGTATGTTGCATGTTAGCTTGGAAGGGACTTCAGTCTGTTCGCCACAGTTCAGGAATGTGCTCTTTATTCTTCACAGAAATACCTTGCTCTTTTAGATATTCACCTACTTTTTGGCTCCATGTGAAGCTGGTTAACCAAGTCATGTTTTCTCCAATATTGTTTGTTTGTTTGCTAAATGCTTGGTATATAGAAGGCAGAAGACACAATCAGAGCATTTTACATAATAAGCTTACTCAGTGTGCTATTAATAATACCAAGAACTGTTAGTACAGGTCCAAAATAATTTAGACTTTCTTCCATTTGAAGCCACAAGATAATAAGAGGAGGCTCCAAGAGAGGTGTGGATCACCCGCAAGAGGTCTGAAGAGCAACGTGTATTTTTACTGGAAGTCTGCTAACTAGCCAAAATGTTTGGAACGTCATGACACCAATTTGGCAAAGTAATATCTCTCTGCTTTATTGAAAACATCTTAGCATAATGAGAAAACGCACTCAATTTTCATGGTTTTAAGCTTGTCTTTCTGCTGGCCTGCAGTCTGTCAGAAGAGTGAACATTAGGAAAAGCAATGGAGCTTGACAGATTTCATTTGACAAAAATACAAGGGAGCAAGAAAGAAGAAAATTTGAAAAAAAAAATCTATCAAGAAGTCTGGGATGGGATTTTCCCCTTCAGTGATGTATTTATAGCCCCTAAATAAGGACTGAATCCAAAGTCAACTGAAATCATTGGGGAGACTTTTATTGACTTCAGTGAGTATTGGATCAGACCCTAAAAGCACAGCTTCCAAAAGTACGAGAAGTATTTTGGGACATGTTGTACTAGAAATTATCACCAAGAATGTGAAATAACAACCCAGTCATATTTAGGGTGCCTCACTGGTGACCAGAACAGATAAAACAGCTCTTCTAGCAGATACAGGTCTCAGACAGCGGGACAAAGTTTGGCACCTGTTCAAACGTCTAGACAGTTGAAATTCTCATTTTGGTAGAGCTTTCTGTGTCTTGGGCTTTCGGCATGACAAAGATCAGAAATATCTCCATGTCGCTGAAAGATTAGGTTCATCAGATGTGTGAATATTCACACAGCAGAGGTACTACTTGATCAGCTTGACCTTACCTAAACACCCACTGCAAACTTCTGTGCTATGGTAATAAAGGACAAAATGTGATTATACATACCAGAATCTGTTCTGATAACATATTACTGCCTCCTTCTGCAATCTGACTAATAAGTAGAAGAGAAATGAGAAAGATGTGGGACAACAGCAACACATTTTCATTATAAAATTAGATTACAGTAAGTGAACTAGATGATTCTTCCAGAGCTCCCACAATTAAGAGTTACAAATACAGATTCTTTTTGCCCAAATCTCATAACATGGAGTATTTACAGGTAATAAGCAAACATACCAATTATCAGCAGCTCCCATGTCTGCAAAGGTAGCTGAGAGCAACCCATGTTTTTATAGATAGACTTAGGCAATAACTGAAGGAACCAAGTTCAGAAGTTTGGCTGTGTTCTTCAGGAAGGATGGTTCTTCAGAGATTGTTACAACAAACACCACTGAATATCTGTAAGTTTCAGGAGTTTAATTTCGTATGAAGCAACAAGCACCTCAAGGGCACTGTCCATAGTAAGCATGGGTGTTCCTTTCCTGTTAATCACAATCTTATATTCGACTCATCAGCAAAAGTAACAAGACCTTTAGAAAACTTGCCAGAAACCTGTTAACCTGGCAAGCATTCAGTTTTGAAATGTGTTATTTATTTGGCAGTTGAAATATCCACTACCCAAAAGTTCAAGATGCTTTAGAAGAACCCTGTACTCAAACAAATACATAGAGAAATTTAAGAAGAGAAAGTGAGCTGGGGATTAGCTCCTCCATATCAGTTGAGGATCTGGTCTGCTGTATCCAACCAGCTGAAGGGTGACTAGGATCAACAAGCCCTTAACAGAGCTGATACAAAGACTGCCTGAGTGCATTTGTCCCCAAGGAGCCTTCTTGCTATGAAAGATGACTGCTGGCTGGTGTGAGGAGATCCATAGCTAAAGCTCCTATCAGTTTGAGTAATGAGGATATGAGCAGATGAGTGGCGAAGGGGTAGAGAAAAAATGGGTTTGCTATGCTGGCAGACTTGCAAGTCAATTTGTGGTTATCTCATGCACCAAGAATCTATGGTTTATGTAAGCATTAAGACATGGTTTTAACTAAGGTTACTATCAGCCAGATAACGACTAGCTGAGGTGAGAGCCTATGGCTCTAGCAGTTATGACAGCCTGAACCATACTAGAATCGCTTGAGAGATATGAAAACAACAGAACTTTTAAAATGTTTTCACACTTGTCATACTTCCTAAACACAGAATGCGGTTGCAAAAATACCTGCTTCAGGTATTCCTAGTTAGAGAACACTTATTTTCATCAGTGACCTTCAGAGGGATGGAACACCTCTCCAATGAGGAAAGGCTGAGAGAGTTGGGGTTGTTCAGCCTGGAGAAGAGAAGGCTCCAGGAAGACCTTGTTGTGGCCATTCAGTACCTAAAGGGGGCTTATAAGAAAAATAGGGACAGACTTTTTAGTAGAGCCTGTTGTGATAGGACAAGGGATAATGGTTTTAAACTAAAAGAGGGTAGATTCAGGCTAGATATAAGGAAGAAATTTTTTACGATGAGGGTGGCGAAACACTGGAACACAGGTTGCCCAGAAAGGTAGTAGATGCCCCATCCCTGGAAGCATTCAAGGTCAAACTGGATAGGGCTCTGAGCAACCAAATCTAGTTGAAGATGTCTCTGCTCATTGCAGGGGGGTTGGATGACCTTTAACGGTCCTTTCCAACCCAGACTATTCTATGATTCTATATTTCCAACTACTTGCAAACCAAGCAGCCCTACTTTGCTGGACTTCTAGATCCATTCTCCACTGAACACTGCCTACCACTTTAGAAATTAAGCATGAAACAGACAGCAGCTATTCTAGACATTCATTACAGGGCTGCATTAAATATGTTACTTTATTCTTAATTTCATAAGCACCAAAACCCAAACCTTGCAGGAGATAACGGCTTTGAAAAGTGTTCAGTCTTTCCACTTTTGCTAGGCAGGACATTCCTCTGGTCAAAACTTCCATTGAGTGCTCAGAACAATTCCTCTGCTGCACTGCTATGAGTATCATTTGTGCTGTCTTTAGGTGATCTTAAAAGATAAAGCATAAGTAGAAAAGAAAAAGCAATGAAAGTGCACTGAGAGGGGTATAAGGCTCAGCTGAGATGCGTGCCAGCAGGATCAATGGCTGCCCGCTGGTTCACCTAGCACAAAAAAAGATAACATCTACATGTTATGAACTAGGAACTGCTTGTCTTAGGACATAATTATATCATCTGTCCACTGAAGGAGAATGCAGAACTCTGCACAGTTTTTGACTGTGTGAGGAATATTCTGTATTACACTCCAGGATTTACAAAATATCCCAGAAAAACAGATTTAACTGCTAATTTCCATTTCATTTTCCTTTGGCAAATTTTAAGTTTTCTAGCAAACCATTTTACACACTTTTTTTCTGGATACAATATTTTCAGCAAGTGAGAAATGCCTCTGTTGCAACAATCATGTATATAAATCAGACAAAAACCTGATTAAGAAAGACAGGGCAGGGTGGTATCAACATTAAAGTGAAAAGTTAAAGTCTTATTTTCTATACAAAGCTGTTTTAAAACTTTTAAAAAAATGGAAAATTATTTGTAGAGATATATTCACCTGTTCACATCCACAAAACATATCTGCAAAGACAGATATATAGCAGGAATTGAACGAGAAGAAAGGAATAAAAAAGTTTCATCATCTTTTGGACAAATCTGTAAACTTGCATAAAATTCTTATGGCATTTTCAATACACTGATTTCCAAAATCTGTTTGCAACTATGTTAAGGTCATACAAGTGAACTCACACTACACTAAAATAGCTGTTTTAAGAAACATTCAGATTCAGAAAAATATTAAATACCTCTTAACTTTTCATTTATTTTTAGATTTTACTTTTAGGAGACAAACTGCAGGTGGTGGAGGGCTAGAAGAAGGAAAGAAATAGAGCCTTTTCAGAGATGTTTCTTTTTTACAATGTTGCCATGATTTTTGAAACACTACACTTCTCTGACTAAACTCAGAATGTCAGAAGATGGACACCAGCTGGAGACAAGATTGAAAGAATTATGAATTTTAAATCATCAGTATTTTGACATAACCTGTTTGCTTTAAGCACATGTATTGTGCATTATGCATCAGGCTTCTAGAAAAAGTGGAGTCCAAAATTAAAGTGATATATGTAGAAAATATGAAGGACATTCCTTACAGCTAAATTAAACGCAGACTACACGTCTTATTATGATCAAAAAAACAAGATGAAATTTCATAATAAGCACATAGGGCCCTGAAACCAAATTCCTTTAGGGATATATTCTTTCATACAGTGTATACTAAAGTCTCCTGAAATTCAAGAGACACTTTCTTTTGACTATAGCAAACCCGGGCACCTTTTCAGGTTACCGAACAGTCTTCTAAACTGAACAGCAGGCTCTACAATGGTCCTGCTCATCCGATATATTGGTAGGTGTGTTTTTTACAGTGTTGGGAGGTTCTGTCAGCCTAACCAGTATTACAAATCCTAGCTAACACAATATTGTGTTACGTTAGTAATTACCAGAACACATTGCTAGAATATAGTTGGAAGCAAATGAGACTGGAAAGTCTATAGTCTTTGTGACTGGATCATGAGGCTTGAAAGCTTTTTGTATGGATTATCTCAGTGAGGTTCATGCCAAAGGGAAATTTTGGATCTTCAGATATTTTTGGAGGGTAGGATGGAAGGTAAGTGGAACATCATCCAAGGTAACGCAGAAATATCCATGAGGACCAAGGCTTTTTTCAACTGAATGTTGTAATAATACAAACTAAGAAATTGTCTTTCCTATCAATCAAAATAGAGGCTGTGAAACACAAACACTTGAGAAAAAAGCAGAAACACTTGAGAATTACAGAAAGTAGTCTTGACAGAACAATTACCAATAATATCAAGAAATAACTATACTATAGGTAGGTAAAATATTTTACCTACCATTTTACCTATCCCAGTTGGGATAGAGTAGACATTCTTTCTTGCAGCAGCAGGTAACAACTGAGTCATTAATGTTGACAGCCAATATCAACTAACCTCAGAAAGCAAATCATGGGATTACTGATACTGGCACTAGAAAGCAATTAGTGTATGGCAAACAACTGCTGTGATCCAAAACTGTGTTTAACACACAAAATTATCCAAAATATCATAGCAAGAAACTGAAGGCCAGCCAGCCATTCTGCATTTCAGCTGCGAGGACGTCAAGTCTTTGAATTCAGATTAATGTACTTGTAGTCTAACTCAACAAGTCCGCAGTTATTTTCCAGCCACCAGGAAAACAAGTTAGGCCTGGCTTTCAATGCAAGGTCATAGTAGCGTGAACATCACCTTCAACAACATGGATGATAAAGTAGTAACAGCTAATCAGCATTTATATAATACTTTTCTCTTACATTTTCTCCTATCCAAAAATGTCAAAGTACTCCATGAAAAAAAATGGGTAAAATATCCCTCTGTGGTCACAACTGCAGAGACTGAATTAGGCACCTGGTAGTTGGGTTCCTCTGTTTTCTACACTACAGAGCATGAACATTCCCTTGCCCTCCTTCCAGACATCCCCCAGCTCCTGCCACAAAGGACAGGCTGAAAAAATAAACCAAATCTGGTTGGCTGATAAAGAACACAAATGTATTCACGTCTAAATACAAAATGGCAATCATGCCTGAAAAGTTTAAGTAGCATGCGACGCAAATATTGCTGAGTTCATGGGAAATGAGAAATACAAAAGGTAGCCAGATGCTTCAAAGAACCTGAAGAACAACTGTCCCAAGACACCAAGACAGATGGCACAAAAATCTTAAACCAATGAGAAGCAAAGAGGTCACTTCTAGCTTTCCAGACAAATGCTCTGAATCACCCTCCGGTCCTTCTGAAATTCTGAATTAATAATGTCAAAAGCTAATTAAGAAGCATACCAGGTACAACTTTTGCATTTCTAGAATATCTTAGGAAAAATTCATATTCCACTGAATTTTTCCATAGAATAATAAGTTAAAAAAGAAAAAAAAAAAAAAAAATCACTCAGGGAAAAATGAAGTGGTTTTGAAGAAATCACAGGCAGTATTAGAAATGTAAGCATATCAGTCTTATTCCTCTATGGATTGGCAAGCCATCAAATAAATAACATGCAAAATGAACTGAAAAGAGCTGATGCTGTTGAAGAGTGGAAAGTCCCAAAGAAAGGAAGTTAGGGGAAAAAAAGACGATTGTAAATACTCAGATCTTATGAGCTAGAGCTAACCAGAGTTGTTCCTAGGAATGGAGCCATACAACATCTAAGTTCACAGCTAGCACAAATTCTGCAAACCTTTGTTTTCTAATATATTAAAGTTCTCTTAAAAATTAAGTATAAATATGGATGAACCTGGAATTATAGTTCACTTAGATTTTCCAAGGGACTTTGAGACAGTTTCTCCTAAGAGCCTTCTGAGAAAAATAAATAACCAAGGAGACTATTGTCCTTTTCACACACTCACTCGCACAAAAAAAGCAACACAACAGTTATGATGGAGAGCTCCTCCTCAGAATGAAAAAAATGTAAAGTGATCCTTAGTTATCCTGCAATTAAAATAGTGAGGGGAAATCCTCTTTATTCCGCTAATTTTGTACTACATCTCATGGTTCAAAAGTTCATCTTACATAAGTTGGATTTTCATTCTGAGTCTAAGCCACAGATAAATTGATTAAGAATAGAATAGAGTGGGAAGAGAGGCAAGAAAGCATGAGTATAGAAGATGGACACAGAAAGACAGACAAATTCAGTGAAAAAATAAAATTGTGGATAGGTAGGTGGACGTATATTTATGGGCACATTCTCAGCCTACCTTTTGTGGATACCTTTATAGCCCTAACTCAGTACAGACTCAGGAAGAGTGCCAAAAGCTACTGGAGACACAACAACCAGTTAGTTAATCATGGTGAAATGGGGTTTAAAAAAAAAAATTTAGAGCCCAAGCCAAAAAGAGGATTTACTGGACAGCCAACGTGACAGAGATTCTTATAACGTCTGGACTCCTTTTTCAAGGTCTTATCATAAAGAAAGTATACATGCTAACGCTACACACCCAGGAGACCCCTCAGAAAGGCTCATACTATGCAGCCCTCTGCCAGTACACAGATGCCAAACAGGGCATTGAGTTCCACCGCCAAGAGGTGCTACCTACTGTAGCCTGATAGCCAAATAAAGTATTTTTTCTACATTTTGACAAAGCCTCCAAAATTTGACCTGGCAAGTACTGTTAAAATGAACCAGCCAGAAACTGGGGTGCTGTGAGCTCTCACAGATCAGGTGCATATTTAAACAGCTTTGATGATATCCTAGGGATCGAATTAATAATACCCAAATGCTCATAACAGCTTGTTTCCTTTGACCAATTAAATCAAAAAGTCAGATGCTTGGGTGCAGGAGCCATCAACATGCGGGGAGCTACACACAGTTATACCTGTTGAAGATGTACTGCATTACAATGAACGCTTTCACACGGTACAGCAGGACTTCATTGTTTCCCTCCACAGGTTTAATGGAACTTGTGCATGTTCAACAAAACTTTCTCAAATTATTCTTTCCTCCCAATTCTTCCATTTGATTCTGCTCCCTCCCCCAAGGACAAATACATATTTGTCTAATTTGTTCCATTTAATGCTGAAAATTAGACAACGTCCGTTGCCAGACTTACAGGTTCAGAGAATGCTTTTTGGTTTGAGGAGCGTGGAAGAGAAGAATTTTTTAGTTGAAGAGTTTCTATTCACATAAAAAGCTTTGCCTGCTATTGAGATATTCCTAGTGCCCAGCTACTTTTTTTTTCTTATGAATATTTGGCTTTATCTGAATTATTTACTGTATTTTCAGACTGCTTACTCAGGTTCGAAGAAAGACTCTCTGTTTATAACTATTCGTGCATTCCTCTTTGGACAAAAGGGTTGGTGTGCTTATTACACACTTCAGTGGAGGAAGATTTTGTGCAATTATTTTGCACATACGGTAACAAAGTTTTTTCACAATTGCAGAGGAGAAAGACTTGTACGTTTATGTTCCAATACTTTGCTCAAAACAGCAGCTAGAAATATCAAGGGGCATAATCTTATAACAAGTCAAAAAAGATTACGCAGAATTTATTAGAAGATCACTGCCACAAAAAAGGGGCGCTGTTGTACAGTGCGACTTTAGCTATTTAAGATTGTCAGAGTAAAAGCTGCCTGAGATAATATTGGCAAATACACCTAAACTGGAGCTGGTTAGCAATCTTTGCCACCAGGATTTCCTATAGCCTTAATCCTGCAATGCCTCTTGCAGCTGACAGAAAACAAGACAGTCCTGAGACACATATGCTGATGGGTGGCATTGCAGGGCTCTTAATCAAGCATGGGTGGTAGCGCCAGACCTGGTTTTAACTGGTATCACTATGCCACTAGCACGGTGATCGTTGATTAACAAAAGATGGGTACATTAGATGTGAGAAAGGTGGGTTTCACACCATCATCCCACTTTAGATATCTTCCTTAAGCACCATGAATAAATAGGTGGAGATGCCTTTCCTTCAAGTACACAGAGAACTATACTGTGATCAGGAGTCCTAAATCATCCTTTATGTCAAAGGCCAATACATTAGCACCAATAGTTTTCCCTGCATTAACTTGTCATCCTATAGGCAACAAGCTCAAAACATTTATTATCATAAGAGAAATCAAAAACTTTTATTGTGGAACATTTGCAATATTACAAACTCTGATACTTAGTTTATATTTTGTCCTTTAATCTAGACCTTTATACATTATATCTTTTTATATAAATGTATAAGAACTGGGCTGAATATTGATATGAAAGTATTAAAAATAAAATCTTCTCTTAATATTCTATTCTCTGTTTATGTGGAACAATTTAGGGAATTTAAAATGAGTCCACAAAAGTTTTGATTGGCCTAAGTTTGCATTTCTAAGTGAAAAAGAAAGCTGATGGGAAATTATACACAGCTCTAGTAAGGATGCCTTCTTCCTCCCTCCAGTACCTTTTCCTCCTTTAATATCTGACTGTCCTGCAACTTCAGGAACAAGAGGATGGATCTCTTAATTGGCAACCCCTGAGAACAGCAAGGGGTTTTGCATGACTTCCCTCAGCTATTTGGTTTAAGACATGCAAATAACAGAATCACAGTAATTAGGGATGGAAAGGCCTACTAGGTCATGTAGACCCCATGTCAGGGCAGAGGTATACCCAACAGCATAGTTTCTGGGACTCTGCAGAGAGCATTTGAATTATCCCAGCTTGAAGACTACTGTGTAGGAACAGCATGTGTGAAAACCACACAGAAGCAGCTGTGCAGTCTCTCAGCAGTTAGACAGGTCCATGAACTGGGAGCTATGAAACCTAAACAGCAAGGGAAAGTGGATCAATGATGTTATGTCTCAGATGCATGGCAGTAACAGCTACTGACAGGTACACTCAGTAGAATGAGTTCACAGAGGTGAAGCAGATGAACTACACAGAGTTGCCCTCCCATGGTCTTTGAAAAACAAAGCAGAATCAAAGAAGGTTTCAGCTCTGGAAAGAAAGGTAACCCTCATGAGATCCCTCTTACAAACAGCAGGTTGTAGAGTTGTGAGAGCCTCAGAAACAGATGCTGAGCAAGATTTTTCAGACGGAAATTTGAATAAGCTACACCATGTTAAATTCTGCCCCAAGGTATACACAAACAGTATTTCATGAGTGCAGTGAGGGCTGAGCTCTGTTACATCACCCAACATTGTTTTCTGTAATAGCATAAGATCTCCAATACAACAAACAAAGATTTTACTAAGTTTTCTGAGGGCAGATGAAAATTCCTGCTACACCCAAGGCAGGATATTCTGGCAGGTTAAACAGTGGAGGAAAAATATTCAATAAAGGGAAAATAGAATTTGTGGGATACTTCTTGCTCCACAAATTCTGCTGCTGAAGCAATAGAAAGGGGATGAAAGACAAAACAGGAAATGTATGTCTTCTGCTCTACCCCCTCCTACACAGAACAAGGCCAGAGGCACAGAACACCAATTCTTCCTACCATTGGGCTATGACTTATACAAAGCTGCTTTAAAGTTGTTCAGCATCTTGAGTGGTAGAAAGGGGAGAGACTATTGGCCTGGTTTATACACTCAGAATTTTTCCCAAGATTGTAATCTTCCCCTAATCCTTATTGCCTCTAGTATATATATTGATCTGCTGAAGAGCTTAAGAGGGAGGAAAAAAGTTACAAGCAATCCTCCTTGACTGTATCATTAATGAAGAGGTATGCTTTTCAGAAGCTCAACATCCTGGAGAAAACCAGTCCCGGAGGAAGCTTTGCCTCATTGCAAAATAAGTCAATTACTCTCTGCTCTGGAAACATAGTAACCTTGAGCATATCAAAGAGTTTCATGCACAGCTTGTAGGGTGGTGCTAAGAGGAAAATGTTCAGCCCTGATTTTGACACCTTTTCTTCTCTATGTGAATAGGGAGACCACTGATTTTGAAGTTAGCAAGTGGAGGAAAAAAAAAGAATCAAAAGAGAAAGTTTTTCCTTAGAGGAAGAAAGCCAACTCATCATCACATCAAGCCATTCGTAAGCAAAAATAAGAGTAACACTAGATTTTAGTTTGGGGTATAAACAGAGTTGTTACAAAAGCACTATAAAAATGGTCTTGCAAAACATGATGACTAAGAATCACATTGCTGAGGTACTATTTCTTCCAGTTCAGTGAAAGAAGTAATTGCTGTTTCCCTATAAAAACAATTCATGCCAGCTTTTGAGCCCATTCAGCTCAGCTAACTAGTGCTTTCAGAAAGGAAGCTCCAACTATTTTCCCTTCTTTCCTGCCCAATCCCCCTACTCTCACCAACACTAATGAGGTGATGCATGAAAAAAAGTAATCAAATCCATAGGTAAAAAACTAGAACAGTTTTGCAGCAACATACATTCAGAAATTTGCTAAGCAAAAGAAAAGTAGTAATGATGGCCTCACTTCCAGCATCTTATTTAACATCACTCTGAGCTGAAAACTTTTCCTGGTAACACAGGGTCCTAAACAGATTTCCCATAAATACTGGGAAAGTGCTTTTAGCATGCATGTTAGAGTAAAGCTTTGATCACGTCTACACTCATTTTGGCGTTTCTCTTTACTTCAAATCCTCCACATCATGCTGACCACATACTCCTCTGGCTTGTTTGTTCATGGTAAACACAAAGCAAACACTAGCAAGAGATACTTCTATATGAATGTTCTATAGTTACAGCAGAAAAATCCTCAAATGACTCAGTTTATGACAAAGCCTGGGATATCCTAGGCATTCCCAGAACACTATGATTTGATATGAAAAGAAAACCAGCAGGACACATTTGGTCTCCTCCAGTTTGCTATGTAAGCAGACATGACACACTGCTACGCCTCACATCTGGGCCCTGCGTCTAGAAAACCAAGTTCGAAAGAGTAAAACCTCTCTTTATCTCCTTATTTCTTTGTGCAGACACATATTCCAAAGTAACGTTAAACCCCTAAATAAGCAAAGAAAGATTCATATTTCCCACAGAAGTGAATCATTGCTGATTGTCTTGTCTTTTTTTTTTTTTTAAAGACTTTATCTAGAGGATAGAGACAGCATAGTTGGCTTTGCGCTTTGGCCACGCAAAGAGCATAATGAAGCAGAAACCATTTTTCACTGTTCCTGATTGTGTAAGTTCAGGGGAGGGAGTTATAGAGGTTTTTTAGTTTGGGGAGGGAGTTGTGTTGGGGGGTGGGGTGGGTATTTTCTTGGTTAAGTTATATGTACAAGAAATCCCTCAAGAGCAATTTATAGCCAAGTGATAGCAATGCCCTTTTCTTCCTGGAAGAGTTTTCATTAAATCCCATTGCAATTAAAGGTTCATTTCTAAACAAAGACTGGAGGCCTAGGTTATGGAAGGAAGTACTACTGAGGAATAGCCTGTTCCTCACCTCAGAAATGCTTCTACACACCCCAGCCTCCCAATTACTGCTGTTTATTCCCACTATTGACTTGGATTCTTGTAGCTCTGAGGGCACAAGGCACACACATTTAGTCCATGCAAAGTCCACAGAGAAAGCAAGAATCTTTCAGTGTCGCAGGATCACTCACAATAGCAAGATGCTTGTGAATTGGTGAGGGAGGATGAAAGTGAACGCTTACACTTAATGAACCACCTCTGCTATGTTGGCTTGTTGCCAGAAAAAATAACCCATTACAATCAAAACCCAGTTAAGTCAAACAGTCCATGCTTAATTAAGCCCACTCTAAGAGTTTTCTGTTCAAAGCAGCTGATACTTTCAGCAGGTGAGACTGAAGCTTGCCAGCTCATAGTATCAAATCTAAACCCTTAAATGTGGGTGTCCACGCTGTGTGTATTGCTAACATAGAAAAAGGGATGTAAAGCCCAGAACTAGAATATTCAGAATACAAAGCTTCAATTGAAAACATCAATAGGTATGCCTATACTACCAAATAAAGCAGGCCGGGCTTATTCTCCAGCCCTGAGGCCAAATGAATGTGCAGCACAGTTCACATCCCCATAGGCTGAACATTTTTTCTCTTCCCAAAATGGTGTCCTTACTCATACTACCCACTGGGACCAGGCCCTGGCCACTCCCTGTTCCCAAATCATGCCCAGAATTCACTTGGGTGACCATTACTTGCTGCATGTCAAAACTGTACCAGGTGTTCTGCTCAACTGTCTAACAATTAAACAATACAAGCAACCAACATGAGCCTGTACTCAGACTCATGTCCCAGCCTTTTTCAGTTTATTAGGATGGCATGTAGCCCATCCATCCTGAGATCGTTAACCAAAGCAAATAATTTGAGCTTAAATGAAGGGTCTTGTCTTAGAGGTCATTACAGCAAGCCTGAAGCCAGCAAGATTCCTTCCAAAAACTCAAACAAGCTTCACACCCAACTCACAGCACCAGTTCCTGCACACTGGTGATATGCTAACTCATAGCAGACTCTGTACCCTAAATATAATCCCAGATCACTAATATATCCTGACTTTCCTTGCATAGAAGCAAGCTCAGAAAGCCTAATTCTGAATCTTGTTTGAAGTGCGTGGAGGAGGAGGGAGAAGGCGGCTGACTGAAAACAATGAATATCAGCTCATTTTAGCCATCAAAACCACAAAAATGTCTACAGTGTAGATCAGTCATAAAGAACAGACAGGGAAGGTAAGGAAGACAGGAAACCATACACCTAAACACACACACAGAAGCACACATCTACACACATACACCAGTTTATCAGTGCTGCTTGTCTGTAAAGTAAGAGACACACAAATAAACAGCAATGCTATTCAAAAGATTTCTCCTCTCATTTTCAGACAGAGGTGTGCAAGCCAAGCCTTGACTCGTTTGGGGGGATAGGGTGTTTCATTGTGGTTTGGAGATGCATCCAAAGTTTTTTATTACTCAGAAACTTTGGTTCCGAGTGTATTTTTATAAGGAGCCTGAGATGAAATATGATTCATATTTACATCTGTTAACATGTTGGGAACAAAAAGAAAGAAAAAAAAAAAAGGATGAGCAAACTGCTGCTGAAAGAAATTAAAAAAAAAAAAAATTGGTTGAATTTCCCACAAGACTTTCTAGGTTTGGGCTGCAAATGTTTATGTTACCAGCAACACTGTAAAAGACGTAGAGGCAAAAGACAGTGGCAAAGTCCGCAATGATTTGAGCTGTGCATCTGGTCTTCTGGTAGTGTTGATTTGGAAAGCACATAAGAAGTGTTGCAAATTAGTTATGTCAATTCAGGATTTTGATAAAAACTGTTTAGTCCCATGATGTAATTTGCTCTGGCTAGCCAGAGCTCTTCCTCTGTAGAAAGAATACATTGTAATATTTTTGTCTGTGCGAATGATGAGTGTACATATTCTTATAAATAAGATGTTATGTGTAATCTTTCCACATAAATCTGGGACAGCTGAAGCATAATGGAAGGAAAATGTCGTGTATCGCAAAGAATTTTTTCCCCAAATTAACCTCCATAAATGTCTTAAGAACAGAGGGAGCATCTAATGAAAGGACCTTTATGCAGATGCAGATCATGACATTCCATTCATAAAACCAGAGAGAGGCAACATGATGTAGCTGCAAGACTGGGGGAGGGGGGAGAAAAAAAATTAATTTCTGAGTACAGCAGAAGCTCAGAGACATGTTGGCTAACACCATAGCAATCTGTATCATCCAGGCAGCACATCAACGTTTTCTAAAGTCTAATTCTGAAAGCCTAAACTTTTTACAGGGCTGCGATTTCTCATATCAAGAAGCATTCTCCATAAAAATACTATTTATATCGGAGTAATTAACTAGATTACAAGCAATGATGGACAGGCAGTGATAGGCACTACACATGTAAACAAACTTTTTACAGGGCTGTGATTTCTCATATCAGGAAGCATTCTCCATAAAAAATACTATTTATATCAGAGTAATTAACTAGATTTACAAGCAATGATGGACAGGCAGTGATAGGCACTACACATGTAAACAAGCATCAAGTCAAGGCAGACATGAACAACCACAGATGGGAGAAAAGAAAAACTATTATTCATGTCTTACAGATGAGTAATGTGAGCAGATAGATTCACCTACAGGACCAGGCAGCTTATGGCAGAGTCAAGAACTGAAATCAGAAGTCCTGCAAACTAGTGCCTTTCTCAGGGTCTGCCATCCTCAGTCGAGTGCCAGTTCCAGAATTAAAGCTGAAGAACGAACATTTATCAAACATTTTACCAGATAATAGGAGGATGAGAAGATGCCTCCTAATGAATGAATATTCAGTGAATATTTTGTCCATATTGGGTTAGGCATGGTTTTAGTCTATCCACACACAGCACAAGGGAAGGTGGTAGAGACAAAAGGAAAATAAGTTATTTTTCTCAAGTTATCTTACAGGGCAAAACCTTTCCCCAGTGAACCACACCACCTCAAAGAAGAAAAAGAGGAGGTTCAGCAGATATAGAAGTTCAGGGGATGTCTGATCAGCCCCTGCTGCAGGCCTACACTCAGGGGACTGCAGACCAGATGCTACAGAGAAAAACTGCCAGGCAGTCGCAGCTAAGAGAGAAGCTTTCAAAAGGAGAATCAAAATGCCTTACGCTCCTTTTGTAAACATTTATTTTCAGGGGTGTAGCTACACAAATGGAGGGCTACCAAAGACCAAGTACCCAAAAGAAGCTGCACTCTTCCCAAGTTGTTAAAGCATGCTCATGTGGCACTGTGAGAAGACTTTGAGAGCTCCCGAGATGGAAACCACATGCTAGCATACCCCCCTGGAAAGAGCCCAATGTGCAAGCCAGCGGGCAGACCACCAACTAACTACATGTGTACAAGTGCTCACATGTCTTTGACTTTTTTGAGAAGCAAAAAGGAGGGGGCAGAAAGGTTCCCACCCTCTGGAGAGAGCCTGACACATGACATGTGTAGGTTTGCTGCAGGGAAAGAATCCCACTCCAGTGAATGTGTTGGAGAAGCTGCCTGACAAGACCAAGTGGCTTGCTCCTTGCTTTCTCTCCCGCGGTTTATCTTGTCTGATAATAAGGTAAACCCAGCATGGGCTGGTGTGAATTGGAAAATTGCTAATGGATCACATTTCACACACTTCCTTGCTTAAACTGATCACTGTAATTATTTCTAAGGTAAAGAAATATCATATCATTCTCCTGATTCAGCAACTGATCATTACAAAGTAAAGGATGTAGGAAGAACACTGCTGCTGCCAGAGATTCACCTATCACATTCCCAGCAGAGTGAAGTTCGAGGTCCTCTCGTTATACTGCCCTTGTTCTCATTTTCCTCGGATGCTCTCTCCTTGAAATACAGTAAGATTCTCCCTTTTGCTGGTACCTCCCCCTCATTCAATTACTTTCTCCCTTTTCACTCTTACAGTCACCCTCTCGCATCAAGCGCCTTATATGTCACAATACCTTGACACACAGCATTGCTCTCACTGTATTATCTCCAGGAGAGGTGACAGGTATCATTAGGATTGCCTAACTCTTCGCATCATAAGACACTCCTCTACAGTTGCTTATAAACTTGTCAGACTTTGTGAAATACAGCATAACTGCTCAAGGAAGACAGGGCCCACTCTCACTGAAGGTCCCATTATGATACTCAGAAATTTGGCCTCTGGTTTTGGTTTCAAAACTTGGTTTCTGGTTATGCTACAGACTTTCACAAAACTTGGGCTTACTCTTGGATCTCAATTACTGAGGTGCTTTTGAAAAGCTGGCCTCTAATCTGTGCTGTACCTTCCCGGATGCAAGGAAAAATACTTCTCTACTGCTCAAAACTTTCCACAGATAAAGTCCAAAACACTAGAGAGAAATTCAGAATGGGAGGGCTAATGCACCTTTTGGATAGTTATGCAGACATTTTTGCCTTTTCATTGCTGTCCCCATTAAAATCCTGCAGTCACATCTCACAAGAATACTGCAACACAGTTATCTATTGTGTTTTCAAACTATTATTCTGGGGAGATTTCAACAACAACAAAATACTACTTTTTTTTTTGCTTGTTTTCAGTCCAGCAAAGCAGCAGAGAACAAAGATTTTTTTTGTTGTTTGATAAAAGGTGTATCCAACTGTCAAGTTCTGCCAACATTTACATTATGACACCAAGTTGCAAAATATTATAGGCAATAAGAAAGTAGAGATATAAATTTTGACTTCTGCAGAATACAGGTAAACATAAATATTCTAATAAATACAGCCTACCCAAACATAAATCCTATATAAGTCTGCATATCTCTTTTTTTGTTAACTTTTTATATTGCAGAATTATTTCTGCAGTGCTATGGGGCTTCAACAATATAAAATATTTGTTTAGACTATGATTTACCAAATCTAAAAATCTTAGCTGTACTTCTGTAACACAATTTGATCATTTTTACACAGGGTCACTCACTTATTAAAATTTAAATCCATGTGTAAACATCACTAGACTAAAATCCTACTGTATTTCCAATATAAGAAAACAAGATCTCAAGCTATATTCACTTTAAGAAGGGTATCCTGAAACACAACATTGACTGGGGCGGGGCACGAGAATAAAAGTAAAAAGTAAAAATCATTAATACCGTAAGGGTCAGAGAAGCAGAAAGATTAGAGTGCATGCAACCTCTAATTTAAAAAAAGTAACTCTGCCTTTATATTAACCATAGAATCATTGAAGCACGAATAAAGCAACTTTTTTTAAGTCATGCCTAGTATATTTTTTTAATATTTTATTATACTCAAATAAGTTTGTGTTAGATTTTTCTTAGTTCTTTTTTGCAGTTAGCAAGACGTTCAGTACCTAAGCCTGTAGCATAATAATTTTAACCTTGTCTGCTGATCCCAGATTTTAAGCAGATGTGAACTTGCACTGTTCCATCCAATGCAATAGCATTACATCAGCTGTCACATCACTGGTGACAGTTTGACTTTCAATACAACTACCTGGAATATCCAAGTTGTACGGGTGCTTTAATGCTTTGTCACATCAGGACCTCAAGTTATTGGGCAGGCAATCAAGAACAAGGCAAGCAGGTGTAAGGCAGATGATAAATGGCCCTGCCAATATACTTACGTACAACCTCCAGCCCTCTCTTGTGCTGAAATTCATTAATTGGATGAAGTGCAGGCAGTGAATGAGATTTGGGATATGGATCCATGGCTATTAAAGACTAGAATGAGACAGACTCATTTTGACATATGAATTAAGTCAGTAACCAGTGTCCAAGATGAAAAGCAATTAACTGTACAGCAGTGGAGCTTTGTAGTTTTCTTTCTACTACAGAAAAATGTAACAAAGAACTTGAAAAACACACTCTGCTATTCTGCTCAGCACTGAAGTGAAAGTGAGTCCATTTTAAACTACACATTTCTAAAAAAGATAACCTACTTGCTTCTGTAAAATGTTGATTAAACATTTGTAAAAAAAAATCAGGCAATTATCACTGCAATAAATAGTAATAGCCATCAGGATGACTTAGTAATTGCCCTACAATTTGAAATATTTTATGTAACTACTGTAGAAGTCTTATTGTAACTTAAAGATACATAAATATGTAGAACTGACTATGGAATAGCCATGAACTACACAAACAGTATAATTCTTAGAAATGAAACAAATGTGAAATCTCCCCTGAGAAAAAGAAAGGCAGCAAACATTGGGGTTGTGTGGATGAGTAGCTGAAGTATCAGCACTTAAGTTTTGTTATTATGGATCAGCTCAAACCTGAGGTTAACTATCAGGTCTAATAGATCTTGTGGTCTCACTTCAGAGAGCAGAGGTATCTCAAAGCAGTAGCGGATGTGATGCAGTATCAGGGCTGCTGACTGAACAGCAGGCATTAACGAGAAATATCAGTTCCTTTCCTTGAAGCAGATAAAAATTTTTTCAAAAACTGATAAAAAAAATAATAACTAAGTTGTTAGCTAAGAAATGCATTAGCTCCCATTTTTGTTGGTCAAAGTTTGTAGAATGAAATATTTCTGGTTTGAAAGTATCTCCCCTTTCCTCCCCACTCCCTTTAAAAAAGTTGTAAATATTGAGCTTTTGTTTGGTTTGGGTTTTTGGGGGGTTTTGTTTGTTTGTTTTTAAAAAAGCATATCCATCCAACTGAAGTTTAGAGAATTCAACATTTACAGTGGAGAGTGTCAAAGGACAAGTGAGGGGAAAAATGAGTGCAGGCTTCACTTCCCTTATTTTGAAAAAAGTTTATTCCCTTTGGCTTATCACACAGCTAGAAAAAAGCTGCAGAGCTTGAGGAACTGCAAAGTCTCATGGATTCCATTCCCCATTTCCCCTGTTCACCAACTAATAATTTGCTTACACCTTAATACGCAATTCTCGATTCTCGCAGTTAGAAGTAACATTCCATTCTACCCCATTCCAAGCTATCCCATAAAATTAAATATAAATTAGCAAATCCATTTAGTTAAAGAAAATTTCCCAGAAATATTAAAACAGCTTGCTTGTCCTTTCCAAAAAAATCATTTCACTTTTCGAAGAGCAAATTTTGCTTTCATTCTCTGTGTTTTATGCTACTGCAAAGAAGTTTCCATGACATATTTACAGCTAGAAAGGAAGAGTACTGGATGAAGGCTCACATGGCCTAGCTTAGTACAAAAGCACTAACATCCTTCCAACTTTGCCACTGTATGCTAAAGATCTAGACTGAAAAAAAAAAAAAAAACTAATGTAGAAAGTACTTTCTTCAATCTGCTAAGTCTATATTTTCCTCTCATGACTCAGCTGAGCTCTATTAACAGCAAAGTAATGGACAACCACAGGATTTCACTCCAAACCTCTTCAACAGCCTTTGTCTATCTATGGAAGACCCACCAATGCTCTGCATATATTTTACTCTTTCAACAAAGGTATAGTATTCACTGTTCAAGTCTTGCCTGCCCAGCAATACAAGAGACTTCTGAACAGAAGAGGAGACTTAGGAATGTCTTGTGTTTTAGAAAGCATTAGGTATCAAAAACCAATTTATTAATTTATTCATTTTTACAAAAGTCCATGAGAAGAACTCTGACTGCCAGCCATAGTGTAATTCACTCTGATAACACAAACAGAGACTATAAATCTTAACTAACAGCTTAACATGTGAGGCATTTGATGTGTCTGGGAACCTGCTGTATGAAAGAAATTAGCTGTAAAAAAAGAAGCAAAATGCCTATTCCCATGGGAAGAGTCTGCAAGACTGGTAATAGATCATTTGTTCATTTGGAAGACACTTGTTCCTCTAGTAAAACAGCAACTAATATTTTTGCTTTCCACTGCTCAGACAGGAAATATGGTGCTAAGGGCCAATAGACAGAGCAAATCATTGTGCTAATTACACGGTCAGTAAACATTTGCTCTCCCATGTTTCCTAAAGGTCTGAATAATACCTGGTTAGAATTCAGCAGTGGAACCAGTCACCTTCTTCCTCTCTGATGTAAATGCTGAGATGTATCACGTTTTAAAGGATATCCAGGTTAAACACCCCTACTTTAACAGGATGATCATGTCACCTGGAAAAGGTTGAGTGCTACCACATTTAGAAGGGAAGTGACAAGGTTTCTGAAGTATCAGAGGAGTAAGGTTCTGAAACTGCCCCTCAATAGATAGCAAACATCCACATTTAAACAGCCTGATAAATTTACAAATGGGATTGTAGAGCAGGTTGCTTGCCTGGAATTTTTTTTTTTTTTGTAGATGACAGATCCCTTCTAATATATGCAAGTTGAATGCAGGACAAGTCAAATTTCTCACATGCAGAAACTTTCAAAATTAACCACCTGATTACACAAAAGGGCATGATATAGAAAAGCCTCTACTTTCCAACAAAAACAAAGCGATAGCATATTTTCTTTTAAGGCACAAAGATCTACTTGCTTACTCTAAGTTTTGGGTTTTACTATACCTAGTCAGACTCTGAAATTCTGACTACCACAATATTCTTTTATTGGGCCACATCTTTATCTCTGCTGACTTTCTACCAGGCAAAGATCTAGTCCAGAAGCTGGCCTCAAACTGAACAATGTCCTAGGTATCTGACCTCCTCTCAGATGGGCTTGTATGTTAGAGATCCATCTACAGATTCCTAGTGAACTATCTTCTTTATGTCCTCTCCATGAAAGCACGCTACCTCCCATCCACACCGTACTCAGATTCCTGACTGCTACTCACTTGATTAGGATGGGCAAGTCATGGGATGCAGTTGTGTCAACATCAAAGGAAAAACAAACGTTCAAGTGTTTTGAAAATGCTTCAGAGTGAAATCCTGTTTCTCATGTGCTCCGAGTGTAGCTTCACCCTCAAATTTTATGTAAAACAGCTCCCTAATATTATTCTGAAAAGCGCAATTGCAGACAAAATGCTTGACTTCCACCCACTGCTTCTCCATGCTCTCAACGCTTGCCACCAATCATTTCCATTTTCACATATAGTTGCTTTTAATTCTAAACGAGCAGGGTTTTGTTGTTTAGTTTAAGGAAAAAACCAACTGAAGACTCACAAAATGAGGTGGCGGTGGGTTAGATCCTGCACTTGTACAGACTGCCAAACCTAGAATCAGTAGAGCTGCTGTGGTGGATATCAGGAATTACCCAGCTCTGCACAATTTCTTTTTTCACATCTCTACTCAGTTATATCTCAGAACTAATGTTCCCAAAGAGGACACTACTTTGGGATTGCTTGAAGTGCTGGATTTTCAGAGACTTAAAGGTCTAATTAACAGCAGCGCTGAGGATGGGATTCTCAAATGCATGAGTAGAGTTTGGCGTTCCAAATATCTCCCCAAATCCAGCCATATGCTGGTGGTCCCCACAAATCAGCAGGGGGAGGGAGCGAGCAGCACGCCACTGAACCAGAGGCTGCTTCCAAAACCAGCCCAAGGCACTGAATTCAATGGCATTATACACATCAGGCTTGAACAAGGGGTGCTACACCCATTGCACTGTTTGACAACTGCTGTCTCTTGTTATTTGAAACACTGTTTATTTAAGGTAAAGTTTGAATGTTATGAGAGAGAATAGGACATACTTTTCCTGGACTTCTCCTTTGTAAGAGTTCAGCTGGAGATAACAGTGATTATTTAAGTGATATTTTTAGCCGTATTTGTGACCCTTAGGATTTGATAGACTTTTCCCATTGCAGCAGGTTGTTTTACTGGTCTGTCAAACATACTTTAATGATTTTATTTTTACCTCCATTAACATTTAAATGCCTCTATGAGGCATTACAGTCAGTTACTCTCCACAGAAATTGAAGAACACCACAAATGACTGTGCATTTATAAACACGCAGAAAGTACCACAGTTTTCTCCATTACTCTGTCATCAGAGATATCTGCTCTAGGTTGTGCTCGGAGCATTAGCCCATGTAGCCTGATATGAGTTCATGAGGCTGGAATTCAAAACACTAACCAGCTGTGGGAACCCGGGAAGAAGGCTGTCACACTAAATGGTATCCAGATTAGAGCTGTGAGAATTTGGGAAAGCCCGTCTAGCAAGCATGATCTCTTGGGGGGAAGGGAGGGGGAGAAACAGTTCCCAAGTCGTTGGACTCATAAGCCTAAAGGAAACTAGGTCTCTCTGTTAGATACTGAAACTACAAGGCTTGACTGGAACTAAATCTATATCGGGGATATTTTCTCAAGGGAAGAAATCCAGCATGTTATTTTCTTGAACTAAAATATAGATAACTACCTCTAGGATGGTTTTCTCTCCACAGTGCAGTCTGGGGCTGGATGAGCACAACTCCCTAAAGAATCTGGCTGTGGTAGAAACTGATGGGAATCACGGTCCAAACCACGGACCCTCTGTGCTACCTTGCATACAAAGTAGCATGTGTCCGACATGCAGGTGTTTAATTTAAACCCACCACCAACTAGACAGCCAGATTTGAGTGAAAAGGATGACTATACAGTTAGATATGCAAGGAAGAGAGAGAATGCATATAATTTATTACTTATCTACCCTACAACAGATATTCCACACGGGGGGTGGAGGGGGAAGAAGGGGGGCAGGAAGTCTTTTTATCTGTCCCCAGCTCTGATACCATAGGTTATGTAACATGGAGAAATATCTTTACAACCAAGAAATGCAATACCTTTTTAAAGGGATTTCTTTTCCAAGTCTTGCTAAGGTATAGCATACTTGAAGACCAAGCCCCAAACTTTTATTTGCTGCTCCTTTATAGCAGTCTTTAAAAATTCTCTAAAATAGTAGGAAAAATGGGAACTTTCTAGATAAGATCATTTGCAACCTGCTTGGTTTCCTTGGATCTAGCAACACTAACTCACCACTCCAAACACAGTCTCCATACACGAATGAGCCAGCCAGAGTTTCAGGCAAGGAGGAAGTGCTAATTTAGCTTTGGGCACATCCATCAGCTTCAATACTGGAAAAGCGATGCCCTTCAGGTGTTGGCTGTTTGAGATATCCATCATGGGGTGGAAGAGGCCTGTTCAAAGGCAGAGATACCTCAGGAAGTGATCTTTTTCTGCATACTCAGTTAGTGACCCTGAACACAGGAGCCACACAGATGGTGTCAGATCCCTCCGAGACTCCAAGAACATGGCCCACAACCTGATTAATGTCACACCTGTAAGACTTGTGGGAGTAACTAATGACATGTGTCTAGTGAAGTTCCCATTTGCAATTTCCCCCCTTTCATTAGGGGCAAGTCTATTTATCTGCTAAACTTTGCTCCAGACTCAGAGGGAAGGAAAAAAAAAAAAATCCACAAGTGGTTCTCTTCTGTCAACATCTTAATTGGTCTGATTATGAAAGAAAACAATCACAGGGACAACAGAAAAAACAAACAAAAGGGGCAAGACACTTGCAGACTCTAATATGTATAGCACTGAGACAACAAACCAAGGAAAAACAAAAGAGCACAACTTTCTTCCCCTTTGTTAATTAGAGTGATTGACAGTAGTCAGGAAAATCTTGATGTTCTTTTGTCTTCCAATATATTTTGTTTCTTCAGCAGCAACAATAATGAAGACAGCCATTATACGATGACTTCTAATTGTTGAAAGTTTGGTTTGCAATGAAAACTGGCACTATAGTCACATTTTCCTTTGCAAACAAAACTGCAAATTCTCATTACTAGATGCCTTTCTCCCCCTGTTTTTGATTCCTTTTCCATAACAAAATACTAGACAAAAAGAAACCAGGGAACAGAATTAAGTCTTTTGAAAAATGGATTCTGAGCATAACTTTCATAGCTCAGGTGAGCCTCTTTCCAGTGGTGACAGAAATCAAAATAGCGTAACTCACACATTCCAACCTCCATCTTCCTTCATGGGAAGTCCACTTTCACTTGTGGGGATCAGCGAGTTCTGGCTGTCATGCCTGTTAACTCAAGCCCTGTTGAAATCTCTCCTTGGGATACTGGCCTAAAATTTGCTTTTGGCTGGCTTCCTATGTGTTATAACATCAGATCCTGAAAACTTCCCTATCTTGCATGTCCATACAACAGAACCCCTCGCTCCTTGGGAATCCCCGGATCAACCCAGGGCGCCTCTCCAGTCGCCTGAGAGGCAAAGACTACAGATGCTGATTTTTCCTGAAGCTTCTTCCCGTTCTAGATAAAAACAGTACAAGTTCCTGCAGAAACTTATCTGGCAGTCTTTACTCATGCAAAATCTCCACCAACTCCCAGCACAGACATTGACTACGGAAGGATGTACAGGATTAGGCTGCAAGAGATTTAACCTGAGGCTAGTTAAATATGACTCATGAAACTAGACATCAATTACTGAGCATGGGAGACAGATTAAGTAAGGAGTGGAAACTGTTTCTTTTCAATAACTCATTTAAGCTGTGTTTGATTTAAGAGGTCTTTGACAAGAAATGCACTTAAGGGTTTTAATACTTCAGCCATTCCAAACTGCAAGTGAATAAATCCAAAGGCCAAAGCACCTTGACCCCTAAACACCGATCAGCCAAAAAACAGTCCAGATATAACATGTCCGGCCTAACATCCTTTCCCAGATTCCAGCTGTAGTACTACAAAGGTTCAGGCTGTCATGATAAAAGACGGTAAAGCAGCTCTTCTGGCTCGCTCTATCGGCTGCAATGATTAGGAGCAAGATGGGTCTTCTAGTGATATAGTCAAGACAAGTTCACCTTTCAATTTGAAATCCTGATTGTAGGCAGTTTTAAGCTGCCCAGTATTTATTACAGCAGCCTGCAGAAACTTCAGACATGCATGAGGACCCATTAAGCTCAATATTGAACACAAGCAATTTGTAGGAGTCCGTACAGAACAAACACAGTTTCTGCCAGATTTGCAAGTCAGGAACAGTCTCCCAAAATAAACAGACAAATGGATGAGAATCATCAGTAGTTGAAAGGCTCCATCCTGCCTCTGTCCCTCAGTTCCAATATATCTAGGAAGATTCACCAGTTCTACGCTTCCCCAGAATGTTTCAAGTGAGGTTTACAAGAAAATGAAAATAGCAGCTATGCTCTAACAATACAAGGATGCCTCTGTCTGAAAATATTTACATACATCAAAGAAAGGCCTACCCACTGTTTAAATAATAAGTCACTTGAATTTTTAGCAACTATTACACAGGGGTTTTTATTTGAATTTCTGCTTTTGATACTTATTTACTTATTAGCAAATAATTTTCATCTGTTAAACATTTGCATCTTACATTAGAAACATCAAAAGCTTCAGACCTTTGATGACATTCATCCCCATCAGTGCACAGCAAATTACAGCAACGAGAAAGAAAAATCTCAAGAGAAGGGATTCAAAGAAAACCAGCATGGAAGGCAGAAACGCATCTAGCTCCAAGCAATTATATCTTAATGAATAAACATTGTTCTCCACTGCTACCTCATGCTAAGAGATACCCACAATGCAGTCAACACAAACTTAATTCTTTCCATCCATCTTCCTTCCTTACAGCAACTTTGTCACTTTTGTTACAGCCTAAGGTCTGCAACTCTAACATCAGCCAACACTGATGATACTATGGAAGAGTTTCACCCCCAGAAGCAAGATTCTACAACGGGGGTTAAGAGGAAATTTCATATACAAATGTGCAAGTAGCAGACACTTACTGCCCAGTTTGGTATGTCCATCATGCCACATAGTTCTGAAAGATCCTATGTATAAAAAGGCACATACGCAAACTATCGAGATGTCAAGGAAGGTGAGGGGGTGGGGAAGAAGGCAAAATTTGTTACTTAAAAATCCTTCACTGCCTTTTTAATATTGAAGATTCCATTAAATAAAAAGTGCAAGATTTTTTAATTTAACTAGCTCTAAAAGTTACATTAAGAAAATCCAGATGTTGATGACCCTTAGCTCCAATGCGATATTAGAAAATTGAAAATGTTCCGTTAACTATGAGCGCAGCTTCTCTTTTCTGAACAAACTGCCCTAAAGATAAATAATAAAAAAAAAAAAATCAGTAATCCAGTCTTGCACATAACTTTGCTGTTTATCAGTTCAATAGATGCATTAGTAGAAGTCTTTTAGGTGCAGCCTGAAGCTTGTCTCTGGAGTTCCCCTTATGACTCTCACAGGTGGAATGCATTAGCTAAGTCTTCACCTATGTTAGGCAGGGAAACAGCTACATTTGTTTACTTGAAATGATTTCCTTCTCCAGTAAGAGCGTCAGAAGTTCCAGAGTTTCCTACACTTTCCAATGCAAGCACAGCTTTTTATTGTGCTAAACCTAGCCTATAGTTTATCAATTACACATTGTAAGCTACTCCATAAGATGAGTAGGAAATATCCTTTTCTTTTCCAATTTAGGATTGGTAAGCATCATTTGGATACAATCCCTCAACAATATAATGTAGGCAGATATAATGAGGGATATACATAGCATTCAATCCCACGAGTGTCTTATTTACAGTTTTAAGACTTCACAACATACATTGATCACATAGATCAATCACTTATGCCCATTTGGCATGCTATGAGAAATTTTGACAGTAAACTGTTGAAATTTCAGGAAGAAAATATATAATAGATTGCTTTCAAGGAACTACCAGGGTCACAGGTGCCTCCTCCCTCCTGTCTAGTACCTGATACAGGCTACCTATATTAGCCAGCAATAACGAAGAGACATGACTTTCACTGAGTGGGGGGTCCCTACTCCAACAGCAAGCTGGCAGGCCTCTACCACCCATGCACTGTTGTGTTAGCACTGAGAGGAAAATAGCCTGCTGCTTATGGGACCAGAGTGCAGAAAGACACAAACACTTTATCCAGAAGCAAATGGACCACAGTGGGAAAAAGATGATTCTCTAAAACAGGATTTCCTCCATGGTCTGGTTGGTTAAGCAGCAGCAACATCACACACTGCTCTTCAGTGGGGTCAAGCACAAAGCTACAAGCTCACCCTTCAGTAAAATAAGTAAAATATTAGTTTTAAAGTCTTCCAGGATTTTTAAATCCTTTACATAGCTCATGTAGCTATGCAGAGTAACGTAGCAAAGAGTTTCCACTGGTATGAACATGAGTTCTGCGCATACGTAAATGCCAGGTCCGAGTATGTACTCCAAACTGTCTTCTCTCAGATCACATCTGTCACTTCTCTATCCAAATGTTCCTTAATTCACATGAGAAATAACCAACCGATTCAATACGCAGAAGGTTAAACAAAAGAAAAAAAAAAAAAACACACAAACTGCAGGATAAGTCCTCTTTCAGCATGCTAATGTTGATTAAAAGTCAATAAAAATGATTACATTTTTAACAAATTAAGAGGTTGACTTTAGTGTTGATCGAATAATTTGAGTGAAATATTTATAACTTGCTTCAATGGAACCTCCTAAAACCTGCAAGACCTCCTGTCTTTTGCACAGGTTTATGCTAAACCTACAGTAAGATGAATGTTATAAGAGCAGTATCTTAACACTACTTGTGTTGAAGAAATTATCCTATGGATTTAATGTCTCTTTCAGTTGACAATTAATGCAACCATAGAAAGAAAAGGAAGAAATGTAGGTGCCAAGGGATGGGAAATGGGAGGTCTAATTTCTTTTGCAAAATTAACTCTTGGGGCTGAAATAAAATTCAACCTGTTGGCTAAAATTTGGCTCTCTTCCTATTAAAATACCTTCCTAATCAGTTCAACATGTTAGATGTATATCAAACTGGACCTTACTCCTCTGGGGAAAACACCGCTGTTCATTTCTATTTTTATGTAGGGTACTACCTAGAATATTTCACACACCCAGGCCTTTTTTGTTTTAAAACCAAGCATATCATTAGTATACAGAAATAATGCTAATAGTGCCAAATCCTAATAAACAACATTTAAAATATTTTTCTAATTATCAAGAAGTAGTGATGTGTCCAAAACTGAAGTCAGCAAAAAGCTCTTTTACCACAGGACAGGGTAGTAATTCAGAGAAGCTAGATGTAACGTGCTGAACTGTAACTTGGAGCATACACATATGCAAGGGAATATAATCTCATAGCAACATTTTTCTCTGGTGAGCATTAGAGCACTTACTTTTAAGCACATATTTAAATCCAATCAACATTTAAAAGAATTGAAGAGTGTGTTGAAATGCTTCACCAAGCTAGGCTCAAGAAACAACTGACTTCCATAAGTTACTCTGATATTAGGCTACAATACAAACTGGAGTCACCCACACATCCCCTTCCTGAAGATGTGGAGCCAGGACTCCAAGCATCCTTCCCCCACTCCCAGCTACTAAACTTTACCATGGTAAAAAGGGGAAAAAAAAAAAAAAGGGGGGGGGGGGGGGGGGGGGGAGAAGCAGCAGTATCTTTCTATTTTACAGCCCTAACGGCCAAGGGAAAGCAGGGAGGGATTTTTCTCTCAGCAGCGTGTCTGTGAGTCACGCTGCCTCCCGGGGCTGCTCCTTGGGTGGTACAGTTTACACACCATCCCTTGCTCAGAGGATGTGCCTAAAGTAACCATCAAGCCCTTCACGAAGGGAGCAAACAAAAATTTTACATACGCTTGGTCATATGGTCTATGTGACGTTATCCAACATGTAATTAACAAGAGCAAATTTTCTAAAGCTCAGACTGTTTGCTTCCAAAGTAATCCCAGTGGAAAGCATTTCTACTTCCACATTTCCCTGTTTTGAATATTTTTTTTTTTTTTTGCTTTGGTTTTCCAGGTCCTCTTGTAATTTATACCACCTACTCAGCAAGTTTCAATGCAGTCAATACCGACTGACCACATCCATACAGCAACTCAATGCTCATTCCAATTATTTTCAACAATATACGGATTAGATTACACACATGCTGCCAGAAAAAACGATCTACCTCAGATTTAAATCATTAAGAATGACCCTCTGGAGACAATAATCTCTCCTAAATGTGAAAACTACAGACAAATGTCAGAATGCTGTCTGGCCCAGGAATGTTTCCTCATAACAAGGCTGGTTTGTGCAATCAATGAGGCTGACAAAATCTCCAATACACTCTCAGGGCCTGATCCAAGGCACAGTGAAGTTTACGGTAATACTCCCATTGACTAGAGCTGTGTGGGAAACATTCTTTTCCGACCCATGAGAATTTTTGAGATTTTGAAAGCTTTTTCCCCATCCTGAACAGGAAACAAAAATTGAAATCTCAAATTTTTGCAACTTGAAAATCTACTTGCATCACTCCCATAAAAGAGACAAGATTAAAAAAAAAAAAAAATATCAACCTGATTAAAATAATTTGTTTAAAAGTGAAAAAACTAAGTTTTGAAATTAAAGCTCACATTTTCAAAATCAAAGACTTTGTATAAAGAAATTGGCATTTTTCAACAAAAATGTGACATCAAAAACTTGAACAACTCCAACTTTTTCTGCTGAACTGTAGAGCGGGCCTTTCCTGCATGACTTCACCTGGGCTATTTTTTGCTCTTTCAAAAAAATCTATCGTATACAGGCACTCTATTCATCTTCATAACAAGCATAATTTATGTTCCAGCCACTGAAGAGGGATGGTCTCTCATTGTACACCGAGAGGTGGAAGCCATTTGATAGAAGTATTAAAAAAAAGTAGACTAATTCATCACAACTAACTGCAAAATGTAAACACCACATCTTTCATTTTTAAATTAATTATGCTTTCTTCTGTAAGGTGGAAACTGTCAAATCACATGTCTTAAAGTAGCATTTTTCAGCCCTGAAGGTCTTGAACCCCTGTGACCCAAGCCCTGCATTCATATTATAGCAAAAGCTACCGGACGGAGCTGTTATAAACAGTCTCACAAGCAGTGAGAGCGAGTCATGTTTAGTCTCTAAGAAATCTGCATTGTCATTATTTTTAAGACATTTCCAATGGGAAAGCTGTTGCAAGCAGCAAGGAAGGTTTATTTCTGTTTACAAGATTTAAACAGAATTCTTGCTCAGTAGGTAACAGAGATCTGCCAGTTTTGCAGAAACGGGGTCACTCTACAAAGGCCCTGAGATATGGCACATGTATTTTGTGTAGTAAGAGCAAGTGGCACTAAGAATGCACACCTACATCCCCATACCAGTTTCATTTCTTTTGAGGAGAAACCATCTTGGAAGCCCCTCAGTGAGGATTATTATTCAAAAAGGTAAGCAGAACAAAACAACCTCCACTCCATGTAGAGCGGAGAGAGGAAATGGAGGAATAGACATCTATTGACTTACTGTAGTCATAAAAGGAAACATGCACAAAAGCTGGAATTTCAACTAAAAAAAATCTGATAGCAAATGCTAAGGCAGTCTCCTGTGCATTAAGCAGTTCCTGCCAAAATTTGAGTCATTGTAATCCATAATTCTTAAGAACAGTAGTTTCCCAGACAAAACATCACTGTAGTTAATAGTAATATAGCGCTGAGGAGTTCGTTATTCTTTCTATATGTACGTATATATAGCTAGAGAATAATACTGAAAATCTAAGAACTAATAACAAACCAGGTGACAGCACCTGTAAATAAATGGGTCCTCCATGAGAACTTCTGAATTGACATTTTCCATCCATAACCAAATTCATCTCTGTCTCCAGGGGCCATGTGAACTCTCTCACCTACAGAACCTAGAGCACACTTTTCCACACAACAGAGAGAACAGACAGCATCTGAGACTTCAGCTGAGTGTTAAGGGAGCAGCAGGCCACGTTCAGAAACACCCCACAGCAGTGCTCGATGACACCACCATCCACTGTGGAATGTGCCACTCCAGAAGCACATACACACGCTGCAGTAAATCCTCGTGCTCCTCCTGCGCCTGTGACTTTGACAACCAGCACAGTAAGTTCAGCTTCATATTTCTCATAATAACTTCAAAATAAGTGCATGTGTCAGCTTAGCCAGAAATCTACCTAGATATCTCCACCTCATATCTCTGGCTTTCGATGAGCTGTCAGGAAATTCAGGATAGCTGTCAGTTCCCTCATTTCTAGCTAGAGCCTAAGGCCAGTTTTGCAGACACTCATTTAACCTCCCACTTTAAACCTCTTGCTGAGTGTGCCATGTTTTGTAACATCAGCCACCTTTTCATAGCTATCATGTCAGCTCCCACAGCAAGCAAATTCAGCAGCTTTCCCAGCACGGGAGCCCTCTCACAACGCTTCCTTGACAAAGTAGTACTGGAGGCCCACAACTCCCCCAACCCCTTATTCTCGCATCCTTGCGCCTATTCACGCTTTCATATGCATCGGGCCAATTCACTGCCTTCTTTCCAAATCACCATCCAAATGCAAAGTCTCATCTGTTGCCTGAAAGGTTTTCAGACTATGTAGCAGATTGAAAAAATGCTTAATTTGTCTCCAGTTTGCTGTATTAATGCTATGCATTGCGTATGCTGTTAAAAAAGAAACTGGAGAGTCAAAACATGCTTACATCTTGCTCCTTCATGGGTTGTGAGTCAGGTAGGGTCCTCCGGGGCAAAAGAAAGATTGCATCTTTCCTGAGAATAACCAAATAAAGTAAGCTTGAAGTTTCTAGAGGGCAGGATGGGTCCAGCTAATATTGTTAGACAGCAAGCAGAGAGCACAAAGGGAAGCTGGCAGAATCCCGAGAGGAGCAGGGACTTGCCTACAGCAAAGACCTTAAAAATAAAACCAAAACAACCCTTCAACTTTCGTGGAAAGATGTAGAATATTTCAAGGCTCCATAGGCGCTGCGTGGAATTAGCTGCAACCTCAGCAGTCACCAATAACTATAAGATACAAAGCACACTGCAAGAATGTAGTCGGAGAATAAATTAATTTAACTGGTCTCACTTGGAAGCTGTGAGCTTTCCACACCATGGGGTTATGCGCAGAGTTTTTTCTTGCCATTTTTTAACAAAAGCACAGCCTAAGAAACTGTGAGCTTTTTGGCATCTTCTGGCATGTTTGTTTAAGAAATAAGTGGCATAGTTCTACCTCAAGACTAATGCATCATCCCATTACAGATGGGCTCAAAAGATTTTTTTTATATATATATATTTTTATATATATATATATATACACACACACTATGGTAAGAGAGTGTCAAAAAGCCATCAAGAGGTCTGTCCAAGGGACAGAGAGAGACCAAGAAGTTAATGTATGTACATTAGTCAGCAAGAGATCTGATGTTCAAAGTACTCCTGAAAGATATACTTTCTTTAACTGATAATCTCTAACTTTGTTCTCCATCTATATATTGAATGGGTTTCTATACAAAAATGACATGGTTTTACTCCTAACCTGCATATTCACATGCCTAGAAGATGATTGATTGGAAAGACACTGGATAATAATTCTATCTGTCCCCAGAATTATCTTTTAATTAAATTTGGAAATTAGATGCCCGTTTCCTCTTTGGTATTTCTGCTTTTTTTAAGCAAAGCAAGCTGAAATAACTATATTGTTCTAATGCGGAGAGAATTTCCACATTGCTATCATAGCTTTAGGAATATGTATATACATACAGCTGTTCATACCAGCAAGAGCACGGAAAAAACTTTACATCTAATTTTAAGAAATCTTTTTTCACAAAAGTGGAAAACTGAACTTTCGATCTTTGAAAGGCCCTTTTGGTTTTATTCTTTCTTTCTGTGTCCATGTTGTGACTAAGTAGAAAAGGATAAAGAGTGACAGGAATAAAAGTAAAAAAAGAAAAGGAGAAAGAAAAACATCATGAAGGGAACAAAGCTTACCAACTTGAAATCAAAACTCAGAAGTTCTATCAGTAGTTTTCCAGGTATAAGAATTCCTTCTCTAATCTTCTCCAAGAAGAAAAGTACTTTGATTTCTTTTAATTTTGAAAAACCTTTCTATGTCTGAATCTGCACTATTATTATGCCTGTTACAACAACACCGGTCATCACCAAGGACTCCACAACTGTAAGTACAATATACACACATGCACATATATACTAAAAAGACAACATCTTTTTAGCATAAAAGGGCACATAATCTGTCAGTGTTATATCATTTATACCCAACTAACGCATGTTCTTGTCATTTACTGATTTTGAAAATGCAAGAGAACAGGAAGATTCTACATAAAACACAACAGTTTTGTACGAAAAATAAAAAGGAGTCAGTCACAGCATTCTTCATCCCCGAGATAAAAGGGCAATTTACTTCCTCTGCTCTTTACTCGTACATACCACTTGCACTCTAGAGGACTGAACAATGCAATGAATTTTGAAATTAGAGACACTAGTAGCTCTAACGTTTTTTAAACCTAAGCTCACTTTTTTGGCAGGAATATAAAATAGTCCCATTCCTGATTAATGATCAAAAGACAGTTAGCTAGAGAAAGAATGTTGTTTTAAGTGCACAGTCTAAACTTCATGGACTTACAGAATGACTTTTCCTGTCATTCTGGAGAAGAAAGGAAGTAAACCCAAGCCACTGAACTCTGGATTGCACAGGCCTGCAGCAATGACCAGAATCTCATCTCTGGCTTCAGATGTACACCAGAATCATAATTAAATAACATATTCAACACTGACATTTTTGAAAGGCCACTCTTTAGGTTAAGGCCAAAACTCACAGGTAAATAGCATTAACTAAGAGGAAAAAAAAAAAATCCTCTACTTTGTCTGTAAAACTGTTTCTTCAAGACCCAAGCAACAGACAGGCATAGAAGCATGCACTTGCTCCTTTTATGCTGTTGGGAATTTTGCCAGCATGTAGGATTAAATCACATTTCCATATCACACCCAGATGTGCAATCAAGAGAACATCCTAGAGCACCACCTCCACAGTCTGCCCTAGGAATCAAAGCCATTCTTTATCCCACCCACCATTAACATCTCTTCATAATTCATCAACTAGTGAAAAAGGACAGCCCTTATACTGAAATACTGCACAAACTTACTGTCCTGATTTATTTAATTTAGTGGGTATTGTGACTACAAGACCTGCCTCCAATTTACCATACTGTAAACTAACTGCTCAGAAGCAGCGCATGTTTTCCCAGGCTTCAGCTACACTATTTGCGGCAATCCATTCCCTGTAGTAATTTCCACGGAGAAAAGGGAGGCGAAGGGATGCAGCTGTGAGGTGTCTGCCCATGTCTGACCCTGGGTCAGCAGCAGGCCATGCAGGCAGCAGCAATAGCCCAGGAGGTGCTGGAATCCCTCTTAACCTTCTGGAGGATTTTCACAGCACCACATTTTTGCAGTGCAACTCTTCTCCCCCACCCCTGCCAGCCCCATCCCTAGCATAGCTTGAGAACAATACACAAATGTGATTTCAATTAGGTCAATAACAAATTCATGAAGGTTCAGCCCTCACCATCTGTCCAAAGGGAGCAAGGCTCTGTTTGGCTTGGGCTCCCGCCGCCCTCCCCCCCCCCCCCCCCATCCTCCTTTCTTATGAATACTATTTGACAAAGTCATCTACATAACACAGAAATTTAATCGGTTTTATGGCAAAAAAAAACCAAAAGAGCAAATTAAGGCAGTTCCACTATTAATTCCCACCACATTGGAGCATTACATAATTTATCACTTAACATGTACATAATTTAGCATGATTCAACATTCAAACGCATTAAACAAAGACAGAAAGACAATCGTGAAAGCCTATTAATAACTACTAATTCTTCCTTTACAGAGGAGTTATGTCTGTCTGAAATAACAATCCCACTAAAAACTTCAGTTTCAAAAATTTAGGTGCACTTTGCATTAGAAGCAAAAACAATTGATCAATATATCTGAAGCTGAAATAACTGAACAGGAGGAATTTTATAGTTTGTTACATGACTGTCTCAAACTCTTTACTTCCTCTACACAGACATATAGTCAGTAAATGTAGAATTTTAAAGTAATTTAAATCTTGATATATCCTGTCAGGTACTTACCTTGTGCTGCAAAGTGCTTTCCAGAGGAAAAGGTCATGCATAGGTCTACACAGACAACTAGTGCCTCACCCTACGGATATTTTACATGTGGTAACTTCCACAACACTATGTTTCTGAATTAACTTGGATGGTTTGTGGCCCTGGGCCTTCACCCAGAAAGTTTCATGTTCGGGGGGGGGGGGGGGGGGGGGGGGGGGGGGGGGGGCAGTGCCATAAACCTGAATGCAGCAAGAAGTCTCAGTGCACACTTTGAGATATGAATGTACATCCAAGGTAAGTCCAAACACCCGGTACCAGGTGTGTTTTAGGATGCTTTGCAGAGCCTGTGCCATTACAACAACTGCATCAAAACCACATGGGCTAGGAGGGGGAGGGTGGGGAAGAAGATAGGAGGAAGAAGATCTTTCTTCTAACATACTGAAACAATTTATTGGAGCAGATTTAATCATTTCACTCATGTTGAAGGGAGTAAATTCATGCTAAACTTGCCACACTGAAGATAATGGAACAAGTCATGGGAAGGAAGAAGTTACTGAGTTAAAGAGCAACAAGGGAGAAAGCAGCAAAATTATTTGCTTTGTTTTAAGATACTCTGTAAGGTTATGTCACACTGAGATGTAGGGATGAGTAATTTATTCGGACCGTGGATTTTCCACCCAGGATTTTTCTAGCTTTGCTTCAGTCTATACAAACAAACTTAACAGTTCAACATAACAGTTTTAAAAAATATGGTGACTTTCTATATTAAGAAACTGCTTAACTTTTTTACTCTAAAAACTAATACTTTTCTACATGTTAACCAAAACAAACTGTTTATTTCCCCTTCATTGCTCAACATCTTAAGGGAATCTTTGCATGCTGACAAAGCTATCAAGAAAATGGGAATATACCAGGCAGTAGAACTCTTATAAATTATCTGCCATCTGGGGAAAAGTAAATTGACATCACCTTTGCCCTTTCATCCCCTAAAACGATGGTTGCACATGGAGACAGATTAAGATGATGAGGGAGCAGAAATCAATTCTTCCACTTACAAATAATTAAGACATAGGAGGACTAACCCCAAGGTGTAGTTATATCATTCAATGCAAACACAAGTGACAAAAGTTAAAAGATTGAAATAGAATTAGAAAAGATTGAATATCTAAAAGTATTCAGCATTGGCTGAAATGAGTATAAGGGAGCATTAGTATGGGCTTCAAGTTAGTCACGACTGGGTGCAACCTGGTTTTGAAAACCTGTTTCTAGACCTGTATTTCAGCAATTTAGTAAGAGTCAGGGACATCCACTCAAAACCTGCTCCAAAATCCATCTTCCTGACAATCCAGCACTGGTGAGTCATCCTATTTTGGATGACTATGGGACTGCGCACCAGAAGAGCTGCAGCTCTGTGTTTTAATAACATATTCATGGATTGACCATTCCTGGCATTGTGGAAGGAGAAGAACAAAGGATGCAACTGTAGCCTGTCCCTCTAGTCACAGGCAGATCACTGAAATCCTGGTAACCCAGACCTACCCAGGAAGAGGAAGATGATACCTCAAAGTTAACTTAATCCTTCCTTTGTGGGAATGGGAAACTCACCTCAGGTATCTTTCACCAGTGCACTTATTCCACTCTTACTCTCCTTGATGACTACTGAAGATAACTTTGAACTTCTGGAGAAGCCTGCAGCCATAGCAATGTGAAAAGGTGTTCCTAGAAACCAAATTCAGAGTTGTACCGTTAAGCTTTTCTAATTGAATATTTCTCCCTCTGCACTCTTTACATACTGAATATTAACCAAGAGAGGATTGATTTGAAATGAGAGATTTTTATTTTTTTTAATTTTTAATAACTCTGTGTACTGAAGTCAATGGAAGTTTTACCTCTACATTTAGAGAAAGCAGAACTTGGTGTTTATACTATATTTTTAGACATCTTAGGCTCAGAATTCAATTATATTTCATGTTCTGGCTACTGAACCTTTATCAGACATTTCTTGTCATTCATTGCTTCTACAGTCTGCTGATAACTTTTGTAATGAACAAACCTGTTTCCATAAAGTTGAAGATGCTTCAGTCCACAGCACCACTTGAGTGACACAGTTATTTATGACACCCTAAGGAATGATTTGGTTTACTACATTTTTTTGTCAAATAATGAGATCCTTATGCACAACAAAAAAAGCAAATTTAATTCAGCATAATATTTGTTGGAAGGTGCAGAAGTCTGAACAAGACCTGGAGCACTCTTAGATAGAGGAAGGCTAAGAGGAGAGGTCAAGTCTGATGCATAGTGGGACAAGGCCAATAGTATATCTTTGCAAAATATTATTTGAATATCATATCAACAAAGTCAGCAGGGCTAAAACAGGCAGTCTGTGGGATCAACATCCAGTTTTACTAAGGGACTTTTGGAAGCTTCATAATTCCTTATCCAAAATATTTAAGTCTGCTGAGCTTACATCTAATGGCATTTAGAATGCATGATACATCTTTCTTCTGATAATGTCAGAAAGTTAAATTCTTCAGCAAAACATTTTTTACACCATTTTTAACAAAACAGAGGGTGCACAGATATATGAAGCATGAACCAGAGCTGCTTTCTCCTCAGATCTTCTTCAAATTATTCAAAGAGTTCAGCTAAGTTCATAGCAAGAAATGAGTGAGGTTTTAGTATAATTCCCCTTTTCTTCAAGGCTAATTACACCATTGCCATCCTCCACTTAATACTGTTTTAAAAAAATAAAATTGCCTATAAATGTATAGAATTTGCTTATGTGGAAACATATTTCAAATGACACTCAAAGACTGGTTTTTAAGAGTGCCTGGCACCCAGAAGCTTCTGGCATGAAATTGAACATAAGTTTTTCAAAGGAAGATTAGCACTCAATACTCAGCAGTTTCTGAAAAACGAGCTGTATTTGAGCCTTTCTGAAAGTCTGTCCTTGATTACGGAAACTCAGTAAGATCAGTTCTGAGAAGGGAGACTCACCACCACTCACAAAACACTTCTCTGCCCTACTGTATCAGGATTTGGCAAGAACAGCATATATTCTTCACTGTCAGTTTCAATCAGGACTAAATGAAGCCAAGACTTTCGGTTAAGGTAGATGTTGGATTTTTAATATTTAATAAGAACATCCCATTCCTATGAATCCGTTATCTAATAAAAAACCATCTCTGCCTTCAGAGCAAGAAGATAAAGAAGCGGAGTTTAAACTTTAAAGGGAATAATGCAGTAAATCATTACATTCAGGGTTTATATCCTTAACTGGTGTAAACTGGCACAACTTCAACAGAGACCTGTTGATTAATAATTGGTACATGATCTTGTCTAACCTGTTTAGCACCAACATATGCGTGCACTCTTGCTATATTAGCCTCAAAATATCTAACATTTGCTTTCAGCTGTCAGCAGGTACTAGCCAAAGAAAGAGATAATTCATTTTAAGTTTTTCTTCCCTGTTTTGCATGAATTCCAAAAATCTATTTTCTTTTTTTGTACTTTAGTTATTTTTGCTCATGAAGGCTTTGGGACAGCAGCAGTGGAAACTGAAGCTGTCTGGTTAATCTGAGGTCAAATTTTGTGTAGGCAGCTGCAATCCAAACTTCCCCACCCTGCCCTACCACTAACCTGAACTCTGACCTGGTGGGACCACCCCCTCACTCCTGCAACAACTCGGTCCACATTTCTGAGTGAACACAGACAGTTAGCTAAAATGCCAAAATATCTGCCTGTGAAAATATATATGCACACTGTCAGGTCTCTGACTTTTTCTGTTGGATGATAACCAAGACCACCAAATGCATTTGGCAGTCTGGAATCTACTGATGAATCAAGTCACTTAGCACACATGCTTTGTCCTTGTGAACAAGTTACATTTTGAACTGAAGCAGTGTTTTAAGGGAAAAAGAAAACACACACACAGAGCCACCACCACCCCGCAACCTCATGCATTTACAGCAAGGCTCCCAAGTCCATGTCCGCATCTGTGACAACTGCGAAAATGTTGAGCCCCCCCCAAATTCACATCTACTGTATTCACGGCAAACTGCTGGGTGTTGAGCACTTCTGAAGTCAAGCCACTGATTCAGACACCTGAATAGGGATTTAGAATTCAAATCTCCTGGGATATATAAGTGATCAATCTGACAAGTCTCCTTGATACATGGATATGGTCTTCAGGAACTTTGAAAATCCCATCCTAGAAACCTGAATTCCAGCTTCTGAACATTTATGTTACATGCATTATTTTAACCCTTCAGCTGACAACCAAGGTCAACCTCATTGATTTCAGTGCTGTAGCACTGTACAGAGAGCACTGGCTGTGGAGAGCTGACCACCTGAATGGTTAAGCCAGAGGAAGGGTGAGAGGAAGTTTTACCATCCTCATTTCACAGGTGGGAGACTGAAGCACAAGGAAGGAAAGGAGGGGCAGGAAAGAAGGGAAAGATGCAAGTGATATGTTCAAGGCCACCCAGGAAGACTGTTGCAGAGTGAGAAAATGAATCCACATTTCTCACTCCACCCCCTTTCTCTCCTCTCCACATACAAGGACTCCACTCTCAGAGCTGAGTGAGAGTTTATACGGGTCAACGCTATTGTGCATGGTGGTTACCAAGAGGAGCCCACGTTTTCACAGGTGCAGAAGGGTAGAACTCAATTTGCAGCTCTTTAATCAGTCCAGCAGAGAAAGGAACAGTGTATAAGCAAGCACTCACATCCTGCTCCCTAGGTTCAAGGAAGGAGACAGAGCTGGTAACTGAATCCTCAGTAAGGACCACAGTGAAAAATCACAGGGAAGCATGGTAGACGAGCACTACCATCAGGGGCTCTGAGCAACCTGATCTAGTTGAAGATGCCCTGCTCATTGCAGGGGGGTTGGACTAGATGACCTTTAAAGGTCCCTTCCAACCCACACCATTCTATGATTCTACCTGATTCTGGTGACTACTGAAGAAGTAGGAGAAAAGGAGATAGCCTAAATAAGCACTTTAAAAGGCCAATTCCACTAATTTTAAAGAAAGCAGAACATAGGCGAACATGACGACAGTGGAGCTAAGAGTCAGAAAATGCAGGATCCAAGTCTGACTGGGCTGATGACTTGCTGCATTACTTTTGTGCAAGTCACCCCAAACCTTCTTCTTCACTAGTTTCAAACTAAAATTCCCTTGGGGCAAGGACTGTGACCACATCCGTCTTCATTTCACGCTGACCTGTAGACAGCCACCACACTTGAGCTTGAACCCTCTTACTACTCAGACAGAAAGTTTGTAATGCAATTCTGAAAGCTTTTTAAGCCCATAATAGCTTATGTAGCTAGGTGTTCAGTTTATTGCCTAAGCATTGCTTTCAAATAGTTAAAAAAAATCAACCACAAGAACAGGCAGGATGGGAGAGGGAAGAGTCACTGAAGTACTTGTCATACTCCGTTTCTTAAATCCTTTCCAAATGAGAAAAGTTCTCCACTGGTTGACAGAAAAAGAGCCCAAGCATAGGATGTCCCCAGCCACACACAGGCAGAGGCAGGCACAGAAAGCAGCAACGGAGGTAAGGCTCTGCTGTGGAACCACTCGCTACTGGCACAACGGACCTGAGTGTTGGTTGTGTAGGTTGCCTGTACAGGGAAGACACACCTTGTGGGTCTGCACAATGAAGCCCCAGCAGTTGTGGCTTTTCAGAATTACTATTACAGGATTTTAAAACCCACAGGAAAAGAGCTGGCTTGATTGTCTCCCAGCTAACTGGAAACATGGCCCAGCATGCTGAATCAAAGACATCCCATCAAGCTTTACTTAACATCTGTAGTGCCATTGATAGCCCAGTTGACTGACAGGGTTCCCTGTCTCTGACAAGCAAGGATGAATTTCCTTTTAGATTTTTATAGGAAGTATTTGGTACATACAGGCCAATAAAACCAAGGAGATTATTAGTTAGCTATAGTCTGGTTTCCAGAACATACAGAACATTATATCCACCACTAGGCTTTAGTCTACACACCATAGACTGCATTTGTGAGAACCAAACATTGCATTCCATTTCAGCATTTGTGTTTGAAGCAAATCCACCAACTGCCCCCACTGATCACATCCAGGCTTGCTTTAGCGTGGCATATGCAGTAGGCACCTTCTCTCAAGTTTTGGACCACAGGCATGGGGATATAATCAGTCCAAAGTATATCCCCCCCACCCAGCACTGATACACGTACAGCAGAGACTCAAGGGGCTCAGCGCTGACTGCTTTGATCTACTGATACACTCCTACTGCAGATTACTCGCTAACAAAGCCAAAGCAACTTGGAAATTACTGAGAATTAATTGCTCTGTTTATGTGAGCATTTTAATAAGAAATAATCACCACGAGCAAAGAGATAAAAGTGAAAAGCAAACTATAGAAAGATTCCTGTGGTAAGAGCAGCACAGCAGTATGTGTAAATTGAAGATGTAAGAACCAAGTCACAGCACACAAGTCTTCTCTCTACTACTATGAAAATTTTTTTTCACCAAGAAGGTGGTCTTTTGAGAACAGCAGAGTTCTGTTCACAGATATGTTCTCCCTCTGTAAAAATAGGTTGTAAGTTGACATGTTTCCTCCAGAAATATGAATTTCAAGTCTTTTTTGTACTTATTTCTTCAAAAATAGAAAAATCACTGAAGAATAGAAGTCTGTCAAATCAGCAGTTCAACAATTAAACAAATCAAGTTTTCATTTTATCTAGATCAAATGTCAGACTGCTTGAATTTTGCTTTACTAACATTTCAAGTTTTTGTTCTGACTTACAGGCAAGTTAGCCTTTAAGGTAATGAATATTTTACAGAAGGAAAGATTATCACCTACACTCTTAAAGGAGAAAGAGAGATTAAGTATTACTACCTTATAGAGGTGTCACCTGGTTCAAAATCTGGCAATAAGCACAGGATCCTCCCTACATACACCTCTCCCCTATGTAATTGGCCGAAAATCTGAAAAAAATCAAATAAGTGTACACCTTAATAATTATCTCATCATTTTCCCAGCCAGCAGTTTGTCAATATTAGCCCCTTATTAATAGTTAGTCACACAAAAAGCAAGATTATGAGAAATTCTGACTTCCTACTGATGTCATAGTAATGAAGAAGGTAAGTACAATTTAAGAAAAAATAAAAATAAAAATTCTCAGCATCAAACTCCATCCACACACTTTATCCCAGGAAAACAGAAGGTTTGGCATCCGGTTGCCTAGTCATCCCTGATTTCATTGAATACTGTAAACACAGTCATCATAAAAATCTCTATTTCAAAACTCAGCGGGTAGAGTGCATATATGCAGTAGGACATGATAGCACTCTTGAGGCTTTCAGTCAAAGATGTTTACAGGCTATAATGAAAACCAAGAGTTTCTTCCATTGCCCAAATCAATACACATTCCTTTAACCCACTGGCAAATAGGAGACTGAGGAGAGATTCACAGTCATTAGTCAATTTTTTTCCTGACAGTTTAATAGGATTCTAGGAGTGCCATATTAGCCAGCAGAATATCAATACAGCTTTTCTTTCTGCCTTTTCACCAGCAAGAAGTTTGCATAGGTTTGGGGTTAAAACCTACGATACACAAGCAATTCTAACAGTACTGAACAGAAGTACACCTCTGCATTTTTAGGCTGAATGGGAGTTTCAGCCCAGAAATGAAACAGCAAACATTAGAACACCACCAACTTGATCTGTTAATGTAACTGCTGTGACATTATACTGCTTTCTTAGGAAGGGGAAAGAGTTATTTCACTCAGGTTCCATTAATCGTCTTGGAAAGCCCAGTCTAGAGGTGATGAGGAACAAAAGGAGTAACACTCAGCTATATGAAGCAGAACACCCAGCCAAAATCTGCTTGCTTAGAGACAGATGGCAAATACAGTCAGTGCTCTGAAACTACAGCTGCATGCTTGAGATCTCAGATCTATGTGTGTGATCATTAAAGATTTTCAAATTATCTAATAGAGCACAGTCTCCTGGAGATTTGGGTTTCCAGACTTTTGTTTTCTTTACAGAGGACCGCATTAAACTTACCCAGAACAAAGTCAAAAGAAAACAGTTCTCAAGCTTTTCTATTTAAAAGTGTTATGCACACACAAGCACTCCGAGTGGGCTTAATTTTCTCCTGCGAGTGCAATTTGCTCACACTCTGTATCAGCAGGAACAGTTGGGAACAAATTACGGCAGGAAGGCTGAAGAGCTCTCACTGCACCTTTCCAGGCTGGACACCTGCCAGGTGTGCATCATCCTCTTCCTTCTCCATTTCCTCCAGAGGACAGCTTCAGCTTTCCTTGGTACCCAGGGGCTCAGCACATGAACACCTACATGCCTGCATGTTTGGAGAGCTCTATATAGAGTCCATGACCACATACCCAGTCTGTGCACATACACATATTGCTCATCAGATATCTATTTAGCCCAGTGCAGATACCAACATATTGTGTACAAGTGCAGAAAGTATACACTGGGAGGGCTCACACATAACAGTAACTGCACGGAGACCGAGAAAGCATTTATCTTGTGCTTGTTCAGTGGTAGATGGGATCTCCATGTCCCTCCCTAAATCTCATTTATTCTTCTCTGAACATCTTTTTTTAGACGTCTGTCCCGCTCCCAATACAGGAGGCTTATTCCAGGTCCTATCAGCAATACTGCACCCTGTTCAGACTAGAGCGAAGGAGGAAGTCACCCAGTGACACACACTGTGTGCCTTCCATCGCTACTTCTTTCCAATACATACTAGCTCCTCAGTCCTAAAAGCCTGCCCAGCATTCAGTTCCCAAGGCTGGACAATACCACCATAGCTCATTACTACAACCAGGCTAGTGAGAACCTGACAATACACCAGGCTAAGACTGAACGTTTGCTATTAACACTCATCAAATATCTCAGCAAGAAATTTCTCTCCAGAAAAAAGCTTTACTCTTTTGGGGTGGGAGGTATCTGTTTTGACAATGTTTAATACGAAAAAGTCCAAATGTCTTACCTCAGTAGTATCCTCCTGACTTCTTATTTCAAGGTATTTTTCCAATAAATCAAAGCAAACTTTGGCTTTGTCTGTTAGTTGCACTAAACAAAGCAAAATTACTTTATCTGAATAAAAAGTTCCAGCACTTCTGAATCAATATTTTTACTGAAACATGTTTGGCAAGAGTTAAAAAAGTATTCATTTTGAAGGAGAATTTTTTTTTTTTTTTTAAGAGTCCATATTACCCATGGTATGGAAATCCCATTTCCTGTATAGCTAAGTGTGCTTCCATTTCTTATTACTGGTTACGTGTGTGAGGGGGTTTTTTGTTTGTTTGCCTTTAAGTGCACAAAATACTCGTGAAGGCTGTTGGGGGTATGTTTTTAAAATGGCTTGAGACCCTATCTCCCCTAAAAGACCACCACCAAAAACTTGCCTCAAAACATGTTCCATATAAAATATTACAAACAAATGCAAATATGGAGGTTCTCTTGTTACCTGATTTGTGACCATGATTAATTCTCTTAAGTCACAGGTAATTCAGACTGTAAGCCAAATTTTCCAGGTAGAAGCAGATCTGAAAACAAGCAGTACAAAAAGTAGTTCAGTTTGATATCTAGACAACTGATTTGTCAGCCTGAAAAATCAAAGAAGAATTCATTTTCGAAGGACAATGACATTTAGCTGTGTGAAGTACATTGTAATCCTGCCATCTTCTAGACTGACAACAAAATAAACTGAGAGATATGTATATATACAAGACCACAAACTAAAAAGATGCTGAGTCAGTGAGTACCACACAATGAAAGTCTTCGGCAAGGAGTCCCTAGGAAAAGGTGTGTTTACTTCACAGAAGGAACAAGTAGGCTAGATTGCAAAGCAACTTTTCTTTCTGGCTATGATTGATAAAACTCATATGCATGCAAATGGAGGGAAAACGACAACAAAAAAACCCTTTGCCAAGCTGCATTAACCTGTTTATTTAGAAAGCTAGTCTCCAGATTCAGAGCAACACTTCATTAGATAGCTTTGTTCTACAGAATTTCTTGGCCATGTAAGCTACCGACACCCTATCATAGTGACTTGCAAAGTAAATCACTTGTATGTAAAGCTTATGCAAACAAGAAAACCAAAACAATCCATCTTATTATTTTCTTCAACCAATTATGCCAAATACAAACAAAGATATCACTTATGTGCAGAGAACACAGACTGATGCTGGTTTCACAGAGAAGTGACCAATTCCAGTAAATTAAATGCCCAGGGCCTCAGAGGCTTCATATGGTCCCAATTTTCAATTGGCAGCAAAATGATATGTTTTTTTCACTTTCATTGTAGCTTGTTTTCATCTAATTTATGTTCCAAGACATCCTGTTTTTCAAGCTCTGATCTGTCACATTAAAAAAAAAAATGGACTTGAAGAAGTGTACAATAGCTAGCATAGTGGCACCGCTAAGACAGCTGAGCTGTGCACTCTCACCTGGCTGCAGAATCTCTCTTCCTTAAGCCAATAAAAGTTGGGAGCAGAGAGAGGTATATGAGTTACACACAGTGGACTTTGCATAGGTGGAAAGCACTCGACTGCTTTACCGTCCAGAAAGAGGGTGAAAGCACCACCTCCTCCTCTGCAGGACCAAATTGCCTGAAGGACTGGACTCTCCTGCACTGCATTTTGGCCTCTCTGAGGTATGCCTAACGTTTATGAACTACTAAGTGTCTTTTAGATCTATTACAATACACTGCACTCTACCAATGGAGCAGGAAAGGAAAGGAAGAGAGAAGAATGAAGTCGTCATCACCACCAAGCCTTCCCGCTCAACTGCAGTGCATCATCCCTCACCTTTCCTAGTACCAGCAGCCTACAGGAATCAATTTACTAAAAGCTTATGGAGATGAGTCCAGAATAGCAATTAACAACATACAGTTGCAGTACCTCCAATGTCACGTACAACATAAATCACGGTAATTTGCATAAGGACAGTTAGTCCTCTCATATAACCAAGAATGGCAAGCCTTAGCTGACTTCCCAGACAAAACATTAATAGATGATAGGACTATATGTGCTCAGAATACAACTGTGGCACATGCTGAACTACAGCTGCAAAATGGAGCTTGATGTCAACGGCAAAACCTTCCCAAGAAGAAGGATAAATAGATGGTGATTAGGCTGTGCTGAACTCCATGCTGCTTCAGGAACATTGTCATCAGTGCCAGAAGGAGATAGAGTTACACACTCACAACACCATGTTTGACTGCAGCAGAGAAGTACTCCAAGGATCAATTTGTTACCCATAAAATAAAACCACAGTTTTACTGGTCCCATCCAGATTAAATTAGAACATTTCTAAAAGTTAATTTTGCAGATGTTTCCAAAGTACCCTATCTCTGTGCAACAGGCCAGGCAAGGGATACTCATTTGGAAGATAGTATACCAACATTTCCCAAGAGATCTAACCAATCTCTCCTGAACACCTGATTAATTGGATGGTCTTCATTGAAATAGATGCACACAAACCATGTGCATGTATATTTCATATGAAAGTTTCCACTAAATCAAATAAACACAATTCTCCTTCAGCTTTCCCACCTCCCCCTTGAAATAAGAGAGACTAACTTCACATCCTCCGTCTGAAAAAATAAATAATTAAGAAAGCTGCTTGCAGCCCCTCAGTCAGATTTCCCAGGGTAGGATCGCTCAGCCTCAGCACTCCCATCACAGCTTTGCCTCCCAGCCTGTTTCTGACTTTAAATCCTGCTGCCAAACTATCTCTCACTGTTCCTCCATGTATTCCTAGTTTTCTTTCTTCACTTGCAGGATCATATATCTGCAGCTCTCTCAAGACCCTGCAGGACCTTTCTTGGCTGGTGTAAATCAGAAGAAACCTTTCTTTTCCAAGTAACAGCAATTCCAGCCTACAACAGCAGAGAATTTGGCCTCTCCCTCAGCCCCTCTATCCCCATGTTGATTTCATGAACCCACGCCTCTCTCTCTCTCTAGGAATTCAGGACTCAGGTTTTCCTCGTGCACCATAGATTTGACCCCAAACACACTGAAATTAATTGTGAAGTTTGCACCTAACTCAGTTTCCAAGAATCATGTTTTGGTTCATTTACTCTGGCTACCTTTACACTCCTCATCACCAGACTGTAATGGACAATATAAGCTCCACAGGAAGACCCTGGCACAGCTGCCCTTCCTTTCAGCTACCTATGAACAGGCACAATGAGACTGAAAAGAAAATAGAAGTCGTGATACCTGGCACTAAGAGAGTCTGTCTACTGACTCTAAAAGGATCTCCATGTTTTGAGAAAACTCTCTCTCATGTAAAGATAGGTCCTTCTCTTTATCTCTACAAGGATTTTCATGGGGACAACTTAGTTTGAGGGAGCTGGGGATTTACCAAGGTGTCTTTAAAATACCAATGGTTGCTACAGGTTCACTTAATCCTATTTTGTCTCTGCTCCCACTGCTAAGACTTTGCTGTTCATTTTAATAGCAGCTAAAGAGGCAAATCAGAAAGGCTTTTACATCCCTGGTTTTGAATACTGCATGTAGAAGGGAGAAGACAAAAAAAAAAAGAGTAACATTACGTGAATTTTCCCAAGAATTCACAACATAAAACTGTAAGAAAGAGTTGCCTCATCTTTAATGGTGCTATGCTTTAGTGATTTAGAAATACTTGCCTCAATTCCTTTTTTGCAAGGACTACCCTGTACATTGACAGGTACATCTACTTAAAGGTGTTAAGTTTTGTCTTTTAAAAAGGAATGTGAGAACAGCAGCTTCATTTGTACCATATTCTTCCTCTCTTGCATACAATCAGATGGGTGAAAGAGACAGGGGGTGGGGAAGAATTCCACAACATAATCGTTTGGCAACTTATATTATTTTCTTTCAAAGGGCATTACAATATACTCCTCTCACTTGGGGAACTTCAAGAGAAGATAATTATTCTTGTCTGCCTTGTAATATATATTAAAAATGTTCAAATGTGGCTTTCCAGGGAATTCTGCCAAATATTTTTAGGCACCAGACCCAGCTTTACTTAATTTTATATTGCCTTCTTAGTCTATTATAAAATACCCTTCCATGCAGTTTGAATTTGGTAAAAAGGCTGAAGCATAGTCATTTATATTAGAAACATAAAAATGCTTCTTTCCTTGAAATAGAGATCTTTAACTCCTAATGTGACAGCCATTCAGATGCACAATAATTAAAGTGTCTCTACAGAGCTTAACACACATCAGTGAGCTTTTACTGCCACAAAAAACAAGCAGAAACAGAGAGGGTTGGGGGTTTTTTTGGGAGACAACACACCAAGAACAGAAAGTATCTTTAAATATTTTTGGTTTATAAGCACTTTATTAGTAGTATAACAGTAGCACCTTGAGACTCCAAAGAAGACCAGAGCCCTGCTGCATGAGGCATTATAAAAGCTTCAAAGATACAAATCCTAAATCTTTACGTACTGTCATCAACTACAGTAAAGCATGGGATTACATTACAGGTTGGTTGTTTTTTTTTTTTAAAAAAAGCAATTTGAGGTAACAATCATCCCTTATTATTAGCAATAATGTTTATTACAAAGGATAAGACAAAACAAAGGCAGTGGGCAAACCAATCTGCTCCAAAGAGTTTACAGTCTGAGCAAGCAAAAATGCCAAGGCTGGACACACAGACAGAGCTCATTCCACAAAAGTAGAAATCGAGTTAGAAAGTGATAAGCTAAGTAACAGAGAGGGAGGGACAAAACAAATGTGGAGTGAATTTAAAGAGACTATGCCCACAGACAGGACTGCAAGGCAAATAAATAGTACAGAGCTGGCAATCTCTGGACAAAGGGCAAGTGGGAAACAGAGGCACAGAGACTCGCTCTAAATCACCCAGCATAGCAATTAGCAGCGAGAAGCCTGACAACCAGATCCTCACTTTAGCATCCACCCAGTGACTTCTGGTGTTTCACTTTTTAAAAATTCAAGTCTACCCTAATATAGCCCAGTGACAAAGGCCAGGCAACCCTCATCCTGAACTTCTAAAGAGTCAGACATTATTTACACAGCAAGATCAGGATCAGGATAAAGCCCACAGTATTCCCATCAGTATGCTTTCTGGATATTTCACTGTCTTTCTTCCCCCCATCCTCTTAAAAGCCGGCATCAGAAACTGTAGATAATTAGCACAAAAGTCCATGTGAAATGTTTTATTTGTTTAAGTGTTTATTTTGGCTTCCTAAAACAGGCCGGAATCCAGCTCTTGTGCTCAGCCCCACCTTAGTTATATTTGTCCTGTTATGCATAACAAACTTGGAGCCACATTTAAATATGAAACACTTTGAAACTATATTAATGCTATCTCTTTATCATTAATACACACATTAACTCCCTTCACAACTGACCCAGAGGTTGATTGGTTGACCTAGCTTGTTTTAAAGGCTATGTTTCACAGAGTAGCAACACTTTTTTTTTTTTTTTTTACTTTTCTTAGCTTTCCCTGATAATCAAAAGGAAGCCAGCCCAGACTGCATGTTGAAAACTGAAACAGCTGAGTGGACTCCTCCTACCTCCTCTCTTGTGTTTTCATCTTTTATGGTGGCAGGCTAGTCTGTGCCAGACAAACTAAGATTTCTTATATTCTTCAGTTGCTTGGCTGTTCTTTCCCATAGATATTCCAACAGCAGATTAACGTCAAGGCATGCTGAGCCAAACACGTGAATCTCTGTGAAGATTTCAGTCGAGTAGGAACATTGCTGGATAGTCTTTTTTGCTGTTAAGCCATGAGATTGCAACTGAACCTGGTCTCTCATGTGCGAGTAAAGAGTAACTCTCACCAGTGTCAGCTAACATGGGTGTATGGGGGGGTCAAATCAGGTCCCTTAAATAGTGTCTGAAGAAACACAGTTGCATAGGGAAGTGAAGTGTTCCCCCTTTAGTGTACAGCTACATATGCCATCCACACAATTTCAAAGTGCTGGACTTCACAGATACAAGGAAACAAACAACTGCTCCGCTCCTAGCAAAGGCAAGGGCAGGAGATGCTGCCTCCCCGGTGTCTCAGGTACCCTGCCTTTTCCCCTCTACAAGCACACCCAACGACTCAGCATACAGCGCACGTACTCAGAGGATGGACACAGTGCACAAACGAAACACCCGAATTCACAAGCCAGTGAAAAGCCTGCAGCACCCTCATTTAGGGCCTTGCATTGCTGAGGTACCACACCTAGCGAATTGAATTGGGGCAGGCCTGCAAGACACATGAAGCCTTGCATCCCTTAGGGCAGGATCAGCAGCCTGTGACACAAGGGCCCAGGCAGACATCACTATTTTGGACAGCAGACCCGAGGACATCAAAGAGGAATTACTGGTTCAGGAGAACACTCCCACCAGCTCCAAACTCAGAGGGACCTACTGCCTCTTGAGAAAATAAGATGTTGGCAAGTTCTTACCTCCGAGAGGGTCGTCAGCTCCCACTGGGTTTCTACCCTTGTGCTTAGTCTCTAATATGGGAAGGAAAACACATTTCTGAGTTCCTCCCCCTGCCCCCCCCCCCCCAAAGCAATGATAATCCCTTGTTCAAACACCTCTAAGTCCTTCACAGACACAAATGAGGGAACAAGAGGGGAATCTTCCTCCTCATGACAGCTGCATAGGAATAACACAAAGGAAGAATAACTAAAAAGAAGTGAAGATGACCAAGTTAGATAAACATAGCAGGGCAGCATGCTCTTAACACAGTTTCTTTCCTGGAGCACATAGGAATTAAGCACTCATTAAGCACCCGTTGCACCCTTTTGCAACAAGACCCCCATATCTCCTTTAAAGCGGGCAAAAAGCCTGGTAACATTTAAGCATTCTTATCAAGGCTATCTACCCAGCATCATCTTGCACACTGCACCAGCACAACCATGTAGCAATACTTTGACCTTATCTGCCTCTATGTAGAGTCTTTGCAGATCTGCTCATGATGCTCACAGGGTCCCTCTCAGGAGAACGCAGATCCCATTAAGAAGTCAGGGACACAAGGAGTCCCTGACTCCAGCCGGCCAGCCCAAGCCCAGCACCTGTACTGTGAGCAACCCCAGCTTTGGAAAAGGTACAGAAGACCAGCTCTTTGCAGTTAAGAGACCAAGCTGGTCTCAACCTGCTGATAGCCACTGCTCCAGGTCTACCCTAGTCTGCCTCTTTGCAGCTCAACCCTCCAGCCACCACATAACCCATAACTCTACCATTTCTAGGTATCAACTTAAGTGCAAACCACACAAGGAATGAAAAAAACCCAAACACCACACAAAACCACAAAATAATTAACCCTCAGCAACTTGAGACACAATTCATACACGCTTTCAATTTCTCTCCTCCACAGGTCAGTGAAACTACAAGACATTTTCTATGTGTACCAGCCACAGAAACTGTATCCTCACACAGATGCATCCTAAAACAACTTAGTTCTTCAATAAAATATCCAGCTGAAGACTACTAACCTCAAGTAGGCCTCTTCTCTGCACCAAACTTGTTCCTAAAACACAACCCAAAACAGCAGCTCTGAGAACCTTTTTCCAAGAGAGAAAAAGCCAGCTCCTCTGCAGGTGTGCCTATTTGAACTGTTAGTACTCCAGGTGTTCCCACTCTCCATTGACTTAACTGAGCCCTTCTGCCCCTCCTCAGTAGCTCCTGACAGCTCTTCGTTTGCCAGTTTAGGGTTTAATTCAGCTCAATGCATCTCTTGAAGATGGTGAACCAAAACTCCACACATGGAGAAGTTCACGTGTATCCAAGTTAGGCCTGTGTGAAAATCTAGATTGCCCTTGGATTCCATACAACTAGCAGTCCTTGTCACCTCTGCTGCTGTGGTAACAAAAACTGGTAGATTTTTGTGCTGCCTACAGAAAACAGGTCTCAGCACCTCCAAAACCATCACTGTGAGATGATGGACTAAACTTTTTGATCATTACTTGAACAGACAGACTTCAGTCTTCAGCAGTATACATCTGTCTCCCATACTATTTCAGGAAAACAGAATAACCATTTGAGGGGAAATTACATGTACAACCATGAGTATACAAATCTACAACCCCAAATGAGAATAAATTCTAATTTTCTTCAGGGAAAAAGGTCAGTCTACTGTTGAGGTAAAGGATATGGCCCTGTCAGCTGATAGGCAACTGATGGAAGAGATATAATGTTTTTTTCCAGTAGGAGACACTAGAATCCACTAGTAGCTAAACATGATTGTTTGCAAGATTGACAGAAAGATATGAATTATTTGTGTGATCAGGAAGGGGGAAAAGAACCTCCAGTCTGATATAGCTCCAAGCTGATACAGCTCAAACTATGAAATACTAGTGCTTGAGCAGGTCTGTAATCAGCCCACAAAAACTCATGAAAGAGTAAAATATATAAATCCATTTCTGTGCAGTTGTGCAGGGGGTCTGCAAGATGGATCAGAGGTTGACAGTTGTTTGCTCTCCAAAACATTTGGAATCCAGGGCTCCAAACAGTACAGCTTATACTCTTCATCTATCAGTAGCTTATGTTTCTAAAAAAGAAATCCAAAAATTTAAATGCCAAACTACAAACTTCTCAGAAGACATTCTTAAAGAGCTAAAGGAGAATTGGATACCAGTGTTTTGCAGTTAAAAGTGCTGGCACTTTATAAAGCAAAGCCTTTTGTTAGAGACAGGAAGTTTAGTTTATTGCCCGGTGTATACAGTTCACCCACCACATTATTCTGGGCTATTTTCATTCCTCACACAGTAAAGAGGAAATTCTAAGAACATTTCATTGCTTTTCTTTGTTTGATGAACAGCAAAGGTTTGCAGTTTACTGACCACTGCATTGCTTTGCTACTTCTGACATACAATTTCACTTCACACAGATCCTCTGGAGGATAAAATATTTGTTCTTTATAAAAATGAATTGTTTCTGCCCCATTCTTTTTAAGTTCATCTCTCACCCTTATCTTTTGTGACTTCACAGAAAGAATTCCTAAATACAAATCTACAAAAAACCCCAGTAAGTTGACACCCCTTTTTTTTCATGAGCAAAAGTTCAGGCTCAGAAACTACCAAGAGGCACACTATGACAACTTTTTTCCCCTTTGCAGTTTCCCCAGATCTTTTTCAGTAGGACACAATCTGAAGCAGAGTAATAACATCACAGCTATGGTACAGCACTATTACTTAATAGTATGATTGCTCTTCTGAAGGGCATTCATTTTCATCAAAACAGATATTGCATCTTATGTACTGACTGTTATGATGCTGTTGTCTGCACAACGTGGTTCCATGCAGTTGAAATTATAAAGCAAAGAGCTAGAATACATGCCCGTCCATTTACTCTTTTACTTTTCAACAATTCACAAGGTTATCCCAAATGTTTTTACACCATTCTTGCCTGACAGAAAAAAAAAGGATTCCTCATAAAAGGCTTGGTTTCTAAAAAATGCTAAGTATTTAAACGTTTATTAGAAGCAGTTTTAGTTCCTCATTAATCTGAAGATGAAGTATTATTGATTTACAATGAGCAATTCATCCAATATCCATCAGCAGCATACAAAAACAGAGTCTGAGAATTAAAAAATGGGTGATGCCTTTTTGGCAGCAGTTTGCTATGTCTTGCCAATGGCATAACCTGTCCAACTGGATGGGAAACAGCCCTGCTCTTTCTGTGTGTTCTGCATGCTTGACTGTATATGTCCCACAGATCATACGCTAACCTACATTTATTTCTATATTACAGGATCAGCAAGTATATATTAGATCAAGGCTTTGGGGACTTTACATATTGCTTAACCTCAGTCACCCGGGCTCTTAGTCACTCCAGCGATGAGCATGGTAAAAATAGATAAATTACACAGATAGATTGACACAGAGACATAGACACATCTGCACACATAGACATATATATCTCTAGGGCCTGATGGAACAACTCCAGTTGAGTACAGTGAGCTTTGGATCAGGCCCAACATTAGTATACAATACAGACTAACTGCCTCTGATCTTTGAAACCAGTTTTAAAAGGCTAATATAGGGGGTGAGCCTCCATTCTGTGACCCTGGTTTTCCACCAGTGTAACTCTATTGGTTTTAGTGGCACATAAAACCAATGTAATGAAGTGGAGAATTATGCTCACATTATGTTTTTTAAGTAGCTTATTAGCCTGCATATTACACCCTTTTTAGTGAGTTGGCAGCTGTGCAAAGGACTCTAAGGACCTAATTCACTGAAGCTGATATGACTCTTCCCACTGGCTTTGGGTCAGGGCCCTAAATTATTCTGAAAATTCTGAAGAGAGGATATTATGAAGTGGTACAGTAAAGGTAAAAGGGTGTTAATGAAAGTCCCTTGAGGAGGTCATGGCTTTTATTAGTTTGGAGGAGCTTTCCATAAGTAAAAAAAGTTTTAAATAATATTTTAAAGTGTGCCAAATATTCCTGAACACAATTTTTTTCTTCCTTGTTACCATTAAACAAAAAGAACGAAAACCAACCAAATTTCAGGATGGAAAAAGAAAAGATTTGTTTTCTAGCCTAAATAGATTTGTTTACACCTTGTAACACGCAGTAAGTGTATGGGGTGGGGGTGGAAGGCAGGGGGCAGAGAGATAAGAGAAAGAAACATGTCTGTGCCATCCCAATCTCCTTTGCTGTGTGCTTGGCCCTCGGGGTGAATTGCCTGCCAATATTGCTTGATATTAACTCTCCTCTCTCACTCCTTTCAAGGTTGCCTCCCTCTCAGGTGTGCCAGAGTCGCATCTCTGGGCCTTTAGGGCTGCACCTGCTTTTCCCCTCTCCGCTGCCATTGGCCATGCATGTCTCTTCTGGCAGCCTCCTGTCACGCCCAGCCCTACTGCCCGCCCCAGCTTCCCACACACATGCACTTAATGAGCAGGTAGAGTAATTGCTTTCATAACATTCTTCCCACAATGATATTTCTTAGTTTGCTAAGGCAGGATTTAGGGTTATTGTGCCAGTTCCTCGAGTCCTGTCTCAGCCCAAGTTCCCTCAACACTATTAATAACAAAAATGGGTGCTTTGTCCGAGGAAGGATTACTGGACCCATAGCTATAAAGGCCTGGGAACTACAGAGCTACCAAAGATAGGGTGCAAAATTCAGCTCCTCCACAATCTCCTTCCACCTCTTTGTCCCTCAGCTTTTGCAGAAAGGAAATTAACAACAGACATTTACCCCACAGAAGAATTATGAGAGCAAATGCATCAAAGATGGGCTGATGACCAATTCTCAGGTCTACACAAGCACCTGAAACACAGCTAAAATGCAAAAGAGCATAACTAACAACTTTCTGAAATTATGCCAGTCCTTGGCCAGGACTTAGAATCGAATCCTTCAAAAGAAGATAGGCCAAGTTCCATTCATCTGATATGTCAGTATAAATGCGGAGGCCAAGGGGAAACTACGGATTTCAAACAGGATATACACAGAGCCTGTAAACCATAAAATACTATTGTTATTGTCCAGACTTGTTTGCAATGGACCCTGAAGATTCAATGATATTGATTTGACTCTTCCCTTTTGGCATTGGGTCAGGGCCCTAAGTTACCATGAGAAGCCTATGAAGGGCTTCTGGAGTATGAAGGGCTGAAGTATGACAAAAGAGTAATAATGAAGGTTTTTATTATTATTGAAATGACAGTAGCTCCTGGAAACCCCAAAAGATGTCCCAGTCCAAAAGAGGAGGCATCCGCAGAGTAGGCAGATGCAAGTAGCTCTTGGTCAAAATTGGAGAAGAATAATGCAGGTTGGCTGAAGTCCATACAACAGATGAGAGTGAGAAAGTTAAAAATAAACCCCAAGTCTCACATATTACAGTGCCACATCCATTGTAATGCACTGCTTATCAGTGTGTTCACTGATATTTCTTGTGACTATGTTTCTCTGATTTTTGTTTAGCGGTACCCAAACAACAACTTTTCCTTTGACTGCGGGTATGCTGCACAAGGAGGTGACAGGCAACTTTCAGAGGCATACCTTGCCTGGACATTTTATGAGCTAATAGCAGCTAGTCAGCAGTGCAAGCAGCTCTCTAATACTTGGAACAATGTAACCTAGAGCAGCAGACAAGCAGAAGTCCAGTTTGGGCCTCTGCCCCTCACTGCTTTTCGTATCTGAAATTAAAGCTAGCTCAAATGACTACATTTGCTAAAATTTTCCTTCTGAAAGCTGGCTAAATTTTCACTGAAAATCTCTCTCCTCAAACACTTTTAATTTTCCATTTAATTTTTCCTATTACTTATTTTTTTTATGATCTTAAGTCCTGCATTAAAAGATTATATGCCAATAAACACACATTATTTTTCTTACAAAGGATTATAAGTATTAATCTACTGCTCAGTTATGATATCTCAGTGAGTCACAATAATTTGCAAATGTTTAAAATTTGAACCTTATGATTTTGAATGGAGATGAATAGAAGGAATTTTTTCCCCCTAAATATTTATCAGATTCACCAGAGGAAAAAAATGCCAAAATATTTCATTTAGCCATACTAATGAAAACATGAAGTAATGAAATTTCAATGTATTTTCCTTTCAAAACACTACCTTTTGTTTCAAAATATCCTTAGAATAAAAAGAAAGTGCAGGGTAAAGCCATACTGTAATCCAAAATATATATTCCGTTTCATGCCAAAATATGGATGTAATTTGGGAGGTTCACATTTTCTTGAAAGACACAGAAAGTGCCTGCTTCAGTTCCTGGTCAGTCAAATTACTTTCTAATAGTTTGGTTTGGTAAGCAAAACATAAAGAAGAAAAGCATCAATTCCTCTACCTCTACAAAAAATATTTCTTGTGACAAATCATGAATACAAGACGTCATATCCCCAGAAAGTGATGATACAAAAGCAGCAACCTTATGATTTCAAGAGCTAAAGAAGGACTTTGGTTCCACCCTGTATGATGAAGCAAAGGGAAGCAAATTCACCCTAATTTTAGAGAAATGGGGTAGGCAGCTTTGCTGAGGATAAGCTATGCAGGATTCTACCTCTTTGCGTAATCCTTAACATCTTTTCTTTGCAAGACTACATGGTCACCATATGCATGGATCTTTTTCTGTGGAAATCTCCTCAGGAAATCAAATCGCAGAAGTATCATGCACAGAATCATGCATGACATAGTCTTCTCAGCCACTTAGGAACGCAGTTTATTGATAGCTGTGGACCTTCTGTGGGTACAGAGAGAGAATTGCACACAATAGATATGTTCTGAAAGCACACACTTAAAGGGTGTTCTTTCTTATGTGAAGGTGATAAAAGTAAATTACTAGTTGTTTCTATCAATAACAGTCAATGTTTGTTTTATATCAGCAATGCCATCTAAATCATTGACCCATTTGTTAAATGAAGATAGACCTATGGATGGAGAATTTTCTCTCTTTCTGTTATTTTATTGGATTAAAAAAAGAAAATCTATTTAATATCAAAATACTTAACAAAACCCTCCACACTTCTCAAAATGATGTGCTAAAAATCAGAAAATTTTTTGCATCAGAATGCAAAAACCCTCAATGGTTATATTTTAAAGTTTTCTCGATGAATCTTCAGGAGTGCAAAACTCATGAGGGTTTTCATTAGGAGAAGAAAAACAAAATGTCCAAGAAATATTTCTTCATAACCACTCAGGTTTGCAATTTCAGTATTCTCTGCAATAATTTTAGGTGAAATTTATGCTAATGAAGAAGTCCCTACCCAAGCTTTTATACATCAACATTTGAGTCCTTCTCCCTCCAGATATAAGTCACTCTTCACATGACAAAAAGCAAGGAATAACTGTGCTTAGCTGTACTGGTAATGTACAAAGCAATTGGTGAATGAAAACCTTGTACTTCTGCTTTTGTATTATTTTGAATCAAATGCTGCTATTACTCACTCACCCAATAATAACATTGCATCAGAGGCTTAGTGAAGACAAGAGGAAGGAAGTTATCATTGAAAAGGTGAGTCTGAAACACTGCCAGTCCTCACAGAATTTTCTTGACTTAATGCTATACATACCATAACGTGTCTCGACCATGCCACGGACAACTTTCCCTGTAACACAAACATCTAATCAGCGTCACTGGATTCTGTGACTTACGTCAATGTGACTACTTGTATGAATGCAGATTACTCATAGGAATAAGGGATTGAGACTTCAGTCAGCACAGTGTCTGGACACCCTGTTGATGCTAGACACAATATGGAAGTTAAGCCATTAAAAAGCTAGCAGTGGGCTACAATTAGCACACTGGCATTTGAAATATTATTGGGATGGGAGGGCAGAATTTTCCAGTTAGAGTGGAAAGGAAACACATCGTCTCTAATACAGCTGTGTTTCACCTATGAAAATGCTGGGGTTTCTTGAAAATGACTGTGCTGCTGTAGCAGGGTGAATTTTAATGCAATGCAAAATTTTAACTGGCCATGATAATTGCAAAGCAGGTCCAGAGGTTAGTTAGGCCCATTTTCACAAAAAAGGATTATGCATTTTTCTAGTGGATCCAAGGTTTGGCATCAGATTATTACTATAAAAATTATTATTAAGCTTGAACCTACAGGCCAAACCCAAGACTCACTGTATTTACTTCTGCCTGTGGAAATCCGTAGCATTTCTACAAGAGTTTGCAAACCAAAATCAAAATGAAAAACTGGCTGAAAGAAATCTGTTGCAGAGCTATATACTGCATCTTTCAGTTCATGACTGATGGAATGTTTCGTTTTCATCTATTGAATGAGCCCAGATTTTTGTTTCCAGATGCATTTCCCAGTGGTACTGCATTGCTTCACAGGTATGTGATTAGGGAGTCTAATGCTCTCTTTGCTTCTAAGTGATGCACTGTGCTATCCTTAGTCCCGCTAAGAACTCCTTTCCCATTGGGCAGTAAGTTTTGTAGGTAAAGCATACTTCTTTTTCTGCACGCTGTTGCTGTCCTACTAACTCCATCTTCCATCATAATAAGTAAAAAGGGATTCTGTAACAAACTTGTCCTAAGACAAACAAAAAAGACTCTAGTTATCATAAAATTGAATCGTTAAATCCTGCTTAATCCTTGACCACAGAAACATAATCCGAAAAGAAAATGGAAATTATTTATATATTGACCAGTATTGAAGCAAAATAACATCCTCTACTATTTTGTTTTTATTTTGAACGGAGTAACCTGGAGACATGCTAGTTCTTTTGCAATAGTATCAGAAGTGTATTGGGCACTGTGTAACATAAGAATATACATTCCCCACTGCTAGTCTTATCTAGTGTCCACTTTGTTTCTGTTAGCTCCTTTGTTTCTCACAGGGATCACCAAAGAAGTGGTACTTGAGCAGGATTCGCAGCTGTGGACTCTAGACTTGGGTGCATGTTCACATTCACTGCCAATTACATTTTAAATTGAGACCCCGAGTGACACAGTTTGCTTTCAATGTTCTCAGTGGGTCTGCCAGAATATTTCCACTCTCCCACATTCATCTGAAATTCCCAAATGGCTCTCAAAGTTTGAGGCACTGGCAGCAGTCGATCCCTGACTGTCCATCGTGAGGGACAGGGCAGGCAGTAGCAGGGCAATGTTTTCTCCTCCGTGCACTGAGAGACTCCAGCTCTCCCAGCCAATGTTACGTGCATGCCAGTGGGCCAGAACATGGGCAGTGAAGTGCTCTAGGTTATTCTCCATGACGACCAAGGGTCTGCTTCCTCCAGCACATTTCTAATTTTTTTGTTGTTATTAAAAATGAACAGTTCCAGGCCTGAAAGCCAAGCAGTTTACTCACTATACCATGTAATTCTCTTATTTCCTGACTAATATAATCCATAAGGGCCACAATTTGTTAATTTTGCACTCAGTCAACCTTTTTTCCTTGTTTAGGTTTATATTGCAGACATCATAAATTTTACATAACAAACAGTGACAGGACCTTTGCTTTACTTCAGATATTCTGGATAAAAGCGTATGTCTCAGCAAGGCAATTTTCTCTTAATATTAAGAACTTGAGAAACTTTTTTTTTTCTTTCTGCAATGTTAACCAATTACATTAACAATGGAACAGACTAACCAGCGTCCTGCTTGGTGGTGATTATCCTTTTCATGATCTGTAGTATTTTACAGCATCTATTCTTCCTGCCTGCTGAAAACACCCTTTGCTTAGAAGACTGTGCATATGCAGGCAAGAATTGTAAGATTTGCCTATATGGTGCTTTTTCTGTCTTAAACTAGCTGCTTGCCCAGTAGGCGATTAGGGTAAACAGTAAATATTTGCAGCTTTGAAGAAGCATCTGGGGAGTAGTCATTACAACTGTCTAAATTACCTCAAATTGATTGGCAATCAATTAACTCGAGGGAAAATTATCTAGCATAGAGTAGCTGAAGAGGAAGAGCTGAACTCCCTAATGGCCCGAAGTGGTATAGTAGTCAACAATCACAACCACTCAGGAAAACAATGGGAATTAGACCTGCTCAGTCTGTTAAGCCTATTCAGCACTCAACCTCTTCTAGAACTGGGCCTTTAACTTCTTTAAAATCCCTGTGACAATTTCAGATATTGTGATACAGACATTTTTTTAAAAGATGAGTCAGTTCTTCTGTTGAGGGAGTTGCTAATAACATAAAGACCACAGGTTTCTGAGTCATGCATATGCAGATGCAACAATGTTCTTTACCGGAAACATAGCATTGATGTATGCAGATAAAGCTAGATATAGCTGCAGACAAATGATGGCATGTGATGGTATAAAGGCTTCATTGGCAAAGGTTTGAGAAAGCTGAATTGCTCACAATTAGGGAATTATGCAAAATGTCCTCAAGGAGTGATGATGCTATATATTTCAGAAAAATTGTTGTACACTTACTTCAGACCTCTACTTTTTTCTTAACCTCTGCCTTTTAAGCCAAGTGCATACTTGACAGATCAGCAACGAAGTTTAAACTCTTCCTACCATAATCTCAGGGCTTGTTCCTGAACAATCACAATTCCTGAAAACTCAAGCGGCATCAGCAGATTGCTTATTTTTTTTAAAATTAAAAGTACATTTTGGAAATACTGGTACAATTTGGTGGCCAAAATAAGAAGAGATAATTCTATTAACAGCAAGTGTTCTTTGGATGAAAAGGAATTGAAGAGTGCAGAATTCTCCCTGAAGTCAGTTGCTGGAAAACCTACTGTGCTCGGTTGTCGTGGTTTAGCCCCAGCCGGCAGCTAAGCACCACACAGCCGCTCACTCACTTCCCCCCCCGGTGGGATAGGGGAGAGAATCGGAAGAGCAAAAGTAAGAAAACTCGTGGGTTGAGATAAGAACAGTTTAATAATTGGAACAAAATAATAGTAATAATAATAATGAATTATAATGAGAAGGAAAAAAACAACGAGAGAGAGAGAGAGAGGAACAAAACCCAAGGGAGCGACAAAAGGGGAAAAAATATATTAAAAAAAAAATGATACAACCGCTCACCACCCGCCGACCGACGCCCAGCCAGTCCCTGAGCAGTGATCGCTACCCCCCGGCCAACTCCCCCCAGTTTATATACTGGGCATGACATCATATGGTATGGAATAGCCCTTTGGTCAGTTTGGATCAACTATCCTGGCTGTGCCCCCTCCCATTTCTTGGGCACCTGGCAGAGCATGGGGAGCTGAAGCGGGGGGGGAAAGTCCTTGACCAATGTAAACACCGCTTAGCGACAGCCAAAACATCAGCGTGTTATCAATATTATTCTTATACTAAAATCCAAAGCACAGCACTATACCAGCTACTATGAAGAAAATTAACTCTATCCCAGCCGAAACCAGGACATCGGTGCTACTGAAAATCTCACAAACTAATTTTCAACACTGAAAAATCGAACACTTGCCAAAAATCTTTTGAGAGACTTGCAGAGGATTAAGAATAATCACAGCTGTATTGTTAAGAGGGCTCCAATTAAACACAATCAATTTGATTAGTTTATGTCTTAACCTCACCATCATTTTACCATCAGTTTTTATGTCCTGCAGATTCTAGATGCTGATAGGTCGTCTCAGTTCCCCATTTTTTCCATTACCAGGGTTTCATTATGCACGTTAAGCATGTTTCCATTTGCCTGAGGTACACCAGGGGCAGGGAAGCATTTTTCAAAGATAACTCATTTAATATTAAATGTCAAAATATTACTCACTTCTTTAGCAAGATCATGCAGCTGCAACCTGGAGAATTAATTTGGGATGGTGTCTCTGTGGAGTTCAGGACGTTGGTCTAAGCATACCTTTTGCTAAACAAAAAATCATTGACTTACCCAGAATTTAAAACATTGTATGGAACTAACTAAAGGGCAATAACGAACATATAAAGGAAGTGGTTTTTAGGCCAGAAACACTGTAATTAATTATGGATAAAACAACCAGGGGAACTTCTCATTACATAAAGTAATGAAATAAGTCTATTAGCATGATAAGAAAAAAAGTGGAAATGACTGTAGGCTTTGTTTTGAAGATTATTACCATAGCATTTCCCTTCTGCACAAGCAATCAAGAACCCATTGAAGAAAAGAATCATGAATACCCCCCACTTTACAGACAGAAAAATGATGTAGGAGAAAAAAACCAGGCTGACTGTTTATACAACACTTGCTTCCTGTGTTTCATTGGAGGCAATTCCAAAGGTTACAGAGAGCCCTTAAATGACATGACCAAGTATCTGTGTCAACGGAGTGAACCATCACATGATCCTCTCCATCTCAGCTCCGAGAATTTGTAACAAAGCCTTCCTCTCCACGGGAAGACCAAAATTATACTCTGACTTCCAAGAAGAGGTGTTTCCCACTGCCTGCACAGATGATTGTTTCAGGAGCAACTGAGATTGTCCAACACTGAACTTTGCATTTGTCAGAAGAATGCAATACAAGATGATAACTGATCAGTCCTCATGTGGACTTCATTGTTTATGTTGTTATTTGGGGGATAAGGCTTGAGTATTGTCGGGTTTATTTCTAAGTTTTTCATTATGTATTTAGCCAATTCCTTTCTTCCATACAGTATCAAACTAGGAAACAAAGCTTTGGGTTTGGTTTTTTTTTTTTTCGGACTCACACCCTTCTAGAGACCTTCTATGCATAAAAGCTATTTCAGAGAAAAGGCAGAGTGAATTTAAAATAGAATAGCCATATTGGTGAACAAAACCATATGCAGGTACTTTGATTATGTATTAAGAATGTCCAAACTGGTTGTCAGTCGGAAACAGTAATTCTGTTTCCAACTTACATCCTTTCTTATCTTGAAAACTTTCATGAGTCTTTAAACACAGACTGACCAAGCTCTCCCCATTGCAGTGTGTTAATACACATTTTGCAGTAGGCAAAACACAGTCACCTTTACTGATTTGCTCCAGCTCATTCATTACAGAAGCCATATGAAACTTGTTTTGCTAAAAAAGCAAATGAAGAGGAGAGAAATTGAGTTATCCCATGTTCCTTAAAAATGGCATTTGAATGTGATAATGGCCACTTTTCGCTTATAAAACAAGACAAGGCCAAAGTACTTTTTAAAATGTTATGCCAATGCATAAGCCTGAGAACCATTTTAGTCCCCCTGTTTAGTTCTGTTAAAGTTAGCTAGGCTTATTCACAGGACCTAAAGTTTCTTCCTGAAATCCAAGTCTTGCAGTATGGCCTTTTTAAATGTCTTCTGTTCAGTCTTCCCTGTCTGTTCCCTGCAAGTGTCTTCTACCAGATCATCTTTCTGCTTGGCTTAGGAAGTCCTTTCTTTAACCCCATGATTTCCTCTCAGGACCTTTATTTTGAAAATTGCTGCCTTTGAGCCATCAGGTAATTTTTGGTGCCCCAAACCAGCCTTCAACATGTTCTTTTGAGTTCCCATGTATTTTTTTTCTTTGACCCTCTGCCTGCAAAGGAAAATAAACACCTCAAGAATGCTCTTGAGGTTTGCTCTACAGCTCCCCTCTAGCGTTGGCTACAAGCCAGACTTCTAGGTGGGGCCTTATAACCCCAGGATGAACTAAGATAAACCTGTAGCACTAGGAAGAAGAAGTTGGGAATGCAATACTTGCTTCTACTTCAGAAAATGGCAAGCAAAAATAAAAATGGCTTTCTTATTTACAGCTATATGTAAATCCTAGATCTGAAGCTATACCTAATATCTGCCTAGTACCGGTTGCTATAACTGGCTCAGTCCTACATGTTAAGGTACTTAGACAGCACAGTGATGGATGGATACAATATAAATACATTGCTTTTCCTGTAAAAACTATAACCTTTGGGGTGCACTTTATGGACATCATACATGTTGGCACAGCCACTAGCATACAAGAAAAGAGTTTCCTGCTTCTGACTGGTCTTGTTTTGTCCTTCACTGCAATTCAGCTCTCATGCGTATTGCCATTAGATGCTCCAAGCCATAAAAGCTTTTTAGCACAAATGTTCAATTTCCAGAGAATCCATTTCCCTAGTACACAATAATGATGAAATACAGAGACTCCCCTAGCTCCTATGTACAAACTAGGAAAGGAAAGTGAGCAGGGAAGTAAGTAGAGAGCAAGTAGAAATATTTCCACACTCTCCTTTCCTCTGTCCAACTGGCAATGTTTTCATCTATGTCCAGTCCACACAGATGCTTCTATAGGAACTGATGGCAAAGTCCCTTAAATTGAGACATATCTGTTTAACTTTAGTAACAGAATTAACATAGTTTGGGGGCTCTCAAAGACAGGCACATAGACACTATGTTTGGTCTGAAGGGCTGGCTACAGAGCTGTGGGTATGTAATCAGCCAAGCTTTCCAGAAAAAAGCTGCATTTCCCAAAAGCCAACGCAATCAAAAGATTCTCACTTTGAACTGGTTCAGTACTTCTCTATACTGATCTTTCACACAGTTTTGCAGGTCATACAAGGAGTTGGGAAAATGCAACTCTTTGCTAGTTCCAACACTGTTAGGTGGCTGCTCATGCTGGCACTGCTCTTCTAGCTGACAAGGAATATCACCACGCCCTATAAAATGCATTACACAGTACAATGATTATGGATGTTAAAGAAAGAATCATTGCTGCAGGAAAAAATAAGCCTTAATTATAGGTGAGCAAATAAATTCATACTACTGTCTCTCCATTTAAACTTTAACATTTTATTTTTTTCAAATTTTTAATGCATCTTTCTCATTAGGATTTTGAAATTTCTAAGTTTCTCTGAAAAACACTTCTTTACAGTACTTCACCTTCAACATTCACTAGCTGGTAACGACCAAAATTACCTGGGATAGTGTTTGTTTCCAGACTGAATAATTTAAGTACAGTTCAGCTGCCCCATAGGATTTGACCCAATCTGCTTGGCATCATATGCTGTCTCTTAGAGTGGTCAGCATCAGATCTTCTTGAGGAATTGATAAGGTCCTAGCTGCTGCAACATGCAGTAATTTAATTCACACAGAGGACTCATCCTTGTCTTTACAGTCAGGTATCGCCTTAAGCCTGGAAGCTCAGTATTCCCTCTCTAATGTTGTCATGATCTATTCTAATTCTAGAGATGCTTTTTGTCCATATAAATAAGCAATCTGCATTTAAGCTGAAAACTCTGAATGTGGAATATTAAAATCAAATGGGCATATTGGTTGGATTTCTGTTCAAATTTTTCAGTTTAACATTTGCTCTTGATAAATATTTTCCCTGGTAAAACCTGGGCACTAAATATTGTCATAAACCAAATATAAATGAATTGTGGATACCACTCAACTGAAACTCAGTTTTGCACATGTAAACTAGTTTTTAAAGAATTTCTTTCTTTTTTTAATGGATTGTCTAATAACACCATGTTTTTATTGTATTTATTTGGCTTTGTGATTGATATGTTTCACTGTTTGACACTTCATGGCAAATCAGACTATTATATTTTGACAAGGTGGCTCCACTGAGAATTTAGACTTTAAAAAATAGGATTTCATTCCAGCCACCATTATATTAAATCAAGAATTAACATGACTCTTTAGCTTTCACCAATTCATTGCTGTACACACCTTCATAAAGACTTTTGCTTGATTAATGAATATATGGTTTGGCCTGAAGTACTGTGATACTCTGATTGTGTTTTTTGACATGCCTTTATTTTTCTGTCATGTGTTACACAAACCTCTTCTAATATAACGGCTATTGCAGTCACAAAGATTGATAACCTAAGATCATAAAACAATTACTAGGATAAAAGTACCAGCTTTACATTTTGTGTATCTTAATAAAACTTCAGCATTCAAAGTACAAAATTACACTGCAAAAGCTAAACTCTCCTTGAAAATTCCATTATACAAATCACAGTTGTTTATTGCTGCACAAAAGTGTAGTGGAGGGGTAAGTCTTTTTGTAAAAGACTTAAGAAAATTCTGATGCTTCCAATCCTTTCAATTAAAACTCTGCTCTCATGACTCATTTATGTCACTTTAAAATGTAGACGTATATCAAGCTAGGTTGTGGGTGTGAGCTGATGCTATGATTTACTCTCAATTGCTGGCCAGACTTATCAGCTAAAACAATTTAAAACACATGGGATTTTTTTTTCTCAACCACAGACTAACAGGCAAAAGCAAAATGGATTTAACCCCTCCAGTTTGAGAGTTGCGTGGGATTCAGCCGCACAGCTCTCATTAAAGTCAACAGAAGTTCAAATCCATGGGTGTGGTATGGCACCCTTCCACGTAACTCTCATAAAGCTGGAGGCTTTGTGTGTCTGTGGGGGTAAGACAGTGGGCAAAAATATCTTATCTAGTGGGAGTCACTGCCATTATGCTGGCTTCAGTGCAGAATCTGACCTGATAACTTGGCCAGCTACAGCCCAGCAGGTAGACAGGTTGGTGGGCCAATATCCAAATGGTGATTTCGCCCTGAAAGTATAGAGCAAGTGGAGTTATAGCGCTTCAGAGTAGTCCACTTCTTGTAGCTATTCTCAAAACCAGGCCACCTGGGACACACTGTGCCAGCTATAACTTGTGGGTGATCTTAGATGGCAAGTCTCATGTTGGGCTCATCGCTGTAATCAAGGCAATGGTCACAAAGGCACAGACTGTAAGGCAAGCAGTCAATGCCACCTCTTGACAGCAGCAGCCATCAAAGAGTCAGATGAACCTCTTAAGGTCATTAACATAATGCAAGCAAAACTCATGAATTGCTGAGACCATTTAGTTTGTCAGGTTGGCTGTAACAGCTATTATGTTTACGCTCTATAAAAGATCTGCTCCTTTTTTACATTTGAATGCAACTCAAGGTGTTGGTTGTTGCTCTTTAAAAGCCACGGATGGAATCCTGGGCCCATGGAAGAATACGGGAACAGTGCCATGAAAGAGTTCACCCCACATGCGGTTCTGGAGGTATATACCTTCTTAAAACAAGCTTTCCTAGAGGGCGAAGACATTTTGAACTTTTTAAAAAGCTTGCAGCAATGTTTCAACTTGTCCCAAGCTCTATTGCCTTTTGCATATTTTCTCAGTTTTGAAGAGAGCTTGGGAAAGACTTCCAGGAACCGATATGTAAAAACAGGCTCTGACTCTTGCATTTCAGCATCTCCAGCAGCTCCTGCTGAGTTATCGGAGCACAGTTCTGGGCTCTGCCTCAAATCCACTCTGTGACCTGGGGTAAAGTTGCTTACTCTCTCTCTTCCTCAGTTTTCCAATCTTAAAACACAGCTGATAATGCTTCCTTTCTTCTGTGTCATGTCCTGTCTACAGAGACCATCAGCTTCAAGAGACGGTCTCTGCTACAAGGCGGTGTTTGTTCTGTGCCTACAACACAGGGCTGAGATCCCACTAAAGGCTCTAGGGGTACTGGGCTCTAGGCCAACATTCGGATAAGCTTGGCTTTTGGTTCAAACAAAGGTTCTCTCTCCTCACAGGCCATCACATTCATTTATTTTGCCCTGTGGTGAAGTTAATGCTACATCTGTGATGTCACAGTTGTTTCCATGACAACAGGTTTATGACTTCAATGTAAAGTCAAATGGAAGGAGAAGCTCAGGGACATGAAGGAAAGCTCTTATTCAAATCAGAAACATCTGACACAATAACAGAGAAGAGAAATGGCCAAGAAGGTACATTTCTTTTATTGTTATACATGTTTGTGGTTTCTTCTTAAGTTTTCAGCAACGTGTACTTCTTCCATCACATGTTTTAATAGCTACTCTTCCACTTACGTTTCTTTAGTTAAAGCTATTTTCTTTCTTCTTTTAAATAAAAAAATAAATGTAATACCATTTGTTTAACTAGTTAATGAATGCCTTTGCCTTTTTTCAATTAGGTTTAATTTAATAGGAGTAAATTTGGACTTCAGTATAGTCTTCCTTCTGATGCCAAATATGAATGATACTATTTCTGAACAAACAGGGGAACTGTTAAAATTGTGGCTTTCCATACTTAGCAGAATAGGCTTTCAAAGAAGAAAATTTTAAAAACCCACATCAAAGTTTTTTGAAATACGGATTTTAAAAAAAAAACAAAGATGTCGGCAAAGCTATTATGGAATAGAAATAAATATTGGTCAGGGTAATGTAAAGACTCAGAAGCTTTTCATTCCGTGTTTTTTCCTTTGTTTGCTGTTTGTTTTTTCCTTGAACAGCAACCTCTTCAAACACAGACGTCTCTCCATGGATTAAGGTGCCACCAAAATACAGACTGCAAAGTGGCACTGATATGGCTCAGTGTTTGTCCAACGTGGGAACCTTCACAGGAGCTATCCCTTCTGTAGTCTCAATAAGGAATCCCCAGGAGCATCTAAAGGTGGAGATGATGCCTAAAGGAACCCTGTGAAGTTTACCATCCATCCTTGTTAGCAAGTCTAAACACATAACATAGTCAACTCAAAGACCCCGAGAGCCACACTAAAAATTAGGATGGATAGCAATGCTTATGTCACATGTTGCAGTTTGATTCGCTGAAAGTACTTGATAATGGTTGCCAATAATAAAGCCATTAAAGTTTCAGTTGAAAAGTTTTCAGGTAGCTACTGTGCAACCAAAACTGACGAGGTTTAGCATGTTATGTCTCTACTACACTGCTTCGTTCGCAGATAGTTGATTGAATTAGTTAATTAAGATAAATAGTTAATTAAGACTGGAATTTTCAAAGAAGCCACAGGAATTAGGTAACCAAATTCAATGAGATTTGGGTACTTAAATCCCTTAGACTCCTTTGAAAAGGCCAGCTATAAATGTTCACCTCTTTAGTTGCAATTATTTGTACTCACAGGATTATGAGTGCAGCTGTTTATAAATGCAGAAGCATGGCTGCAAAAGCAGACATGGCATGAGAACAGAGATCTGTCCATGCATCGCATAGTACCTAAATGTGTACAAGCAGTGGCCATATATTTAAACTATCCTTAAAGTAAAAATACCAGTAGAGTTAGTAATATCTCTGAAGCCAGCAAGAGCTTCTTAAGCTTACCTAATTAAAATCAATTAGATATACATACTCAAATATACATGTGCACAAACTTATAATATATATGAATATATATACATATGCATATATAAAGGTATATGCATATATATAAAGAGCCAGATGTGAACATGGGTGCAGACAGTTGTTTGGTTTTGTATGCATTTTTTCTTTGCAAAACAGTAAATTGTAATAGTATTTGCTCCTGGGAAAAGGGGCAGCTAAGCTGCTGTAGTAATGTCTGTGATCTTATCAAAGTATATGAGGAAATGCCTTTCTTAACAGGTATATAACACAGGCAGTATGGAGGTAACTCTCATTTAAGCAATACAGAAGGGAGCACTGTGGCAGAAGTATCGTCTAGAACAGTAACCATGTGACGGATTAAGAAGTAAAAATAACAACCTACAAATACTATAAAAACCCAACCCTCCAATCAACAAAACCTGACACCTTGTCTTTGTACCTGACTGCAAGGCAAAAGGACAAAAACAACAGGTCTGTTTGATAAAGTCTCTGGGTGTTAATAACAAAAATATGGCACAGCCAACTGATTCATCCTTGGTGCTGGCTCCCACTAAAACCATTGGACTTACCTGGGGCACTCTGACATGAGCAGTTAAACCTTGACCCTACTGAAGTGAATGACAAAACGCGGGGCCTATGATTGCCTTCCCTGAACATAGCACAGAGCTTTCATTGGCATGACTGCAGCCTCCCTCAAAGTCCACTGTCTTTACAATTACTGCAAACGGTAAAGTCCGTTTTGCCTAAATGAGACAAGTATTAGCTTCTTATCCAGCAAAACACTTTCAGACAACTTGAGTAACCTTAGGCCTACAAATGCTGTTGGGACTACTCACGTGCTCATAGGTACACATAGATACATTTAGGCACTTCGTTATGAAGGGAATCTCAAAAAGGAGGATATATCCCAAGGCCAAAGAAGTGGGAATGAAGAACATCCAGCCAAATCCTGTTCATTAGTGGGCAACATTTCTTTCTATTAAAAATTGCCAGGACTTTAATTCCATGTGTTCACAGCAAGAGTGCTGGCCCATAAACAAATCCAAAATATACAGATCAATTTCTTCTAATAAGGAGGGTCGGTGACTTTCCATTAGAGTGAGTCACTGAGTTCTCCAAACCCTTAAGGTGTAGTACAGCAAATGAAAATGAGGTTAGCTGAGGAATGCAAACAGATATACGGTACATATAGACCTTTAGCTTCACTCCAACATCCATATGTGGCCATAAAATATAGCTTCTTAAATGTAAAATGTATGGATTTCCCTCTGCAACAAAGGCATAAAATATCTCACTCCCAAACAAGTATTTGAGCATACGAACATGATCTTTCACTTCATCTAGGACTACCCACCCAGTAAACCAAGCTGTATTCTTTCTGGGTGGCTCAGAGAATAGCATATTGCAGTGGAAACACCCATTTATTTCATTTACTGCCATTTATAATATTTTCCACTATTTGCAGATAATGAATTCATCCACTTTTTGCCAAGATTATGCAGCCTGTTTTATAGCCAAAATTATCCAGAATCGTTCTAAAAATGTGTTACCCTTCATTTTCCATGATTGCTTAGTGGTTCTCTTGGAGCAGGACCAAGATCAACCATATTAACAATGCACAGCAATAACTGAACTGTCATGCTCATACTCTCCTAGCAGCAGGAAGAGTGCCATCGAGCTGGTCCCTGAAGTATGCACAATTCAAGAGCATAACTGTTCAGGTTAATTAAAGCCATCAGATGAGAAATGAGGAATTACTTTTGGAGTTCTTTCCTCTACATGTTTTACAACGGTCTTCTCATAAAGGTAGATACATTTCAGGTTATCTGATGTTTTCTTGGAGTCACTGACTCTTCAGTTCTCTGGGATAAATTGTATTTGTAGAATATAACACAATGAAGACCTACAATGTGTAACACGCCTGAACAGACCTAGCTCCTGACCCTGTAAAGACTGACACACATCTTTAACATTACATACCATGAGTAGCCCTTTCAGATTCGACAGGGCCACAGACAGTGGGTAATACAGGCACTCTGAGACCAAGCCCAGGCATAGGACACTGCATAGCTGCACCAAGCCACAAGCAAGGCAAGCAGAAAACAGTGGAAAGGGACAAGTCCTTTGTGGGATGATGTGTATTGGATTAGTGCTGATTTCTTAGTAGACAACTTCCCGCTCCCTTCACTGGCTCGGCTGTGCTGGCATGCTATGGAGGGTGGAGCTGCAGCACCATTCACTCCCTCCTCTGCACAAGGGAAGAGGAGAAACAGGCCGGTCACATCTGCTCTTCCCTTGTGCAGGGTCTGGCAGTCTGAAAATCCCATGCAGGGGAGAAAGAGGGCTCCTTGCCATCACCAGGCTCAACAGCTGCACCCAGCATGTAAAACGAAGCACATGCAAATCTTTGCAGGAATTCCTTAGTGTTCAGCCTGAGGGTTTGATCTTAGAGACAAGGAAATCTAGCTCAGGACCTTAAATGCAAGAAGCAATCCCTGCCCAGAGGTTCCAGTGGTCAATGTTACCAGTGATAACAGAAGTAATCTCACCAATAATTATAAACAAAGGCTAAACAAAACAGATTCACTTTCATTTTTTTAGATTTTATACAAAAACAAAATGAGTGCAGTAAATATCCTAACAGCCAAGTCTTTGTTTCTTGACATTATCGCTATTTTCTTTGGCACTACTGGGAATCTCTTAGTGGGAGCTAAGAGGAAGGAGAAACTCTGGCTCAGCAAGAGGCCCTGTAGCAGCCAAAATCTGCTCTTCACCCAAATCACCATTGATCTGCAAGACTGAAGCTGAGCAGCTGGTACTGAACAAGTTAATCAGCCACCATGTGTGACTTGAGAACCGGGGGAGGCAGGGAAGCCACACAGCAGGTTGAGTTATGGCCACTGGAACAAAAACAGGTTGTCATGATATAACTGAAGATTTCTTAGCACTGACAACTGACAGCACTGCAATAAATATTAAAACTCCAAACTCCTACTTGGATTCCCATAAATACTCCAGACTTTGCCAGGAACTCCAGTTTTACATACGTAGCTAGTTGGGGCTTCTACAATTTCTCCCTCCCTCTACATGCAACACCCCGGCACCACCACTTTACCTCTTCCTATAGAGCAGGCTCCACTGATATCACCCAATCTGACCTGGCTTAGATTTCTCCAGCCAATGCAAACCTCAGATTTTCTCTTTTTTGGCTCCCTCCCAGTAACATCTTGAGACCCTAATACTCATCCAGTTGATCTCAATGGAGCAGGATCTCAGCTGATTAGCTTTATTCAGATGGGTTTGTTTAATCTTAATCTCTCTCTTTCTCTTGCATTTTTCTTTTTTTTTTTTTTTGCCAGGCTCTTTGATTCCCTTTCTGGTTCTTCTCAGGGTCTCCAAGTTTCAGGCACTTCTCTAAACACCCTCTAATGTTTTGACTTTTGATGGTTAAATTTAAACAAAACTTAAAAGCTTTTCCAACTATTTTTACTCATTCTCAGAGTCATTTATCAACCCCATAGAGAGCCTGGATTCCCCCTATATAAATTGATCACCCTGTTCATGTGTAGCTATTGTGTAACCTCCTTTATCCCACAAAGACAAGATTCTGGCCCCTTCCTTCTGAGTAAAGCAACTAGAAGCCACTGAACCTTTCCTGCTCAAAACATAACCACTTTTAGTGTATGTCCTGCCAGACCCACCACTAAGGTCACAACCAGTCCAACTCTGGGCCTTTGAGGCAGTTAGGGTGCCCTCAGGATGTCGCAACATATTCTGGCTGTAAAGGTAATCATCCTATGTGCCCTGGCCCAAAAGGCCCTGTGTGCCTGACAGTCTAGTCTGGACAGCTGCATACCAACTCTTCCCATGTCAAAGGTATATTTCCTTTCAAAGCCCAGCTGCAGGCTATGGAGCTGTATGCATGCTGCTCCTCTCGTCTATCCAGTTCTCCTAGCAAAAATTCTGACTTGCACTTCTTGCACTTACTGGAATTGCAGAGAGGAATATGAGAAGGAAATGTGTGGCCTCTCAAATCCTCTAAACATTGTCCAGCTGCCACTAAAAAGGTGCCCTGACTTGAATTCATTTTTTTATTTTATTTTTTAACAAAAAACTACTCTGTGCTTTTGTACAGAGCCATAGGAATTTTATTCTTGGACCAGTAGATAACCACAGCACATCTCTCCCAAGTTTCCAACCCCACAACCGTTTTTCTTAATTTTGAAACTTTAAAGGAAGAATGCTGCTTTGGCTTCACAATTTTACAGAACTTGTTAGAACCACGGGAGAATGTTACAATACCAAGCCACATGAAATGGAAACATTTGAACAGACCTTTGGGCTGGATCCCCTGCTTCCACCAAGCTGCACTCAGTCCATGACTGAAGAGTGTCTGGCTTGGGTAAAAGAAAGTTTTTTGTGACCTCAAGTCCTGGTGGCCAGCAAGAGTGGTTTGACCTCCCAGTGCAATTAAGAACCGCCTCAAATCTACTCAGAATTGTGTCCCTGACTCAGGACCTCCCATGGACCTTCTGACAGCTAGTGATAACTGAAGCCCTACACGCTGTGCTGTACTCGGGAACCTGTGAGTTACCCCAGCTCGCTGACACGAACAGCTCTTTCCTAACACCTTTGGCAGGAGGCTCCTGAAGCTGGCTCTGCGGGTTTCACTGCCAACATAGCAGTGCAAGGAGACCAGAACAGTTCCAAGGAACCGTTTCCCCTAAGAGGAAATGAAAAGAGAGACTGAAGCCACTGGCAAGCCATACATTAGACATTTTGGTTAAAAGCAGCTAGACTGCACTTTGGAACGACTACTTTTGCAGAATGCTTTGTTCTTCTTCTGCATGCACTGTACCCCCAGAATTCATTGCTCCAGCTATAGACAGTGCTTTTAGTTTAGTCCTCCAAAATTGTACTTTTCTATCACAAATTTCCACATCACAACAGGGCTTAAAATACAACAGAGGTATTTAAGTGATGTTCTGCTCCTGTAGACTAGCTGGCTCAGTCACTGCATTTCAGAAGGACACAGGCCTGTTATAAGAACAATATAGGAATGTGCACAGAGAAAAGCATGGTTAGCAGGAATCAAAAACAGAGGTTCAAGAGAGATGGACTTCCATATGACAGGCCTGTAGTGGGGTCTACATAGGTCAGATACTCTTACAGTGGAGTAGCTTTTGTGAGCACAGTACTTAGCCCGCAGCCACCTGAGGTACCCCATCTGAGGCTGATCGTTCCTTAGGCTGGGCTGCTCTGCTTCCCAGAGGAGGGCTAGCTATTCCCTGGTCCCTCTTGCCTTCAGAGGAGTAGACAGCCACAACCCAGTATGAGTTAGGTCACAAGCCCGTGCCACTGTGCTAGGCACTAGTAAAACACATATATTGCAGTATCTGTCCCAACAACCGGAAAAACTACACATTTAATATAGGAAAAGTTTTAGTAGGTAATACCACTGTATTACCTCTCTTGTATACCGATAAGTGAAACACACAGCAATTCTGTGACCTGCCCAGGGTTAAGGACCATCTTGAAGTCGGGTATTACACCCAGACCTATTAACAGCTAGCCCACTGCCTTCTGCAGAAGGTCATTCTGCCTCCTGTTCAGAACACAGTTCAATGAAAGTTGAGTACAATATTACTTAAAACAAAACAAAAGCCCCCAGTCCTGGATTTGAAAATGCTTTACAACACAAATGCTATAAATACAGAGAGAAGAGCGAGCAGGAGCAGAATGAACTTTTGAAACAGAAGCAAGGAAAGAGAGATATGATTTCAACTGAGATGGAGAGCCAATGAAGAGATAATGGAAAGGCTTTTCAGATGGTTGGAGCTGTAAGAAGCCTCTTTCTCTGAAGCTGGCCATACTGGATAAAGAGAGAAAAGGTTAGGAGTGATAACTGGGTTTCACTAAGGTCCCAGAAAAAAGTTCTTTCCAGCAGGTCAGAGATTCCTCTCATGGAAGGCAGACTGCTGGTGAGCCCTCAAATGATGTTGAAAGTGAGAAAGACCCTGCCTGTAAACTCAGGCTGCACAAAGAGAGCCAATGCAATCCAGCAGAATCACTGCAACTCTTCTGGGAGCAGCCCAATAAACTACTGACAGCCATGTAAAGGCAGTAGCAGCACAAACCTCACCACAGGATAAATGCCTGAGCGCTTAGCCATCCCAGGTGGGTTTTACAGCCTTGGCTGAATCTGCATGGCCTCTGCTTTGTTGTGATCAGTACCCTACTCTGACCAGCCTAAAATGACCTCAGAAGTGTCCCTATGGTTGCAGTCACATCTATAAATCACAGCACAGATATACCCAGTGATTTTGCAAAATCCCCCCCAACAGTTACTTTGTCTTCCTAAGCGTTGCATGCTTGGAAATGGCTGAGAAAAACCTACAGGCTAATATCTTTTGAAATGGCTTTTAAGGGCTCTTTTTTGTCAGATTCCTCACCTGCTCTGTCAGGATGTTCTTTTAATGCCTTTCATATTTCCCATGAAAGACCATAAGCTCCCAAAGCCCCAGCATATCTGCCATCTCAGCACTATCAGGAAAGAGCTGATGAGAATATGATTGTCAGTGATGATTACAAGTACTTTACAAACACAGGAAAGCATGTTCTGCATTAATTGCTAATCTATTTTAGCCAATTTGGCACCGTGACAAATGCAACTGGTTGTATCTAACAAGCCGGGGGATCGGGAATGATTCTGTTTCAGTACAGTATGTCCATGGAGAAGAATCAACCGTTAATCCCAGGTGACTGGTTTCTTTATAAATATATTAGCAACATAATGGAGGGTTTTTTAATGGGATTATAACCACACAAGCAAACCCCAAGCAGCTGCTCTGTTTGTCAAAGGGAACATGGCTGACAACAAGATTTAAGAAACTGAATGAGGAGAAAATGGCAAACCTCTGGCATGGCACACTTAAATGACCTTACCGCTTAAAAGGAACTGGATCATGTTGCATACATGAAAAGAAAATCAAATATGCTTAAAGCAATCTCTTTGGGCATGCTTATCACTACTTTCTCCCACTGATCCTCTGTCAAAAGCGGAGAAAATGGCCAAATCAAGGAGAACTCATCTTTTCGTATAATAGCGATAGATTTTAAAGCCAAAAAGATTTCACTCATACACTGAGTAACTAAGGGGTCATTATCAAGGGTGGCAGAGCCTATATATTGTTGCACAACCTTTGTGTTCCTCCCTCTGCAGAGCTGAAATAATTCTTCGAGTACAATTTAACAGCTCAATGCTGTAAATATATAAATGTGCAAGTGTGTCTTTGAGTGTGTGTGTGTATATGCGTTGGACTAGATGATCTTTAAAGGTCCCTTGCAACCCAACTCATTCTATGATTCTATATACGAATATATATACATGTACATACAGAAAAGGAGAGAAAGCCATGAGGCAGCCACTGGGAATGACCTTGCAATGGCACGAGCAAGAGAAGAAACAAATCTCATTCAGAAATCCCTCTTGATACATTTTACAGGACTGTTAAAATCACAGGCCTAGATTCTGCCCATGGTAATACCTGGGTTCCCTTTCTTACCATTATTTTAACTGAGAGGTATAAAGATGGTATTGTAACTTACTAAAGAAATTTCTTTTTTTAAAGTTGATGGAAGTAATGAAAGACAACTGTGTCTGTATAAATGGCACATACACCTCAAAATATAATGCTTATGTATTTTTTTGAGTCATCACTTGTTTGTAGTTCGTTGGCTTGACGCTGAGGCTAGGATTTGGCTCTGTGGCTTTGAAAGGAATACAGTATGGTATAATGCGCATAACTGTTATGGAATACAAGCACTGCACTATGTAGCTGGTCTAGCAAGGACTATTTAGGCAGCTTAACCTTAGCATAACGAAAATAATTTCTGAAGTCCAGGTCTAATTTGCACAGCTCTGTAATTCTGCTACCAGAGGCCCTTGGTTCAGGGTGGCAGAATGACTTGCAAGAGTATTTAAACATTCATTTAACAGTAAACTACACTTTACATCACTTTGAAATGCTTTCTTTAGAATCAGCTGAAACGAAGGACAGTGACTCACCTAGCCTGGCTGACCCTCACTGCCTGTCTGCAATCCACTGATAGTAACAAAATATCCCTGGTGATTTCCATGGCTTGGGATCAGACCCACATGTTATTCTTGAACACCTCTTAAATTTTCAGGGCTTGACCTCAGGATGCCCTGGCACCAGCCCAGGTGACACTGCTTCCTTTCAAACAGCTGCATGGAGCACTGAGCTTGATCTCCTGTTCATCAAACACTGCTGAGTCCATCATGGTGGTAGAGGAAGGGTTTAAGATACATATTTATATACACATGCATGCATTAACAGGGATACCAAGATGTGTAAAAGTTTAACTAGCCTCAGTTTTCATGGTGATGGCAAGCTAACAAGGTTCAATAAAGTCTGTCACACTGTGATGGATTCTGCATGCATCACCAAATGATGGCAAGCACCTAACAGTGTCCTCCCAAACAATTTCCAACTGTGTAAGTGCATCACCCTCCAGCCAAGTAACCTGACTGTCTTCCTGCCTTTTCTATATGACATTAATCACTGTTATGAAAGCTCCCCATCTTAAGTCTAGTTGGTGACAATACTTCTGTAGTGCACATAACAGTGGATGTAGTATGATCCCCTGACACATTTACATTTTACTAATGATAAGCACTGGCTGTGATGCACTAAAAATACTGTGACTGTGGGGAGAATTAAGTGTATCTCTAGTGTCTGATTCAGGAGATTAGTTAATGCTGTGATTAAGTCCATGGCTAGTCAGGACAAGACAGCTTATGTTTGAAGAGAGCTAAGTATGTCCTGTAGTACCATCCTGAATAACACCAACCTCCAGAACTGGGTCTGTACCAAGACTGTGGAAGGATATCCTTAAGGAGCTAAAAGCCACTACAACCCTAGTTGTCTGTTACTCAAAGGATAAGATGTGCTTTTTTTGAACTGGCTTTATCATAAAATATAGCAACCTGTGTAATTTTAAACCTATGTAATTTAAAAAAAATCTAAAAAAGAAGACTACAGTGCACATATTTCTCCTCCTAAAGAAAGAATGGAAGACTCTGCAAGGGACAGCTATTGGGCACACTGAATAACACACCGCTGGCAGGGCACTCCGAGCGTAGTTATAGGTGCCTATCAGAATCCATACAAAACCGACTAACAAATGCTGGAATTAAAAATGAAGACTTGCAGGGAGACAGGAGCTTTGAGCAGCACAGTATTTCAGATCATCTTACTGAAAGTTTCAAAATATCACCAGCTTTCAGTCTGAAATGCGTCAGCAATCGTTTCATTTTTATCAAAACACAATTAGGCTGTGGTGAATGACAGCATAAATCTTAAATAGGAAAGATACAGGATGAAAGACCACCAGGGTGGAACATAACTGTAAACCTCTCCATAAAACTACATTTGAGTTCTGATCATATACACAGGAACTCCTTTAAATGATCCAGCAAGAATCTTAACTCACTGACTTCCAAAGAAAGTGTTACCAATTAAGTGGGAGAAACTTTAACAGTCAATTTTAATTACGCTACGAGATTCACCAATCAATTCCCAGCTCAAGCTGAAGTTTTTACTAGAGACAACTGGAACCAATTTACATGCTTTTATGTTGCGTCTAGACTTTAATAAATGGTCTAAGCACAGAGCAATTCTATGCCAGTATCGAACTAGTTTTCATGTATACTGAGAAACGCACCAGCTTCTCTAAAAATTCTCCAGTCTTTGTGTCTTGAGATGCTCCCCTGAGAAATGAATGCAAAGGTTACTGAGTATATTACATAAGCACCACTGTGGGGACTGCTTACAGCACGTACCAAGATAGTGATGCCACAGATTGTCCTCCAGCTCATTGCTTTAATCTAACAGACGCAAAGTGTGCAGAGCCAGCTCTTCCCTTTAGCATAAAATGGAATAGCTTTTCTGATTACAAGACATCATTCCTATTGAGTATTAGCCCAAGTCCATTAGACCAAAAAATATCTAAATAATATGAAACCACCCAGGACAGCTACAAATATTTAACTGACGGACCAAAAAGGTAAATCTAGGCAATATTTCGAACACCTAAAAACCTTATCTTTCTGTTCTGTCACCCCTTCTCTGCACCTCTCATGGTCCTGATTAAGCTGTGGGCTACTGTGCTAAAGGACCTGAGCATTCAGTCAGTCCAGCAGCACCGATACAGAGGAAAACAAAGCACCTGGTTGCTAGACTGTTTAAACATTGCAGAGCCTGCCGCAGCACACTCAGTGGTACTCTAGCTATATGAGACTCACCACTACTGCATCACTTTGATCATTGCTGTAGGTCATGGAATCACTCTGAAACCAAAACAGTCTTGTTAAAAAATTAAGTTGAATTACCATTTAGGGAGCTCTGTTGCATTTTTTTTTCTTCCCTCCCTTCCTTCTTTTTAAACATGCCTGTCGGGAGTGTGAAATTGTATGCATTTATCACTACCCTGCTGAGCAAAGCTTGTTAAATTAAGAAAGGCATATTTAATTAAATGGGTTGATAAACATTCATATACTTGTATTCAGAGGGCACTGTATATAATTTCAATTTTTAAAAACTGAGAGGTTGCTTTGGTGATTCAGAGCCTCTTAAGATGTTTCCCACAGAATGATGTCAGACTAATGAACCTCCAGGGAGTTCTGCATGCCAGAGGTCTGACAAAGTTAGGCCTCCTTGTTCTGGAAGCAACACAAGGATTTACCTGCTACTGTATGTTAGGGAAAGGCAGCAAACAACTTTGGAAGTGCTGCACCAGCTTGGCTGCCACCAGAGATAACAGCCATGAAACCCAGAAAGAGTTGTTTTCTATTTTGCAGTAGCACATAGCCCTTTGGTGCAGCAATGAGCAGAGGGTGCCCCATCTCACACGTCCCTCCTCCCACCAGCCTGCCGTGCAAAGAGATCCAGGCTGTGGGGCCACACGCTAACCTACACAGTGTGCACCTGCATACAGGGTCGTGCATGCTCTGTAGGCTATTGCTTTGGGCAGCACATCTTGAGGATTGTCTTTGGAGTTATTCTAAACCTGCCGCATAGAGAAGGACTCTTCTGTTAAGTACAGTACAAACATACAGAGAAGAAGTCTGCTTCAGGGATGGGACAGTGTGGGCAAACAGGACAAAAGGAAGGAAGGAAAAGGAAGCAACTAATAAATGAGGTTACATGTCTAAGATCAGCCGGCAGGCCAGTAACAGAGCTCAGACCAGCACCTGCCAGCCCGGTTCCCTGTTCTGTTCACAGGAGTGGTTTATCCAAGGCGTCACTCACGCTTGCTGCCAGAATGAGCAAAGCAGACTCGCACTCAGGCAGCTGGAGTCTTGACTTGACAAAGTATCCCTTGCTCTCAAGGATTAATTTTGCTGAATGGCAATAATAGCTTGTAAAAAACAAATAAAAACCAAATGCACTGCATGTTGCGGGATGCTGGGATTGTATGGGGTACTGTAAGCAATACTTTTTGCAAAGACAGGGAATGTTATTCATCATAGTTGTCTGTGGTGGGCAATTCGGTCATCTTTCAGGGGACTCACTCTAACATAGGATCCCTGCCAACATAAAGAACTGGTCAAAGCATTGTGCTGTTTGAAGTTGAAGGATTTTTTTTTCCTTCTGTTGCCTTCAGAAAATGTACCAAACTTTGGGAAGTCACAATGATCTCCATTGCTGAAAATAAATTCTAGCAAATAAAAATCTTCTGTTTCTTGCACACTTTCATTACACAGAATAATATACAATGTAAAGATTCACAGCCTTTTGAGGAAGCACCATGATCTTCAGACCTGACCTTCTGAATAACATAGGCCAAAGCACTTCACTTCATGGTCGCTGCCTCAAGCCCAGATCTTGTGGCTGAACTGTAGCAAGTCATTCAGAAAGACATTCATCTTGATTTATGGGTACCAGTCTTGATGTGAGAATGCCACACAAAGCAGTTCCTGTCTTGAACTTCATGCAATGAATTGCAAAGTTAAGCTGGTTCATGGGTTTGAAATGCCTGTAATCCAGAAAGATTCTCTCTCGAATTCCAGGCGGAAATAGTGTGTAGGTGGCTTATAAAACTTCCTTTCTACGGTGACCCCAAATCCAAGCAAAAGGTCAGAATCATTTGTGTTGCTTCAAAGGCTCAATTGTTACTCAGGCCAACAAGTTAGCCATGAAAAAAACTATATTCAATTCTTCAATCTATGACATAGCTAAGATAAACATGGTGAAAGATTGTTATTGTTTACTCAAATTCTTTCTCTACTGAGAGAAATTGTAATACCATTTTTCAGTACATTAATTGCTTATGGTTCTCATGCCATGGTTTTTAAATCCTAGGTGCTAATAACTACATTTTGCTCCCAGATACATACACAGCCAATAGCCTTTCTTTATAGAAATTCCAAAACAGGTGGATGAAATCCTGGTCCTCGTAAAGTTAAAAGGAGTTTTGCCAGAGTCTGTAACCAGCAGGGCAGTCAACCCCCTGTGGGAACAGTACCAATTCCAGTACCAATTGAGGTACCGATTCCAGCACTGACTGAGGTGAGAAAATGACTCCTTTTACTTGCATAAGGAAGTTTTCTGTTACGTGACCGTAACTCTCTGGCAAATACAATCTTTGAAATGTGTCTAGTTTTACGCAGGGGAGGCTACATAAGTCTGCATCTGAATACAGCCCAAGGACCTGGCTGTTGCTGTGTTTGTGCATGTGCCTGTGTCCAGTAGCACAACTACTCACACTGCTATTTGTTGTTGTTACAATGTAATACAAGATATAAAACCGGTATGTTACACTCCATAAAACAGACTGCTACTACTACAATGACATTAACTGCTCATATTTTAGTGCCACCAACCGAAACAGGGACCTCACAATACAAGTATTTGACTGACAAGTGCTTAATGGAGAGTACCCCACAAGACTTCAAACCAAACTAGACAAGGCAGGGAAACAAATAGTAGAAGACTGAGAAAGAGGAATTGATTTACTGATGGCCACACAGCAGATAGCTGCAAAAATCAGGAACTGGACAAGACAGATCAGAGAATTAACTTAACCATCTACTATTTCCCAACAAATATTAATCATTCAAATGCCAGAAAGTAATTTATATAAGTTACAAGGCCCTTCAACTTCAGTCAATAGCCATTCCATTTCAACCTGGAGTGTACCTACCAAACAAACACACATAAGTGCCATGGAAGTGTTCTTTAAAATACAAAGCGTTGGCTGAAGCTTCATGTTTACCCTTTCAAGTCATGTAAACCTGAGAATAAATCCACCTGTTGCCCTATCTTCAATTAGGTCACTAAAAAAACCCTCCCTTCTATTTGCAAACAGCTTAGTGGCTACCAAAGAGCAGTCACCAATAAACTTATTCCAAACAAAGATTAATTCCTGATTTATCACTGCGAAGGGTTAAATGAGCATTAAGGAAAATGCCAGCCACTGAAAAGTGAGATTTTTCTGTAGTAATTTATTGCAACCTTCCATGCTGAGGCTAACTAGAATTGGACAAAAGAAGATTTAAAAAATTGTGAAAAGTAAAGTGAAAGGCCATAAAAACTGAGAAAGTAAATATTACAGAACAAGATAGACAGGAAATCAGGAAAGATAACAATAAAAACATGACCAAACAAGGTGTACATTTAGGTAATAACCTGGTAATGGGAAGAAAGGAAGAAAATTCAGCTCTATGAAAAGCCAGCTCTGAATAAGTAATTTGAAAAGAGCTGAAGAGTGTCCTGTTTTTTAAATTAACAGTATATCCAACTTAAAATAAAACAGATTCATTATCAATGATAAGACCATAATACCTTTAATAACCTATTTATTTTCCCTCAAAATATCCTACACAATTTTCCTATGATTTTTAAATCCATACACTCAAATAAACAGTTGCTAAATGTTCCTTACTGTAAGTTCAGCCTGTAAACAGTCTCAGAACAGAGATGGCAACAATTTTCTCGCTGTGTAGCACACTTGCTTCACTGAAGGTACTTCTGACATGTGTCTCTGAGAGAAACCCAAGACAAGCACTATATAATGAACCCTCTGCCATGTACACTGTGATAAATACCCAAGTTAGACTGAGGCTGGTAGAAGGCCAAATCCTCCTTCTTGTGCCCCAAGAGACAGGGGAGCAGGAAGATGAGCTCTGCACCACAGCTTCTCTCTGGAGACAAGGGAGCAGCACAGGCTGACCCACAGTGCCACAGAGGCAGGTTGAATAAGAAGGATCCTCAGCAGATGGATGAGTTGCTGCATTATGGAGAACGGGGGATGGAGTCCAGCTGGAAATGGGAGGGCACACAGCTTTCTCCAGGCAAAAATCTTCTGATTTGAGGGAGTGAAAATGTATCCCAGGAAGTGGATGTTGAAAGAAGAAAGGCCTCCTTCCCAAATTCTCATGGGAAACCCCAACTTCTCATTAGGCAACAGCCTGGAGGGAAACTTTTTGACCTGGCCTAGCCATAACCAGAGCTGGGTATGAAGTTCTTTTCTCTCCCCACCCAAACTTCAGAAACGCCACCTTTAATAAACCAGAAAGAATATAAACCAGCACAGATTTTAATGAAAAACAAAAAACAACTGTTACCCTAGTCAAACAGCCTTGAGCTAAGCATTTTACTTAAGTAACTCAATAGACTTATGCTTCTTGATCTTATTATTTAAGCAGAATCAAACTTTTTTAAAGTTTAAAAAAAAAAAAACAACAAACAAAAAAGAGCAAGTGCAAACTATGTAAAAAGGGAAAGGGCAATTCAAAGCATTGTGGGATATGACCCAACACAAGTGTGATCCCCATGTTGATCAAGCACCATGAGCTGAGCTCCGGGCCCTTTTGGCAAAGGCATCTCCATGAGCAACCCTTAGAGCCCTCCTGTTGTGCTGCACCACTGTAAATTGAATTGTTGGCTAACTACATAATATAATGTGGTGTTTGCAAAGCCACTGAGACCTGGCTTTACTCCCCTCCTGTTTACATCAGTAAGAGCCTGACAATTAAATTAAATGGAAGAAAAGGTAAACTACAGAGTCCACGTTTTTTTCCAGTATGCTCTCCTAAATAAGATTTGCTAACACTGTATGGACATTTATGGGATGTTGTTTGCTGCAGCAGTTACAGGGACATGCTTGTATTCTTTGTTATGAATTGACCATAATGATAAACACATCTGTCTTAGGCAAGGAATGTTATTTAAGGATTGGAAAATTATGCCTTTTTCTTGAAGCATTTGCTCAAATGATGTGTTTTTCTCTGATGTTTTCTATTTTTAATAAGACCAGGAAGGGGAGAGAGGGAGAGAGAGAGAAAGAGAGAAGAGGAGGGAGAGGAAGAAAGAAAGAGAGGATGAAAGAGAAAGCAGGAAAGTGCTGAAGACAAAAAGAAAGACAAAAGAAAGAAAGAGAAAGAAAAAGATAGAAAAACAAAAAGGAAAGAAGGCAAGCAAAGCAAGCAGCTGGTGCTGAAAGTGAGCAAGACTCTTTCACTCTCATTTTCTTCTGTCTTTTAATAAATCATTGTAGCAGCTTTGTGACAGGTCTCTGTTATCCATAATGCCCAAGCAAACAGCTTTTCTTTCAGCCTCTATTCAGCTGGCTGCCAGGGAAGCAGGACTGCCGGCAGGAAACTTCAGTGGCTCAGCCTGCTCCCCTGTAATTCAATTAGAAAAGCAAGCATGAAGTCAATATTCATTGCACCAGGCCAGAACTGCACAGCACAATGAAATGATAATGAGAAAGTTCACAAAGGAGACGGGCTTAATGATAAGTTTTTAAAGAGGTGCTGCAGCGGGTGACCCTCTGTACAACTGGCAAACACACACGGGCATATGGGTCTTTACCCTCAGGGATTTACTCTCATCCCTTACCATCTGTATCCAGGGCAGACGGCCGATTGTGAATCCAAGGGAATCTCATGATATACTGTCTTAGGTCGCCCTATTCAGCTATTTTGCATCTCTGAAGGGAAAGAAGACACGTTTCTTAAACACCCAGGCCCCAAGCAAACACATACAATTTGCTGGATCACAGGCAACACAGTTTCAAGTGGCATGGAGCTGTGACTCCCAAGCCCAGCAGGGAGTTGGGCCTGTGAGGCACAGACCAAGGAAATCATCAGAGAGAACTTCCACCACTTCGTGGAAGCACAGAAGAACAACTGTACCCTTGTGCTTTCAGAGCAAGGCAGCACTCAGTCCCTACAACCGTGAGAACTTAAAGCATTTGCGCTTTAAACTGATCAGTACTGGGTAAATGCTGGACCCAATTCTGCAGCTCCCTCTCAAAGAGATCTCCCACTGGAGAAGAGCTCGACATAATTTCCTTTATTCTCCTTTTAGCACTTTGCTGGTGACAAGAAAATATGTAGTTATTTATTTTGTAAACATCATTGTGTTTAGTTTTAAAAATAATGAATGATTGAAGTAGTAATGAAAAAAACAGCATTGTGTGTACAAACTCAGAGTTGCCTTGTTCTAATTTTGCTTTGGGATTCAACATTCCAGATATGACAGAATCTGTTCTTTTTAAAATGACTTCTATGGTAAAGCCCTGGGCCCCTCACAAAGAGACTTGGGCCTCATTCTTTTCGGTGCAGTACAGAAAGAACGAGTGGCCCTGACTCTAAGCAGGCAAACATGAGAAACAGAAAGTTTTTCTTTTCTTCTCCTTTAACAAAAGGGAAACAGGACACACAGAGCTTATATAAGTTCCCTGAGGTCACACCGGGTGTCAGTGACAGAGCCACAAATTGAATTCAGATTCTCAGGCTCTCGGTCCCAGTTCGTGTCATATTGTAGTGCAGGGCAGTCCAAAGCTTTAATGTAATTTTCAGAAACATGTTGTTATTTCCCTAATCTCTCAGCCTAACGTATATTAACATTCCACATATCCCCATCATCAGTAATGGCTGCTTAATATGCTGGTAAATAATTAATACAAGTCAACAGCTGTATATTTTCTCAAAATCAGGAGGTATTTTTCAACATTGCTCATGACAACAGCCCATTTTTTACTTCAGAGCCCAACAAAAAGGAAGTCAATTTTGCCATTCTTCCTGATTCAAAAAGCCTTCAGCTGCTAATAATAGAAGTGGGTGGTGAATTGCTTCATCTGCAGTAGGAAGCTCTTCATGTCCTATTGGGCCAGTTCTTCAGCTGCTATAAACCCACACAGCTTCACTGAAGGCAATTCAGCTTTGTCAAGTCACGCAAGCCAAGGGCAGATGTATTTGTGTTTCACTGCCCACAGAATCTCTTAAGACTGACCCAATCTCTGCATCTCAAAGGGAGCATGAAGCACTACCCACAACTGGAGCTATACCCAGGGATGTAACAGGTAGAACAGGCTGGCTGGATGCCTCTTACAGCCGTCACTCTTCTCCAGAAATCCTCCGTGGGGAAAAACAGAGGTAAACACCAGAAATGGCAGACCTGTCCCAACAAGCCATGCCAATGCCCTGGCCTAAATACCCACCCCTCTGGAACATAACACAGGATAACAACAAAGCATCTCAGAATGAGCTGCTTTCTTCCAACACTGACCCAGAGACATTATGTGAAAAAAGGGAAGAGTTGTATCTCTAAAGCTGCACACACTTGTGGCTGCTTCTGCAGTTCACAGTTTTCAACAATTTTCTTGCCTTAACTGCAATTTGTTGGCTTTTGCCAGTATTTTGAAGGGTTACAGACCCTTGGTGGACATAAAACCCTCTTCTCCTGGCAGAAGGGATCAGATGCTGAACTGATGTACGTTCATAACTATATCGAATTATGCCAGCAAAGGGCCAGATCCCAGGATTTTTCCTTCTGGTTAATTAATCTCCAGTGCAACTCTCTAAAAGACTAGAGAAAAAGGGGTAGGATAGCTACATCTTCCATATGTATTTGTGCTCATTCTTACTATTATATAAAAGGCCACGTAAGATGAGAAGTACTAATCACTTTAGACATCAATACAGAACATAATTATACTCTCTCTATCTTTTCACAGGTATATAAACCCCAATTTCCACAACTAAATGCAAATTTTGGGTACTCTCCAAAGGCCCAATATGTAAAATGCAGTCCTCGGTGCTCAAAACAACCAGAGGTCAAATGTCCCTGTGTAACTCCTGCATGTAGCTGTCAGAAGTGATCACAGTAACTTCCCCTTTCTTATTTTAGAGGCAGCACTCTCACTCTTATGTAACGAAGCCAAAATCTGTTGAGGTCAGGGATTCAGAGGCACCAGCTTTATCCACTAAACAGCCTTTGCCTCTCAGTGACAGGCCCTGGGAAGTTCACAAGACACTGCAGGTATCTATCTCCCTTTAGTTATCACCCGTTCATGTCAGACCCTGCTATACTGTTTTATGCTCTGTGCTTTGATGGGAGATGTTGTCTGCACAATATCCTCAGCTGAGAATTGGTTTTTCCGAGACATTAATGCATGTAATTGGCGCATGCTTTTCTGGAGTATTTCTATCACCTTTCAAAGATAGAGACAATCAAATCTCTCCTCCACTCATCAAGGAAATACTTAAAGCATCAAGTGGGGAATTCCAGGCCAGCTTATGGCTGGTACTTACTTTACATTTTCTCAAGCAGCAAGGTAACATGGGACAAGGACTGCCACAGTGTTTATTTTGAGTTCCCTGGTGAGAAAAACATTTGACACTTATCCTGGATGGTTGAAACCTTCCTCCCCTCCTGGGGAAGTCAGGCTATCTCTGCCGTTCATATACAGCTGCTGTTACTTGACTTCACCCATCCCCTCTGAACACACACCGCTGAAGTCAGTTATCCTAGGTCAAGCTCTAACCTTCACAAGCATAAGGTAAAACAGAGTTTTCTTCTCTAGCTAGGTCATAGTGCTCATTAGAGGTGAGCTCAAAACTCATAAGCTCACCCTGAAGAAAAGAAAAGTACTAGGAAAAGACCAAAATCCTTCTCAAAGTTCTGCCTCTCTCTAGTTCCTGCCATGCTGTTTTCAGTCCTGAACTAGGCCATTTCAAAATGGAAGAATCGAGAAAAATACACTCAAAAGGGAAAAGGTGGTCCTGTAACTAAGTGATTAGCCTGACCAGGGTTTAATTTCAAACACTGACATAAGACTGCTTTGTATCAACGGGCAGATGGAGCTGTGGGCTCTCTTCACCATGCCGTGTTAAGAATAAATGAGAGATGATACTTTTCTCCCATTCTTTGTTTTGATTGTCGGTGTTTAGAGGCAGGTATTTTTTATTTGATCAGAAAGTAGCTTGCACAACAGCCGTCTCATCTTCTGAGAGATCGCTGTGTTGTGCTACACCTTTTCTTTGTGCACTACAGAACACACCCAGATGACAAGGAACGCAACGCACCTCTACGCTCCATGTATCCTTTCAGCAAAAAGGCGTGAATTTGGAGGTGGAGACACAGATGATCTAGGTACAGGTTATAGCCAAAGACCTACAAAATTGCATGCCGAATTCAATCCAGCACAGAAATTACAGAAACACAGAATGGAGAGTCTATTTATGTTATTAATAATAAAGGTACTGCAACCAGTGAGTCCAGAGCTATGCAATTACAAGGAGACATGCAGTGTACACAATCAGGAATCCTTATCAGATTGTTTGGTCTATCTTTTCCATTTAAAAGTGATGTTTAAACTATGTTTATAGACGAAAGAATTGATCAATGAACCTGTCATTTGGTCATGAGTAACATGGAAAAAATTAATCAGGTGATGAAAATATTGCCGTTTCTCCATTTGGGGAATAAGTTGAAGATATTTCAAAAAGATTTTGTCAAAACTTTGGGGACACGTGCATCAGCAAAGTCAAATGTTACATATCTGAAAATTTTCCACAAGCAAACATCTCTAAACATATTCGGAAATGAGATTTTCCAAAGGTAAAATAGCTGGAAAAACCAAAAGCAGAGATTTACTATTATTTAAGCTTTTCAGCTGCTCCCTAAGAAAATAAACTTGGAGTTAAACAAAAACTTCACTGTTTTCCTACAAAATAAATAACAGTAACATTATACCCAATAAACAGGAATCAGCTGTATAAACAGTTTACCTGCCTCTGACAGCATCAACTATAGAGAGAATTTCTGGGCAACTATATTCAAAGAAGGAATAACCCAGGTTATGGTAACCATTGTAACCCAATGCATAATAAATATGAAGTAGCAAGTGGGAGGGAAAAATACCTAAAAACTTCATCATCTTGACTAAGCATCTTCAAATTTTATACTTGAAAAAAGTGACAATCACCATACTCTTCTGCTTGTCACTTTAAGTTTGTCCAATAGTTGCCATCATAAGCCCTTGATTCAAAATTTAATTGTCTTTAACTAGCTAATCTCAGTTCAGTCATTTCTGAAACTTGGGTGTCTGATTTTCCATATTCATTCCCTTCACCCACAAATAGACAGACAGACAGACATCGTATGCGATTTGGAAGTATTTTGCAGCTCGGAAACAAACCCCTATTTTTCTGTCATGTAGTCCCCCTGGATACTTTGATTAACTTCAGTGAATTTAATCTGTAGATTTCACAGGCTTCACATGGTCCAAGCAAGGGAAGAAGAGAAAAAAACATCAATCATTTTCACAGTATCGTTCTCTGCAAATGTGAACTATAACAACTCAGCAATCAAACAATTTGCAGTTGTGAACACTAAGAAATGGGAGCCTTTGAAATATGTCAGCATGGCAGAAACGTATCTCCCCCCTACTCTCATCCTTCCCACCAGCTCAGCATATGTAAACTTTTAGGTACTGCATGTTCAAGTTGTTCCCACAATATATAACAGAAAAATGTATGCTGTTGCGGAACAGAGGCATGTGTAATAAATATTTTATGTGCTCAAGAGCCTAGAAATAGATTGTAGGCTGCATGTGTATTACAGACTTGTGTCAACATAGCTAGATCCATCAGGTGCGTGAAGAGAAATGATCTTGATGGACACAGCTGGGTTTCAGAAGCTGCCTCTACAGCCTTATTTATAGCAGCAAAACTGCCTGTGTTCTAGTTCAGCTCTTGACAAAAGGATATATAACAGAGCTTTGCTAATAGGTCTGCAGCTACAGTAGAAGCACATCAGCTGTAGAACACATGATATTTGCAACTGATAAAAATCACCCAGTACAAATCTGGCATGAGATCTAGGGATAGAAGTTGGATGTGGAGGGATTACATCCAGCACTTTCTAAGACAGTGCTCTCTGAAGAATGAAAAGGGCTTGACTCTACCTTGCCCCAAATTTTGTGCTGTCATCCTCATCAAAGCAACCAAGATGAAAAACCTCCTCTCTTCAATCCTGGACACTGGTACGTTTCACACTACTTTGTGAACAGCTTTGTTTAGTAACCAAGTCCCTTGAAATAACAAACCTGAATCCTCTCATACAATTTCAGCTTTATCACGCCTGTAGTCACTTTTCTTTTAGAGGATTTGCAATAGGAACTGAATGCTGAATTCCTCTTTGTGCTTCTTTGGACCAGATCCTCAGCTAGTACAAACTAACTTAACACCCACAGATGTCACAAAATCTTCCCATATTTATACCAGCTGAAGATCCAGCCTTTGTTTGCCAATGAGGGTGTTGCTCTACAGTAATACTCTTTCTGGTCCAAGTAATTCCTAAGATTATTGTAATTTACAACACTACCAGACACAAAAGGGAAAGAGTAACCCCAGGAACAAATCTTCTTTTCTGATTCTCTAGAATATGTGCATGTAGCTAATATATGGTCAACAGAAAAAAAATAGGGATATGGCCATAAAAAAATCCTATAATTATCTTAACCTGCTGCTTTGGGACAGACTTCATTGTTCACTTCCCTCAGATGCTCTCCTGCCTCCTTCCTCACGCCTTGAGCGCTGTCAGTTTGCTGTCAGCTTTACAGTATCAAGCATGTGATCTCTCCATTGGTACCCTGTTCAGTGTCATTTAAGCTGGCCAGTCTGCAAGGCCACCAAGGTCAAGGAACTATCAGGAGTAAGGTTTCTTAAGTGCAACGTGTGAGACACCATCTGACACTGTTTATAGATAGAGTTAGCCTCTTATTGACCACAGCATAGAAGTTAAAAGCATTGCTTCGGGAGTTCAAATGTGTTAACCTCTGAAGTGATGTTTGAATTAGGGTTATAAAGGGCCTAAAGTTTTGATCAGAGGCTTGGAGAATAAAAAGGATTTGGAAAAATTTTAGAGCAGGATCTCTAGTGAGTGTGCCAACTGCTATATTATTGTTGATTTAATTGAGTCCATCTATCAGGTCTGTGCATTATGTGATCCAGTTCCAAAGATGTTTCCCTGCTGCAGCTGACAAAATACAGACTATACACTTCAAATGCAGTTGTCGGTCTTTAAAACAGGCAGTTACAAAACATGTTGGCTGCTCTAGCAATCAATAATGGGAAGGGCAGTGTACGTTGGACTAACTCCCAAACAATTAAATACTTGCCAGTGTAAAGTAAAAAACGACGCGAGACGACGCCAAAAGCTTGTTCACTGTTTGGCAACCCATGGTATTACAAACACTGATGGTTTAATAATCGGGCAAAATTAACAAAGCTGGAACAGCAAAAACATTTTCTGAGAAATTTTCTGATTAACACACTGAAAAGGTAACAAATACACCTTCCCTTGAATTACATCCACATGACACCTGGAACTCTTGATGCAGTTTTCCAGGAAGTTGACTTGCAGAGGAGGAGGTTAGATACCCATCATGAATTGCATACATGTACTATGAAGACACCACATCACCTTCAGCAAAAGAAGCAATGTCTCTTACCCAGAAAGGAGGCACCTAACAGCTTAAATGCTTTGGAACACTGGACCTGCACTCCGCAGACTGAGAATGAACAATTCAGCCCAGCCCTGAGAACGAGGGAAGGAAAAGTGCCATGTCAGGGTGCAGCAAGGGCCAGCTACTCCCTAAGGGACCAGGAGCTGAGCATGATGACACAGCCAGGGGACAGGCCAGCGAGATGAGCAGGGCAGGTCTAGGGTGACAGCCCAGGGGCAGCCCAAAGCCCGGACCACCAGTCAAGTTCATGGAGAGCTGAGGCCAGGCCAGGACATTAGACTGCAGGTTGAGCCTGGCGCAGCAGTGGCCAGGCAGGGCAGGGCTGCAACAGAGCTGGAGAGCAGCATCCTACGGCATCACCGGGGCAGTGAGTCACGGCCCCAGCTGGGCTGAACTGGAGCCCCGAGCCCCGCACAGAAATGTGAGTGGAAGCCCCAGGAGAGGCCGGCAGGGCCAATAAGGCCCATTAGTGCCATTTTTTCCTTAAGAATTTCACTGTTTTTCAATATTAAATTATTCCTCTTCCCATGCCTTGGTTTTACCAGAACAAAGTGTTAAATATGTTGACACTTTGAGCACTGTTATTAATTTTTCCACATTTGTGATCTGTCTTATCAATACAGAAAAGAGACAGAAAGAGCAGCAAAACTGCAGCGAAAGAATGGTAGAAAGGTCCGTGCTATATGCTATTGCAATGGCTATGCTTAAAAAGTATGGACTTCCTTTTACTACTCCACAGTCTTGTAATAAGTATGTTACCCCTCCGCACCAAAATAATAAGGCTTGGGCAACCATGCTTTGATTTACGGGTGAAGGAGGGAGTCACTTAGGGGCTCAGAGACAACCTCGCCTTTGCTGTTAATGCCAGCTAATGTGGCATATTTACTTGTTATAATTTAAGAAGCAGGTGCACAGCTCTTTCCCTCAACCTCTCCATTCAGACAAGGGCTGGGCATAACTCTGTTCTATTCCAGGAAGGACTGAGAGGCGTCTGCAGCCAAACTGGATAGATGATGCCTCAGAGATGTCATAGTGTCAGTCAATGGCTATCGCTCATGTGGCCAGAAACAGAGACCCTAACTGGCATTACAGAATTGTCCTGAGTAGAAACAGACCTTGTGGGCCATTCTTTTTCTGGACTTGTGCTAACAGGTACAGCCTTGTTGCAAATCTCCTCAGTGTTTCAAAGTGTGGAAAATATGGTAGATTTTGGTATTATGTCTCTGAAACGTAACAGGAAATGCTATGTATTCAGCTATTCTTGCTGCTTGCTACTGTGGTGTACCCTGTCTACAGTGATGTTACAGGATATAAGATCTCACCTTTTCTATCTCTATCAATTATCTGGGATAGTAATCTCTTCATACTTTATAATCTCTCCACTGCATAGCTGAGGAAATGACAAAGTATAGGTAGCTATTAACCTGGCATTAAAGGTCATTTGGAATGCCCCTGTTAGACACACACAAACCTCTGAGCTGGACTTATCTTCAAAGACATTTCTCTTTTAAAAGATGGTGCATGTGTCTGGGACAACGAACACTACTAGAAAGCAAATATTCTGGTGCCTAAATTAACACAAAACAGGTTGGTTTCTCTGCCTCTCCTCCTCTCCCCCACCACCCTTTCTCATGTTCTCTTTCTTTCCCTTTATCTCTCTCTGTCTTCCTTTCTTGCTTTCTTAACTGTGGTACATGAAACTAACATGGAGTAACTGGATATAGAAGTACATATCTATTAGCTTTTATGCTTCTGGTAAAACATAGTACTGTGTGACTTCTAGGCATGTACAGAGAAAGATGAAACAAAACAAAGTTACTTAGCAAGTGTCAGTCTTAATACCCCAAACTAGCATTTCAGAGTGCTGCAGAATATAGTTCCCTTTGTTTAACCCTGCAACAAAATGTGTGTCAAATCTCTGTAGACCAGACCCCAAATAGTCCAAGTCCAAGGCTCTGCAACCCTTCCATCTGCCACTCAGCAATCAGTAAAAGAACTGCCCCAGACAGGATGTGTAAAAAAGTTGTCAAAATACAGTAACCTGTAGCACCAAAGTCTCAATGTAGACAACAATCTCTGATTAATGAAAGAAAAAACTGATGTCAGCCAAATCAAGAAGTCCTAGACCTGGAGATGACACCACAGGTATATCACAAAAAAATTCCCAGCCAACAATAAAGAAGGAAGGTAGTGACAGAGTGGTAAGTAGCATTTACTTCAGAAGTGTCAAGAGGTGGATTCTTAAGCATAGTCCTACAGCTGTTCAGGTGAGGCGTGCTAGGAGCATGGGCTACCTAAGAAACTTTGACAATCTCACTAGAATATGAACCCCGTGTTACTTAGGCATCTTTACCTTTTTTCACCCTTAATTTTTAGTCTGAGGAAAAGGAAATGCTGTTAGAAAATGAATTCTGTTAGGACATCTTAGTTTGTAGCAGAAGATACAAAATTTTACTCAGTGCTTTATAAGGAAATGCACTGATTTGCAATGCAGTCTAACTCAAATTGCCTGCTGGCAAACAGTTCGACTGCAACCCTGGGAAAACCAGACCAACACTGTGTGCTCTGTAATAGAAAGCCAAAATATAGTTCTAGAGGCTAATTTTGACCCCAAAAGCTTTTTTGAGCTTTCTTGTAATGCTAATAATTTTTTTCTATGTCAGGATCATTTTAGATGGAGGTACAATCTGATCTGCAATTTGTAGTTACTCAGAGGACTTGCAATATCTCACTGACATTAAAACTGACACTTTGGCTGCATATTCCATCCTAGCAGGAACCAGCAAATATTTAGAAGAGAAACCTCAGATCCTGATCACTACCCATTTGCAGAAATTATGTAAAAAAAATCAGAAAGAAAAGTTTGGTCTTGAAAATTCATAAAAATGCAAGCTTGACTTTCCATATTTTAAGAGTGGACTAAAACATAAGTTGGTTGACTTAAGATAATATGTTAACCAGAAAGCACAAGAAAAGAAACATCCTAATTGACTAAAAATCCAGCTGTGGACTTTAAATAGAATTTTTTAAAGTCGCATTTTTCATGTTACTAAGTTCAGCACTGTCTAGTCTTTGAAGAAATGGATTGGCTCGACAGAGCTAGCTGGAGCATTCAGCATTCACACGGGAACTCTCTTCTGCTGTCAACTGGCCCAAAAGCATGGCTGTGAGACTTACCATATCCTGGCTGCTAGCTATTAAACATATCTGCTAGGGCCACCTTCATGATTGAAGGAGAGATTTAGAGATGGAACTTTTTAAGCTTTTTGTGGATGCTTTGTTTTGTTTAAAAACATCTTTGCCTTTACCGGAGAGATTTTCAAAGCTGAGGAAAGAATCTGTGGGCTGGATCCATTCCATTTTAGTAGTAATTAAACTCTCTATTCCTAAAGGCCCAGTCTAACTCTTAATGAAATAAACAGCATAGCTCCCATTGCATTCTAGAGACGCAGGATCCAGTTCCATCTACTTAGGGTTCTTCACACGAATGCATCCTAACTGTGATCAAGACAGCAACAGATAGAAATCAAAGTAGAGCAAAGGGTTTGAAATTATTATCTCTAGCACAATGACTAATCTGTGCCACATTTCCACTATCAGTCCCTTAATGGAAACTCCAAAAACCATATCCACTGTCTGTTACAATAGCATTCTGTACTTAAACCAACCACTTCGTTCGGTGATTTCCATGTAACACCCACCTCATAACCATATACATTAAAATCCTGCAGTGCCAAGTGTTTCAAGGATCCTGAAACGAGTCCCTGCTAGCACTAACTTTTCCATCTTCAAGGCCTTTACCCTACCCACTGAACTCTCCCCCTATTTCCTTGCTGCCTCATGACTCACCACTGAACCATGCTGTCTGTGCAATGCAACCAAGCGATCTCTAGCCGCCGAGCCCCAAAACCCTCCTCACTCAAAAGCGGTACAGTAGCAGTGTTCTAAAATTGAGCTGAACTCACGGGGCTTCTGACTTCTCTTAGAAATGATACTGGTTGGAAAAAATGCTGATTTGGTGAAATCAAGATATTCCACAGAATAATTTTCTTTTTTTTTAACGAAGGAAAACAATCAAGAAACGTTTCAACCTGAAACCTCTTTAGTTTCCTGACAGCTCATCTATCCAGCACATTGACAGCTCATCAGGTGGAGAGGCATCCAGCATCTGCAGTTTATTACCCAGGTGGAACCAGGGGACCTCAAGCTTCCAACTGATCACTGGAAAGCTCTGCAATAAGACATAGTATTTATCTCAATTTATAAGCTTCAGGGACAGGGTTCTTCAGAGAGTGAAAAATCAATGCAGCTGAACGGAAATTAGCAAATGCCAGGGAATTTGCAGGAGCTGGGGATTTGGCCCTTGTTTTGCAATATTTGATTAAAACAGACTTCCACATCCCGAATGGTACACTGCCAAAGTTGAACATCAACTGCATGAGCAGCTATGTGGCAGGATGTGGAAAACTACTTTGTGTTAATGATTCTATGCTCTGATCAATATTCTACAGTCTCCCCATGAACGAGTTAGTGTTTCACAGAAGATAACAGAGTGGAAGCCACAAGTGTCAAATCACTAGGGCACTGCCAGTTTTCATACCGCTACAATCCGTACTGCAAGCATTTGAAAGGCTGCCTGAAGCAAAGTAATAGTAATTGCACAAAATATATAGACTCATAGAATGGCTTGGGTTGGACGGGACCTTAAAGATCATCTAGTTCCAACCCCCCTGCCATGGGCAAGGACACCTTCCACTAGACCAGGTTGCTCAAAGCCCCATCCAACCTGGCCTTGAACACTTCCAGGGATGGGGCATCTGCAACTTCCCTGGACAACCTGTTCCGGTGCCTCACCACCCTCATAGTGAAGAATTTCTTCCCTATATCTAATCTAAATCTACCCTCTTTCCGTTTAAAGCCATTACCCCTTGTCCTATCACTACCTGCCCTTGTAAAAAGTCCCTCTCCAGCTTCCTTCTAGGCCTGCTTCAGGTACTGGAAGGCTGCTATAAGGTCTCCCCGGAGCCTTCTCTTCTCCAGGCTGAACAACCCCAGCTCTCTCAGCCTGGCTTCATAGGAGAGGTGCTCCAGCCCTCTGATCATCTTCATGGCCCTCCTCTGGACTCACTCCAGCAGCTCCATGTCCTCCTTATGTTGGGGGCCCCAGAGCTGAACGCAGTACTCCAGGTGGGGTCTCACCAGAGTGGAGTAGAGAGGGAGAATCACCTCCCTCAACCAGCTGGTCACGCTTCTTTTGATGCAGCCCAGGATACGGTTGGTTTTCTGGGCTGGAATCACACATTGCTGGGTCATGTTGAGCTTCTCATCAACCAACACCCCCAAGTCCTTCTTCTGAGGGCTGCTCTCAATCCATTCTCCACCCAGCCTGTATTTGTGCTTGGGATTGCCCTGACCCATGTGCAGGACCTCACTGTTCTATGAAATGCAACATTTAATCACATGGGTTCTTGCTGTTTGGAGGGTAAGAGAGGCAAAGAACTCTTCAATACCAATGAGTACTCTTCAATAGGAAATCAATCAGCTTATGGCTGTTTATATCGCATAAGGACTTGATCATATGTCTGACTCTCATTTGGTATTTTTTAAAGAATTAATGGTGTATAAATCACATGATTAAAGCCATTGCAGGGTGTTTTATAACTCTAGGCTCTCTTTATAAACTATAAGCTTACTATGTGACCTAAACCTGGCTCTGTTTTATAATTTTTTTTATTCAGTTGCCAAGAAAATCTACTGGCAATGCTTCTCTAATTGTCTGCATATACAACTAGAAGATTTTCAAGGATTCCTCTTACTCAAATCTTTCTATCTGCCTTCATTAAAATTCTGTGAAGCTTTGCTGATTAGCCAGAAAGACCTTCACCTTGAACAGCCTGTCCCATCTGTGATTACAAACCTGTGTTGCTCTCTCCACTGGGATCTCACCTAGGCACCCATTCATGGGGTGAAAGAGCCCACAGTGACCACAGTTCTATACAGACACCCTCCGCTTGCCCACCAATCACACGTGATTTTTCCCATTCATGATTTTTTCCTAATCCCAGAAGCCTATCCTGGGTGTCTGATCAGTTAGCCTTTACCTTCTTATTGTAAGACGTCTGGAAGAGAATGGAGAATGTTGAAACATGAGACATAGTTCACTAACATGACTGTGGAAAAGATCTTTGACACTGTCAAAACCACCTGTTAAAATGAATATGTTTAACAAAACCTTATCTCTCTCGATGGCATGAAAAGCTAAGCACTTTACCCCAAAGGTTTTCTCCGCTCTCTTTTTTTTTTTCCAGATCAATTTCCAATTCTGGTATTTAAAGATGGCTTCAAACTGTTTCTGTCTGTCAAGTACCTCATAACTTATTAGTCTGAAGACAGGAAGAATTCTGGTCTACAAACCTCTTCTGCTTGTGTGCTGTTGGAAATTGGAAAGGGTGAAATATCTGGGCAGTGGGGATTGTCCAACATAGGCCCAACAAGTCAGCAAAGCTCAGTCTTTTTTATTTTTTACGCAGGCAATTCAGGAAGAGACTGATAATTGGAAGAATAACAATGAAGATACTCTCACAGCCTAGGAATAGAGAAGCCTATGAAGGCAATCTTTAATTAAGAATTCAGAACGCAAGTTCTTCATTCTGAAACTAGAAGACAGTTGGGGGAGAAGGGACATCTGTTCCCAGAACAAAAGGCCAAGAGGGACAGGCCAGGGGGACCTCAGCTTGTTGCAGCCCCCCCCTGATCTGCTACATAAGTTTGTTTTAGCCTGATATGATTTTAGCTCTCTTTGGAAGATGCATGCATTTGACACTGTGCTTGTTCTACTTACTGTCACTACTAACCCCTTTTTATTCCTCTGCAGGGAAAGCTCAGTCACTGGATCTGTCTACTCCTTCTCCCATCTACTCCCATCTCCTCCCCTCCCCTCCCCTCCCCTCCCCTCTGACCCTCAAAGCCAAGACATGAAGTTACATTTCTCTATTTCTTCCATCAGCTATTGTGGTATGAGAGTTCCACTAAGACATGGGCACGTTCCAAAAATAACATGCGAATAAGGACTTCTGTGTTTTTAAGACCTGACCCAAAATATTTATTTATCCAGAAGTTGAAATTCTCACGAGCAATGGGTGAAATTCTGAGGAGACGAGATCTGCAGCAGCCCTGGACATAATGCTGAATCTCAGGGCAACAAGTGCTATAATGCAGGCAATGAAGGATAAGCCATAAACCAAGCGTCAGCAGAAATCTATATATTAACATCATTTCATAACTCACATCAGTCACTTTTATACTAGAAAGGAGTGAGAATGAAAGCATAGGTACATTTAAATAATAATAAGGATTCCTACAAATCCTGGAATGATTTACTACTGACAGTGCAGTAATGGATTGCTTATGGCAAACAGGAGATTCACAGTTTCCCAGGAGGCTTATTCCCCCACTGCAGGATACAAATAATTCCCATTGACTTCAGTGCCTTTCCTGCTGTGAAGGACTAGGAATTTATTGGCTTCAGTGGGAGTTACGAATAACTTGCATGAGGAAAATGAAACCCTAAAGAAACAAATTAAGAATGACTCTGTCTACTTCTTAAATCTATTTCAAATATTTCTCTCTCTGTCAGCTGGAAAAAACCCACTTTCAGCTCAAACTTACCCATCTATAGAAACTAAAAATTCTAGCAACATCTATAAACAAATGTACATGGTCAGCATAGAGCAGAAGTAGCAACAAAAGACATAAGAAGCTGAAAGATTTCTCATGGAAGAAGTTCTCTGTAAAGTATTTGTCTCCTGGGCAGATTTCACCAGCTAACAGCCCAGATGCCTTCATCCTGCAGATGCGCATCAGATTCCCTCACTAACACCGTGTAGTCATCTCACTGTAATTGTGCACTCTATTTCATTTACCAGTAAAGAGCAATTACATTAAAAATTCAACCCGAATAATAGGTTCTACTTTTTGACAGTTGTGTGCTTAAATTCCCATCCTGCCCATCTGTAGCACTTGTCTGACAGTATATCTGGTGCAGAAAAAGAGGAGGAAGAAATGTTCTTCTTTGAGAATCATATTTGGAGAAAATTAATTGCTTCAAAGGAGACATAAGGGCTAATATTTAATCTGGTAGACCAGCAGATGGACAATCACACAGCTGTTGACCTACCTAGGCAGGTGTATCACATTTCCACAACAGGAAAGTGTTTTCAAGAAACCAGTGAAATGTGCATGTTTGGCAGCTAAATGGGTGAGCAGAGGACTGTTGGGGATTTCTTACCACCTCCATGCAGACATCTAGCTGGGGCAACTCCTAATGACAGGAAACACGGCCAGAGGATCTGCTCCAGTGTAGCAACTTGTATGGAAGGAGACCCTACCGCAATCTCCACTGGAATGGCAGCACTGAAGGAATCATTCCTGGAAAGAGGAACTAATAAATTACTCTGAGACATCCTAGGAAGTCTCCCACTGATGTCAGTGAGACTATGGGCATAGGTGAGGGAACAAACCTGAAAAGGCAGGCTTTTCAACCAGAGGAAAATACATATAGTACTCTTTGTGTCTAAGTCAGTAATTTTATATATGATATAGCATTTGGTTTTAGCTGAGCTTTTCCAAGCTAATAGAGACTCGCAAAACTGAGACTATGGAAATATGTCCTTGTAAATGTCACTTTTATGTAGCAGATAGGGATTATGCAACATGTTTGTTATTTTCAACTTCCCATTTAAAAATAAAAATTCTTTTGTTTTGACAAACTCTACTGGCCCTTGTGACATCCCCAAAAGATATCACTGTCAGGTGTCTCAGATTGTACTAGAAATGTCAGATGATTTCTAGTCACATAGCCCTCAGTAAATTGAGGGGAGGATTGTATTACAGTAAAGTGGTTCAACACTACCATAGAAAATCTACATCCAGCTGGAATGGAAATAGCATCTCCAGAGTATTCAGTACCATATATGCTGGCAGGACAGTTTGGGGACATAGGAATTGCTCTATATACTTACTTTCCTTTTAAGCAGAAACTAGGCCCTGAAAAAGCTAAGAGTTAGTGTGTACACAAGATTATAAGCAATGTATTTGCTAGAATTGGTTTGCCTTTGCTATTGAAGAAAGTGTGGACAGCCTGTATGACTAAGTAATACAGGTTCTGCTGGAAGGGGATGAAGTAAAGATGCAGTTTTGTAAAGGATTTAGAAGGAAGCAGGGAAAAAAGGGAGACTTCATTCTCTATTTACTATTTTTTAAAACACCTGCCATTCAGTAAGTTCCTAAAGTTCAAAAAGAAATATCCTTCCAGAGTATTTTCATGGGCCCTAGGACCAGGCAGTTGCTAATCTGGATGAGTCGAGAGCATCCACTACAGAGGAAACAACAGCAGGAAGCATGGAAATCATCTCAGACTTCCCTTGGCTTTACTGACTTAATAGGGAGACCCCACCTACACATGTAATAGGGTCAGAGCCATAACCCGAGGCTATAGGGTATACAGATTCTTGATCCTGCCATTACAGTAAGGATGTACATTTCTAGTTAAACTCACAAACAATGCTGAATAGCTACTCAGAAGATTAACAGGACCTCCCACTTCATGGAAACAGTGACTGTTTACATAATATGTAATGACAGTAAATCATAACAAATCCTAGGAGAAAACTCCAGTGAGAGATAAAATAACACGACCTTCTGATTTTTCTTCTTTTCTCAGTCTTACAATCCACGTCTTTATTCCCCCATCCTGTAAGGATTTCTGCGTACGCTTAACTTTCAGCATATCAGTAGTCCCACAGGTTTTAATTAGTCTAATTAGGTGCAAAAAAATAAGTGCATGCGGAAGAGAATGTCCTTTTTTCCCTTTGCTTATGCAGTGCCTAATGTGGTAGGATCCCTCTCCCTAGCTTGAGCTCCCTACCACTGTGATATAAATAATACAATATGATCCACTTCACAAGGTTAAACAATTAGCATTCTAAATACAAGGCTGATATAAAGTAGCACCATTATTGATCTCTATTACTGTGCTGAGCTAGACCAGCTGAGGATCAGACTCTGCCTAAGGCGGTGACTAGTTTGCAACATGCAAAGGAACTAAACAAACATACTTCTGCAGGGAAAAAATTTGCAACTGGACAACTGAAAACTCATCTGTCAGTTGAAATTAATTACTGAAGAATGTCCTGCATAAGAAATTCTCGTTCTATCATTTGCTATATTATAATACAACATAGCTTTCGCAAGACAAACAGACTTCATTACTTTTCCCCTGGGAACTCCTCCACTCTCTTTTCGTGCATGTGCATGAGAGCAGATCCATAATTACACAACCAGAACTCAGATTTGCTTAAAATGAACCATTCTAGTGCTTATTCCCTGACAGGACACTCCTGTGAAAAAATACCTATTCCCTGCTAAGACAACAGAGTCAAGGCAATTTAAAAAAATATTAAAAAGAATATTTGTTTCTTTTCACGTCTAGCATTTACTTGTGCCGCACTTACATCAAGAAGTTAACATGTCAGGCCTGAAAGCCAGTATGCTGGGTGCTGTACCAACATGTGAAAAAAAAGGTAGTCTACTCCTGAAGCTTTCCATCAGAAGTATGTCTGCATTACATTACAATGCGCAACTTTTAAGGGACGGGATTGCCTCTAGCAGATGTGCAAGGCTTGGTGCAAAAGGTCTGCATGCCTGCCAGGGGCTGCAGGAACGCAAATCCTTCACATCAGTGCTAGAAGGAGGCGATGCAGATCCTGAGAGCGCTGTCTGCAGCCTTCTGCCAGCCCTCGCGATGTGGCTAGGGTGTCCGACACAGACAGGTTGGAGAGTCCTCCTGCAGAATCTCCCCACGTGGTCAGCGATCAGGAGAGGGTTCTGGCTGCCCTTTTAATATTGTTAGTGATTTAATCATCCAACAAAGAAACTAAATTCAAAACAAGGACTCTCACGTGTGAATTCACTACACTTCAGCACTTGCCCAGCTCCTATTCACATAGCAGCTAAAAGATCTAGTGGAAAAGAACAGACTTTAATGACCATGCGTCCTTGTGCCTCTGGAGTGTGGGCTACAGCAACTAATAATAGATGAAGGTTTACATGTTTTTCTTGTGTTTCTGCTGGGGCTGCTGTGTCATTAATTCAGCTTGTGCCTGGCTACTTATGTTAAACATTCCTTTTGTGGCTTTCTCTAAATCTTAAATTTTGCATGTGACCACATGTAAATGTAAATGTGTATTTTTATGGTCCTGTAATCTCAGTGCTTTAAAATCCCAATTGCCTGAAGGCATACAGGGAGCTGAAGCAGAAAAACTTGGTCAGTTTGTGATCATTTAGAGCTAGTTTATTTGCTCTTTCTGAGTGGATTCAGTTCCTGTAGTGGTTTTTGCCTTTCGTGTAATAGAGTAAAGATAAGATCTAGGAACCTAATTAACCCTGCAGGGCCTGTGAACAAGGCTCATTAGAAAACAGTCAAACACATTTATATTTAAATACCTTATTTACAGGAATTCATATCATATTTCTGAACAGCAGATATACATGCCACACACTCATACCTTTAACCGCTGTAAACCATTTCCTTAAATAAGCTGCAAAATGCACCAAGTCTGAGCACAAAGCCATCTCTGGGGAGAGTCATCTGTCTCTCCCCGGGGTATTTACAAAGTCTTGTAAATAGCCTACAGTTTGAAAGACTACCCAGTAATAAATGAAAGTCCTGTCTGCAGGACACTGTAAGCTATGGCGTCCTTTCACCTGCACCCAAAAAAAAGTGCACGTGTTCCACAAAACCAGCGTTATTGCAGCCCATATCCTGACCAGTAAACACCACCCTGAAGCAATTTCTCTGGGGACTTTCCCATCTGTCCGAGGCAGTGACAATAAGATATATGTGATCATAGACATCTCTGAGGACTTCTGGAAAGTCTTCATAAGGAATCAGAGTAAGGTTATTAAAAACCTCATTCTGAGGTTACTTCATATCTCTGTAAATATTCTGGGTCAGACAGTAGCAAAGCATGGGTTCTAGTACTCAGTGTCTATGAATATATACATGTACTTGTTATACAGGTTCCAGTTATTTGAGAACAAAAGTATCCTCAGCAATTCTGAATTCTTCATCTTTCCTAAGCCTTCATTCCTTCCACCCCCACCCCTCATCACAGAGAGACCAGAAAAGCCAAGCGAAGAGAGATCTTTGGAAATATCTGACCCAATTCTCTACTCTGAAGAAAGGTATGGGACAAGAAGTGTTTATTCGTGGGCAAAATTGGTAGTTCAAATCCACATCCTCAAAGTGCCAGTACTTGACATATCCTGTTGATTGAGGACTTCAGGAGCCAACAGTCCCATGCTGGTGATTAGCCCCTGCCTGATATGTTGGTGCATTACTGGGTGCAGCTCTATGTATGCACCGTGTGCATGGCGACTTAAAAGCCAGGAGAATTAGTCTTGCTTCTCGTGACATCTTGAAGGGCAGCCTGGATTCAGAATTAGGTCTGGTCGGTACTTAACTTTGTTGTATGTGACTGCCTCACCAGTGAGTAGGATAAATGATGCCACTGGGACTGAAATAGATCTTAAAATTAATCATTTGCTTAATGGTTTTCCTGGAGAAGGATGGGTTTAAATACAAATTTAAGGGCATTTTCTGCTGCAAGGCCTGTGGGAGTGAAGATTCCGTCACAGAGAGAGTCTAAGCAACACAGACCTATGTTGTGTCACAGATAGACACATTCGGTAAAAGCAACCAAATCTTTACACTATAAGTTCTTCAGGAAAGGAATGAGTTTTGTTTGGGATTTATATGGCGTTTAGTACAACAGGAACCAGTCTAGGACTGGGGCAACTGCACTGTAATGCTATACAAATGAATATAATTGTGGTTTTTTAAAAACCCTTAGCTTAAAATTCTGCTTCAAAGGCCTGAAATTAATATTTTATTAGCCATTTTAAAAGCGTGCTGTTTAAAAGAAGACAAAATCTTGACTGCTTCTATAAGTAGATCCATGATTTATATTGTGAATCACTTCGGCAAAAGCAGTAAAATCCCAAATCAAGTTACTCTTCAACCAGCACTGATAAATACTGTGTTGACATGAATTCTTCTTTCAGTGCTTCATTTTCAAGGAGTCATGTGGTTTTTTAATAATCAGTCTTGTTGTTTCCTCTTCATCCCATTCAACAAAGCAGCAATAACTGCAAAAGCATCTCAGGCAACACACAGCAACTCAAATGCAGCACTGAGAAATATCTCTGTGAAATCAAGTTTAATGAGATATCAGAGTATTACATCTGCAAGTCTTGGCTGCTGGACAGTACTTTGGAAAGCAAAGCCAGTTTCCCTAGTCCAGATTAGTCAACATCAGGTTCATTGGTCTAACATTTCACAAAATATTTTCCCACATTTGTCCAACTGCAGTTTGAAGGGTGTAGCTGACAACATAAATGTGCCCTTAGGTGAAAATCCCTAAACATTTCCCTCGGAGATCTTTGCGTCTGGACATTACCAATGCAGATGTCTGTAATCAAGAGATCTCTACTGACCTGCTAATTATTCCCTAGGCTTTTCCACTGGCAATAAAAATCCCATTTGTCGCAGCTTGTTTGCAGAACTGCTTCCATTTCCACAGTGGTGGCATTAATTAGCAAAAACCTGTGAAAATTGTTGGAGTTTATAGTTCAAAAAAACCCACCAAGCATAGCTCCTAAATATTCCTATAAATTCAGCCATGGCAACAAGTCCTGAAAGTCCAACTTTCTCAGTTGGAACAATTTTTCATGCTTGTAGCAATAAGTGGGAAATAATGGGGGTCTCAGATTCACATTAGGAAAGTTGCTTCTGTGACCTCTTCATGCAGATGGATGGTGAATTTCTCAGATAATAAATCAAAGTTTCCTGACGGTACAGTGGCATCTCTTGCTGAGGCCCGTAGAGCTGCTGGCTGCCCTCTATTCAAAGGCAGCAGGCCTCTACCCTGCAGGATGCTTTCTCTACAAATCCTTCAGTCATGATCAGGAGATATTAGGGCCTCTATAAACTGCCCAGGCATTCTGGGGAACAGCCAGCATCCTGCTGGGAAATGGACACTTTTCAACTTCATTGACATCTGTCACACATACAAAGAATAGAAAGTGATCAGAAAAAAAAACCACATTATGACTTTCCCATCAGCAGGGCCAGTTAAGTCTTTGTTCTTAGAAGATATTTAAAAGGTTCATCAGAGCTACCTTGCTTAATAGTATCTTTACTAAGAGAATCTTACCTCTGGGTTTTAATGACCATAGAAAGTTTCTCTGTTTCTTGATACTTTTTGCATTCGGCTAACTTTCCTGTAGGAATTTCAAACAAAAAAAATAGCTGTGATGCTAGTTTTTCCATGAAGTTTTTATTAACTTTCTTCCGAATAAGTCCCTGCAAGGAAAATGACACCGATTTTTATTATCAGAAATATATTTATTAAGTGACAATCTAACTCCCAGAATAGCAATGCATTCATTTTTTTGGAGTTAAAGCTTTTTCCCAAATGACCCTAAAATAAGCATGGGAAAGCAGTATTGTAAATACAGTAATGAGCTTCAAGCAAATATACTTTTTTCCCTCAATGTATTGCCTATATTAAACACCGCTTGGGGGATAGGGCTGTCAACTATTGTGCTTATATAACACAAGGATAAAACTTAGGGTGAGGCTCTCTTGCTATTTATAATAATTTTTAAGTGTCTTAAACGCAGATGACAAAACTTCAATAGGAATTTCCCCCCCTCTGAGTGTGATGTATATACACAACTACTTTTTCAGTTCCTTCTTTATGCAAGTATTTCCCTCAAAAAGCAATAGAATCCAGTAGGTAAAGGCACCTGGTAGGGAAATAAGAATTTTCAACTGTAGCTCTGACATGCGATGGGACCATGGGCATACTTCTGGGACTCAGTTTCTTCAAAAGCTGATGATACATAATGTAAGTGCTTTTATACGGCATTGTGATACCTAATGATAAAAAGAATTTTTAAGTGCTTTTGCACTTATCACAGAAGTCAATATAATCTATTCATTCTGGGTTTTCTCTATTGACTTCAGTAGAGTCAGTGTAGTCTATGTAATGGTAACTGACAACAGGATGTGGCCAGCTGGCTTCAGTCTTTTTACTAGTTCCACCCAAGTCAACTAAATTCAACAGTGAGGTGAATGAAGCAAGGAGGACTGGGCCATATTTTATACAAAGACAACGTTGAGCTTGATCCGGCAGAAGTATGGGAGATAATGTACTTACCCAAATAAAACTGGGGGGAAAATCTCAACATGCCTGCTCAGCTACAATGACAAAGCCCTGATACTGCATAGGAGCCTGGGGAAAGGGATTTGGCTGCTGGTGGCTGGACAAAGAGGAGCAGTGACAGGCTGGGATCATCAGTCACTGAATGCTGACCATGGTATAATATTTGCAATTTAAGATTAGATGTAAGATTAGATGAGTAAAGCATAAGGTGGGCTTAGAAATGGGTCCTGGTGAGGCTTACAGCAGACCACTAAGCCCAAAGGCAGCTGGTGTACTGGTTTCCAAAGCAGCATGAGAGCCAAAGAGTCACACAAATGAGTCACACCTGCTTAAAGCCATCGCAACAGAGAGCGATGAAGGGCAACCTGGTAACGGAAAGCAGTCTGGATCCCTCCATTGGGTGACAGGTTTTTAATGACCTTCCCCCCCTCCTCCAGTTAGAAGAGGCTGAGCCTCTTCTAAAGGCTGAGCCTCACTGAGCAAACTTAGCAGCAATGTCAAATTTAGCAGTCTTCAAAGTTGTAATGGAAAACACTATCAAATTCTCTTGGGCAGAAAATGTGCTTTTCATGAAGAAAACCTCTTTGTTAAAAATTAACATACTGAAAGCATTAACATAGTGTTTAAAAGACTAGGCTCATTCCGAACACCTTAAAACAAAAGTAACTACAACATTCCAGAAACAGGTTTTCATTCAGTCAGGAGTTTAACAGTTAAATACCTTTAAAGGTCCAAAGTTTAACGATTCAGACCCTGGAATGACTTTTTAAAACTGCCTAATTCCACTAAAGCATGTAATTTTTTATAGCAAATGGGCTTTTCTGAAATAAAGCTGCAACTTCCATCTTTCTTATTATGATTTCATGGACTGCCCACAGAATGTAGTTCGCTGCATACTTCAGTTCTGGTTGTATGTGAACATGGCACAAGGCTGATGGAGCTCAGTTTATCACCGTCAGTCCTACCTGTGCTCAGAGCTCAGGTTTGGAACACAGGACAACCCAATGAAGTATTTAAGCATACACTTCATATTCTAGGATACAAACAGTGAAACCAAAGTCAAACAGTCTGTTCGAATGCTTAAAACTACTCACAACCTCATGCGTTTTGCTAGATGAGCCTAAAGTACTCCCTGTCTTGCCCGATCAAACTCTGATGTAAAAGGAAAGAGGTGTAAAATTGCAACACAGCCAACTCAAGCCAAAGGCAGCACTGAAGTAAGTCAGTGGTCTTCCCAGTTCACACTAAAGCTACTCCATACAAAACATGTGAATGCTTTAATTATGTATTGACTCTACTTTCAAAAAGGGAAATGACTTGAAATAATTCTAAAAGGATCTTTCTATTTTTGAACACAGTTTAAATACTGCAAAACTGAGACTTTCAAAGTGTTGCTTTGTTTTCTGTTTATTTTCTGGAAACTGTCAAATAAACTATTGCCCTTCTACTCCTTCTATCAGGCCGTACCTTTTCCTGAACAGCTGCATCTTTTATAACTCTATATAGAGGGCATTTCATCACCAAGATTTGAAACAATCTAGGTATTCTGGAATATAAATGTTCTAGAAGTATCCTTAACAATCTGCAAGTATCTACATATACTAAAGAACCACATTTAATACTGGCAATCAGTGCACAGCTAATGTCTTAAGGCAAACAGCACAAATTCTGAAACACGGGCATTTATGGTTTTTAATTTTATATAATTAGGTACTCTTTCTATCATTTCTAGCAACCAGCTTCAGAAATAATCTGATACTATTGTTCCCATGTGCCCTGTATATAAGAAACTGCTGTCCTTCTTTTATCTATTGTTTTATTCCATGGAGGGACTTCAGGGTTCTTGTTTTGTTTAGGAAAATCCTACAGAATGCTGAACATGCCTTACTGTCATTCAAGCACATTTAAAAGCTAAGGGATGTCTCCCCTCTCCCTGGATCAAATAATTTTCTCCATGTAAACATGTTTAACATTTTAAAACTCCTTTTACACATGAAAAAATCTGGCAATCTTTCCCCCAGGATTTTCTGAAGAAAACGTGAATACTTCATACTCCTGTGCTGTAAAGGGAAAAATTCATTCATCCTCTGACATTCATCCTTTGCAGTTACTGCAGAAGATAAGCTAATCTAATGACCCAAGATTTGCCAGGCAACTGCCCCATGCTGCGACTTCCAGGTTTGTAAAGGCCACACGGAAGGTTTCATTTGTCTCATTAACTTTCCCACTGTACCAACCAGCAGTTTATTATACACTACTTTTCGCTTTCAACTTTTACAGTTCATATACCTCGGCAGGAGCCTGGACACAATGACCCGGGACGCCCCTTCCAGTCCTAGGTTCCTATGAGATGCATGAAAACAAATCACAAAGGTCCAAAGCAGTATTTTTAGAAACTTTAGATTAGATGAAGCACAACAATGGAACATATAATTACAACAACAACCTTCAATGTAATATGACAGACACAAACCATATTGTGTTGTATATAAACTATACAAATATTTCCACTTGATTTCCTAAGGAAATGAGGCTTATGCAGTCATGCCGTCTGTTTGTTCACGTCTCCCCCTAATAACTTTCAATCCCACTAGCACATTTCAATGCAAGTTGTCAGGGGAGAAGCGAAAGACTTGGAGATAATTATATTCCTACAGGTCTTGTCATTGCACAGAGGAAAGAGACCTAAATTAGTGCCCCCAGCTGAGGAAAATCTCCTTAAAGGTGTGGGAACAATGGTTACTTGTCCAATCAGCACAAATCAGCTTATTTCTAGCCTTCGAATCAGCACATGTGTAGCTCCATAGCAGATGCAGCAGAAGCTGCCTTTTGCCCTTCTGGTCATGAGTGGTTCTGGGAAGGATCTGGGGGTCTCATGAAGGTCCCTATAAGGTACATGGGAGACAGAGGATAAGGTTCCATAGGAAACTGAGCTTCTGCTGCTCCTGGAACAGCTCCTTATATCTTTTCACAAAATGAACAGGATAGTTTCTGATTTTAATCCCTTGGCTGGACTATTTCTGCTCTGTCTGTTCTTCCATTGGCCTCAAAGGGCTGGGAATCCAGTACCCTCTCATTCAAGAATGCTTGGTCATACCACTGGCTGCATTTTTCATTTGAGATCAAGAAATTTATTACTGGGCTCAGGATTCACTCAGAGCTTTCAGAGACTCTTCTAGAGAAGGCATGTCCCATTCTCCTAACCTTCCAGTAATTTATTAAACCATATGACTCCTTGCTGACATGCAAGGTTTGTTCTTTCTCACAGTAAAGTTAAATCTTCTTTTGCCACCCTTTGCTGGAGGGTGTCCTTTGGAATGTGTTCATCTTCCAACTCCCAGTTACCTTCCTTTCCTCCTCCCTCCTGCCTTCTCTTTTTACTCCCAGATCACATAGACTAATACTGCCATATTTAGAGGCATTCTGACACCTGTTAAACTCATGCTAAGTGGAAAGCAAAATGAGAAGACACTCCTTGAAGCTGTGCTGCTGACATGCATCATATGGAAAAGTTTTGTGAAAGTGGCTGACTTCAGCATCCCATGGAGCATTCTAAATCCTGTCGCTGCACTTGAAAAAAAAAATTTAAATTAATATGTCTGGGTGCAAGAAAAATCACCCTGAAAAAAGAACTAACGCTCTGAAAAACATCTGACACGGTTTCCAAGCCGCTAAGTAAGTCAAATAGAGCAGGTAGTGCAGCAACTTGAGAACCAAGCAGAGGAAAAAGAAAGCTTTAATCCAAATGTACCTTGAAGTACAATACTTATGGATCCAGCAAGGCCTGTCTTCTTAAGTTAACAGCTATTAAGTACTTACACACAGGGAAGAAGGATAGATTCATTGCATGTGAGATAAACAGAATACTGATGCCAAGTTGGGGAGTCTTTTAAAAGTCAGATCAATTCAGTCAATAAATTAAAGACTCCAATGCTTTACACACTTGGGATGGAAAGCTTCCGCCCTTTCCAAGTTATGTGACCCTTCTTTTGAGGAATTAAAGTACACATAAAGGATTTCTAGACATTGCGATTTTGAAAAAGGTTTACACTTGCATTGTTTGCTGGAAGTGAGTTACTTGCTGGCGATGTAGTGATATTTTTAAAGGATTCACCAGCAGACTTTATTTTTAGTAACTGTTTAACCATTCTGCCAACAGAGCATTACTCTTAAGAATTAATGAATGGATAATGTTGTTAAAATACTGATTTTCAGGAAGGACCAAGCAAAAATGAAACTGCAATCAGGGCATCTGAACAAACAATACACCATCCTCCAAACCCAGTGTCATAACTCAGTTGGGCACTGTTGCTGAAGTCAGTCTGTTATTTGCATGGATATGAATTGTGAGAATTGGGCTTTTTTCTTTTTAATGAGTTATTGATTTTAGAAAATCACTCAAGGCAGAAAATCCATACATTAACAGGCAGGCTTCTCTCGCCAAGATGTGTTATTTTATAGCACTACTGAGAAAATTCAATGCATAAAGTCCTTTCAGCTACTCTAGACAAGACAGATCAATGTGCCTCTTAGACAGGGATCAACGCTTTACAGTACTGATCAATAAGGAAATACCTGAGAGACGTCTCCCTCAGAAGCATTAAGATGTTTACACTTTTTCAGTATGACAAAGACCTCAGATACAGAACTAGGGGGTGAAGGAGATATCCTATTTATTGTACACAGAGCTCTTCTAGATTTCCAGCAGATTTCCTTGTATAAGAAATTCCAGGTTCTGAAAACTAAGAGTTTGTGAGAATGTAAAGGAATATACTTTTAAACTCAACAGGATGTTAAAGCAGATGTGGTTTTGACGGGGAAAGAAGAAGAAAAGCAGCAAGATGCCAGAAAATAGAACTCCCTTAAAATAGTTGAAGCACACAAGCGATATCTCCAGTTCAGGAAAGCATCCCTATTCAGAATAGGTGTTTATGCACACAATTACATGTTGTCCATAAGAAGGATGGATTTCAGTATGTGTTTAAGAGTTGTCAGAGCCTGAATTGGCAGCCTTCTATAAAATAAATGTGTTCAAATACATTTAGAGAATATTCCTTAACTTAGGAAATGCAATGGTAACAAAGCTCAAAAGGACTTTTGAGGAAGATTTTTTGTCTGGGCTCACTTGTTTTTTAAATACCCCCCCCGGCCAAAAAAAAAAAAATATAAATTAAGTATAAATTAAATTCCTACTTCGACTATCTTAGGTGTTAAAGGTACTCACTTCCTTGTGACTTGTTAACTGACAAATATTTCCAAGTTAAACATTTATTTTCCTTTGCCTCCTTTCATTCCTGTCTTGAGCAATCTCTTGGACTGTGGGATTGCAAAAGGAGTACATACATGTACCACTCATTTCAGGTTTCATGGACTTCGGAATCATTAGGTCTTTATGCAGTAAACCTACAACAGCCAAGTCGGACTACATCTTTAGAAAGTGCTATTGGTTTGGAACCGAAGTAGTTAAAGTTAGGAGAGGTACGATCTGGCTCACTATCCGCAGGAAATAGTTTTGCAGAGATAACTGAGTGGAATTCTATGGCATGCAATATACATATGGTCATATTAGATAGTCTTGAGTTTCCTTCTCATCTAAAATCCATTAATTTAGTTATGTTTCCTTGGTAAATGAAAGAGTAACTTTTGACGAGATGCAGATATATTTGCATCTTCACTAAATTTCTGCTGTAGCTCTTGAACTCAATATTGTCCCAACTGTGGACTAACTTCACTGTGATTTTACTGCTTTCTGTTTATGAAAGTACTCGCAGAAATGAGTAAAATAAGCACAACATCCTATGAAAAACATTTAAAAAGTAAAATGTCAGTGGAGTAGACAAAGCCCAGAACAAAAATCTTCTGAATTTTGGGTCTGCTCTGCTACTTGCTCCCAAGAGCCGAGTTACGTGCTTCATTTTTCTGCCTCATTTTTTTCTTAAAAGTAAGAGAAAAGCTGCCTGCTTGCTTTTCTCTCAAGCATATTGTAAAAATTAATTGATTTTTGTGCTTGCTTGGTTTATTTAGTTTACTTAAATTTAATAAGGTCCTCATCCAGCAAACCTCCTAAGCATATACTCCACAAACAATTGTACAGCTTTCCGTAAGAACAGAACACCTTGAACCTGGCCTTCACAACTGTGATTTTTCTTCTTGCTTTCTGCGCACTCACTGAAGTTTACCAGTGCATTTGGGGCTTCTTGTTAAAATGGATTTCCCCTTCTACACATGCAATGAGACTATCTCTAAAAGCAAACCTGCCATCCAGCTTGGCTTCTCTGGACACAGTGGAGACTGCACTGGTGAACACAGGGAAGAGAAAAGCTTGTTGGAGAGAGACGTAAGGGAGGTGAATGGGCCTTTATGTTTCTTCTGCAATGAACAGAGTAATGATATAGAAGGACAGAAGAAAAGATGAGAGATACTACTCTGGGTTCTTCAGGTTTAGGCAGGGGTGACCTACTCTGGTTTCTAAGGAAAAAAGCAAAATGGAGCCCAGTGGCTAGACACCATAAGGGGAATGCATACCCCAGAGTTTAAGTGCCTAAATGGCGCATTTAAGGCTCATGGAAACTGTACCTTCAAGAGGCCCTGATATCTGTCAGTCAGACTCTCATTAGCAAATCAGGCTCCAGCATTAAGTGATGTTGCTATTAGGAGTGAAGGAGGCTGTTGGTTAGGCAGAGTACAGTCTCCCTTTATATGGAACAGCTTCTGAGAACTGTAAAATAATAGCAATAAATTGAACAAAGATAATAGTCTGTGTGGAAGAAAGAATAATTTAAAAATCCCACCAAAGTCAAAGCCCTTCAGAAAGATAGAGTAGAGATAAGAGAAGCTTAAGCAGTAACTTTCCTTTAAGTAGTAACTTTCCAGTAACTAAGCCAACAGGAACATGGTCTCCTTTCAGGTAATGGCTGGTTTTGAAACCACAGATGATTTATACAGTTTAGTTAACTCAGGCAGGGGAGGCAGACTATTAAATGTACAGGAGTGCTATACTGAAACAGTACAGAAAAGAAGATGGAAATATTCTGTTACTAATTGATAGCTGAAAACACAAGCTGGTATGAGGGTCAAGCTGATATTATAGTCGGGGGGGGGAGAGAGAAATATTGTTAAAAGATTTAGGAATAACCCAACTAGACCTTGCCAAGAAAAGGAAGCCACTCTACCCAAACTGAAACTTAGGGGGCAGGGACAGTTCTGACAGATATGAGAGACAACATACAGAAAACGAGACCTGTGGCAAAAACATCAGAGTCCGCAAAACCAAGACATAGTTTGTGAATAAGAGACGCCAAGACAACATCTGGTATTTGGGAAAAGATACCAGAACTGCAATGGTTCACATCATTTTGGCATTTGCAAACTCTTGAAGGGAGGTACTGGAGAAAGTCCAGTACAAAGTCAATGGCCACTGCGTGACTAGCTCAGAAAAGGTTGTAGGATATTAGATAATGCTGCAGAGGATCAACTGACTGCTGAGAAAATGGATTGTTTCATTCAAGTTGGACAGAAATGTGCAAGACATTTTGATCCCAGAAAAAGCAATATTTGTGCTACCTTGTCAATATTAGCGATGACCATAGGAAACAGCCAACAAAAAAGCAAAACTCTGTACTAAGGAAATGTAAACTAAGCATTGAGGTAGATAAACTAGATAGATATATTGTGTAGCAGCACCAAGAGAAAGTATCTGCTGCGGTAAAAACATGTTCCTGGGTCTTCTTAAGAGTATACACTCACTGCAAGGTTATGGGACAGAAACAAATGAAGATTGCGATGTAAACTTTTAGAGGCAAGCAACTTCTCTGAGTACACAAAACTCAGAGAGCCCAAGCATGTGATATTTTATACTCCTGGGAATGTGTCCCTGGAAGCTACTAGAATATTTGAGTAAAATTATTGTTTGAGAATAAGCAGAAGAGCCAAGAGTCAGTTCAATCATCAGTTCAGATTAAGAGAAAAAAATGAGTTCTTCAGCTGTGTACTGGCACCTCCATTCTCCCCCAACAAAAAAAACCCCAAACCTTCAAATGTGCTCACTCAAGCAGTTGAAGAGATCAGATACAGAGATTCACTGGGACAGTAGTGTGCGATATGAAGATAATGTTCAGTCTAACCATCCAATACTGATCTGAGAGGACAATGGCAGGGAACAGACCCAAGGGCAAATCACAGTAAAAACTAGGGAAAAACGAAGGAACAAGTTAGAGGTGCCAGACCCAAGGTGTGACCGCAAACTTAAATCTCAATTCCCTTGGAAATTTCTAAGGTGGGTACCAGCACAGCTTGTACTTGACAGCTTGTCCTTGACAGCTGGGATGCTGAGGTTTCTGAAGACTCACAGCTTGCTGTATTGGCACAGAGCATCCTGAACGCTGATTGAATATTACTAATTAGTTAACAGATATTTAGACGACATAAAATGCTGTATTAGCTTAATGTTTTGTGGGAAACTATCTTTAACACAATTTATTAGGAGCAAGTTGGAATTTCATATGTCACACAGTCTCATATTAAGTAAAGCTGGGTCTGTCAGACACCTTGGCTCCAGGCAATTTCTGGATGGCAGAAGACTGGATGCTACTCTTGCTTTTCACATGTTTCTCAATGATGATAGTCCTCTGCCAAAGCTTGCAAGGTTGTACCTATATCAAGTTCATGGTGAATGAGGTAAGGCTCTGCTCACTCTGATGTAATCTGAAATAAATGGGATGGACAAGTGATCAGATTAAAGAAGTGGGTCAGATCTGCTGCTGGCGCTGCTCCACTGACGTCAATGGAACTAAGCTGATTTACACCAGCTGAGTATCTGGCCTGGGGGTTTCAATGTATTTAGACAAAATAAATTAAAATGCACATAAAAAGCTCCCCTTGGAAGATCCCAAATCCAAACCCCTCATTCCTAAATAGAGTAAATAAATTACAAGAAAGCAGTTACTGTAGACATCACTCGTTGCAAGTCAACAATGAACAGAATAAAGGTCAGGCCACCCTAAATCTTTAATTGCCCCTTACACTCCTGAGTGAGAAAGAAACTGATAATTCAGCACAAAATCACCTTAACTCTGACCCAAAGCAAATATCTTAGCAGTAACCATTCCTGGAATGAACAGGTGCTGTCTTTTGCCTCATGAAACATTAACTTCAACACACATCAGGCAACTAAGGCTACAAAATAAAGTTTAGCTTCTGCCCAGAACTGGGTCATACCTTTATTGCTGAAGAAAAGCAGTGTTTGTGGTCTATATACAGGAACACAAACACTTTCTGAAAACAAATCTACACACATAGATAAACTTTCACTGTTCCTCAGACTTAAGTTCACACCCCCACATCCTTACCCTAACTCTAATACAATTTATTTTGGAAAATGTCTTTATAATTGCTGTTCTTCTAAATAATACTTTGACAACATTACAGTCAGACAATATGTGTGCATTGTAATACCTCATAACTTTGTCCCTGATGAGGAAATATTTAGCTGTTGATAGTGTAAAACAACCATAAGAAATGGAAAGTCAAGCTGATTATAATGAAATTATAAATCATACACATTTCTTTGCATCTAGGAAAAATAGGCCATATCCTCAAATTTTTGGAAATCAGCATTGCCCTGCAGAAATTACATAGCTTTGCCACTCACACCAAGTGAGTGTTTGCTTTGGTGCATTTATCATACCAAAAAATAAAACCTACCCTCAGTTATTTAAGGATAGTGATCTAAAGAGGCAGCATTTCAGACACGTTTAGACATACTTTCACAAATGACACCCATACAAAAGCACTCTAACCTCTGTTTCCAATTTATTTCAACCTTAGCAATTCATTGGTGCTTCTGTTCACACTGTGTTGACTCAAAGCACACATGTTTCTGCTGAGGCCTAGAACAGAGCTAGAGACTTTTATCATGTTTTCAAAGTCCATCAGAAACCATACATTCAAGAAGCAGTCAAACTCTCTTGCTGGACATACAAACTTAGTCTGGCATCTCCCAAGTTTCTACTGCTTGTGTTTGTCACAATAAAGTTAGGTGTGCTTTACATAAACAAACTCCCCCCAAAATATTTGCAAAGTAAATAGATTTGTTTATATTTATATTGTTGATTTTTTTCCCCTCACAGAAAAACAGCTATTTTCCACTACACTTCAGCCTCAGTTTTGAGGTCTTACTGATTCCAGCTTTCTGCTGTCTTTGGGACTCAATCTACACCTGCTGTGTGTTATAGAGAGCATGAGCAAGGATGCAAACCTGGGAAGACTGACTTGCTAGTCTAATCTTTCATCCTGTATGTACAATTATCAAAGCCTTCTTTCCTGGTGTGTGTTTGTGCACTAGAAACCCTCCCCTCCAAACATCTACCCTGGGTAGCTGTATGCAGAATAAGTCTTGTGTTGAACTTATGCTGCCAGCATTCCTAAAATGCTACAGCTAAGCACAGAATTTGACCTATAGCACAGTGGAGGAAAAGTTCAAACACAAAATGAGATATCCATTCCACAATCTGAATTCCAATAAGCAATTTCCTTTTCCCAGTGTACCACAGATTCTCATCAGATAGGCAATAACAGACAGAAACCTGTCCAGTTTTTATTTAATTTTTTTATAACCCATAAAATTTCTTCAAGCAATTGTACAGATTTCAGGCTTCGCTTTGATCGGTCTTTGCAACAATGACTCCGGGCCTTTGCCTAGGTATGATTCCTCAATCCCAACACATACAATGGAAGTGCCCTAGCCAACAGAAAGCCTTCTCATTAAAGCTGTAATCTGTTCCACTACATTCTTGCAAGACAGAATTATCCAGCTTTAAAGCATGCCTCAATAGCGAGCCGTAATAAGACTGATAGAAACAGCTTAAGTAATTGGATTGCTATATGGTATTGAATGTCTGACAACAAAAGATATCAATCTCTATTCTAGTACCGAATCTTTGTTCCAGCAATGAATTCATTTAGTAATGCACTTGGAGGCTTGCAGTCCCTGCAGGAGAAATAACAGACTGCGGACACAAAAGCAGGGCCATCTGATGAGCACAGAGAAAGCGACTATGCCATTCCAAGAAGTTAATTACAGTGAACAAAAGCACAAGACTATGACTTGTTGACCATTACCATAATCACATTACTATAGTCTTCTTTTATTCCCAGCAGCAGAGGCTCTATTCTTTTTTTCCATTTGGCACTGTGCATCATATTTGTGTTTTGTCACCTGAAATGTATTGTAGAACAGACCTCCCTCTAAAGATAGCTGGAAACATCACACTTCTGCTTTGGTGCTGTTTCTTTTACAATTTATTCTTTCAAGGCTGATTTACAAATACTGTAAGTAGATTACTTTTTTTTAACTTTGAACAAAGACAATGGCTCCCAAGATCTTCTGCAAATGAAAATTTGTAAGACTGATTGCCTATGAAAGCTTGTGCTTATGATACTTCTGTGATTTATGTATATTATTGTAACTCAGACACGATAGAATGGGTCATGACATACTCTTTACACCCACACCACTTTTGGAGCTAAACATATCCCACACTTGCATATAAACTAAAAGAGGGTAGATTTAGACTAGAGATAAGGAAGAAAGTTTTAATATGAGGGTGGTGAAACACCAGAACAGGTTGCCCAGAGAGGTGTTAGATGCCCCACCCCTAGAAACGTTCAAGGTCAGGCTGGACAGGGCGCTGAGCAACCTGATTTAGTTGAAGATGTCCCTGCTCATTGCAGGGGGGTCAGACTGGATGACCTTTAATGGTCCCTCCCAACCCAAACTATTCTATGATATTTAACATTTTAAATCCTTCCGGTTACTCCTGATTTACTCTGCAGCAAGGTCCCTTCTAATAACGTGACAAATATTGTGCTTCAGATAAAAGCAAGTTCTAAGACCTTTAAAATGGATGACTTGATGGAAATAGCACTGGGCCCCAGTGTCTTCATATCTATTAGACATAGTAGCATACCAGGGGGCTAGGATACCTAGAATCGAGGGAGCTGGGTGGCATCTATATCTGAGAAAACCCTCAGCTTTCGATTCCATATGCCAGGGGATAAATTTTTAACTGGTGTACATCAGCCTAGCACAAAGTCGATATATCTGGTTCAAATAACTCCACACATTTCATACAAAATACAACCAAAATAAAGTGTAGCTAGATCTCTTCTTCTTCAAAGTAGCTTAAATGGCACAGTGAATTAATTCCCAACCACTTAGAATTACTCAAATGGTGCTGTGCCAAAAGCTGTTTGAATTTATTTTTTAACACTACGATCAGCTTCAGTACAGCAGTAAGTACTTCCCAGTTTTGAGGACAGCGAGAAATGGGATTATTTGCAGTGGAAAAGAGCAGAGCAGTGTTCATTCCTCCCAGAAAACAAAGTCCCCAAGTGCTCTCCAAGAAAAGGGAGAAATTAACAGAAACATGGGAGAATATCAGAATCACCAACTTTCTCTGGTGTTCAACCAGTGGCCAGGAAGAAAATGGGTAAGTAGCAGGAACCTGCCTGCAATCCATCAGGGATTCATAGCTTCTGTACAAAGGGCCCGATATCTCTGCTATTTAATTTAACATAAGGATCATAAATTAGCAGAACAATGCCTTTTAACTAACCAGCCACGGTATCAAGAGTGCTGTCGCAGAATCGACTGAATTGCCAAGTGCTAATTGAACAATCAAGCCTCAAAAGAAGCTCTAGTCTATCCAAACCCTACCTCACCTATGGTTGGTCATGGAACACCTTAGCTAGGCATTACAGCCCACATCCTGCCTCTGTAGTGAACCATCTTTGTCACAGTGCAGCTCCCAAATGAAGGACAGGGAGGTTTAGTGAAGCATGGTTCTCCAGACCTCAGCTGACCAGTGTAATTTCTACTTTGCTAGAATGCATCTCACCCAAACCGATCCTTTTCACACCCCAAAAAAATCCCTTGTGGACCAGCCAAACCCTGAAAAATTTCAACCAAAGCAGGACATGCTATTGAACAAGAAACTCCCCAGCAGAGCCCTGGGGAGCCCACTGGATGACCACAGGGCAGTCTGATAAAAATCACCCACCATTGACTGGAATCGCTCTCTGTGGTACAGTCTGACACACCACAGCACATTTCCTGTCATACACAACCCATATTCCAGCAACAGGGCAACAACACCAAAAAGAAAAAATACCCATCTGTCCTGAAGCATTTCTCCCCTCCAGAACCGCAATACGCTACAGAGCGGTGGCCACAGAACCCAGTGTTCAGACATGGAAACTGAGGCACCAAATGGCAGCGTGGCTTACTGGTTAGTTGAACCTGGAGAGGACCATGGGGTCTCTGCTCACCAGGCCTCTCCTCTTTCAGCTGTGAATTCAGGAATCCCCCAAAAAGTTTTGTTTGAATTGTGACAGCTTCTAAATCCAGGCCTGACTTTTTAATAGCAGCACTGCTGGTTTGGAAACACTAAACAGTACAGACACTTCCCTATGTAGAGTAATGATTAAAATCAGCAGTGCTGTAGGCTCTCTTGAAACTTGCTGAAGATTTATTCTTTAAACAAGAGAATGATTTATTTCAACAATTATCTTCAGGCGGATTAAATTATGTGCTTTCAGGGCTTGTATTCACCACAAAATTAAGAACACTGGGTGCCAGCCATGGAAGCCCCATGATCCTTTGAGACTCGGCCCTGACGGAGACTCATCCCGACCCAGGAGAAAGAGCTGTCTCTTTCCCATGGCCACAAAATGCCATCCCTGACCTTCTGCTTGGCTCCACCATTTGCACAAATCCTTTGGCTTCCCCCTACTTGACCTCCTGCAAGTTGCAATGGACATATAAGGCACATGGCTCCCCAGGACCACACTAGGCATGCTCTGGGTTGGTGTCATGACAGAAGAGTTAGGCTCTGAAAGAACTGACTGATTACAAGCCAGATGCCCCATACAATAGCATTTCCTAAGAGTATCTGTTTTAAAATGCTCTAAAAGACCAAAGATTTTTCAAGGAAGCAGTAGCTTTCAATGAGTGGGAAGTCTCCAATGCTGAAAGCATTTTTTTTTAAGAATAAAATTTAAGAAAGCTTTTCCTGCTTCTTATGAGGGAGGACCCTAGCTTCAGCTAGCAGCCTAAGAGTATATTTATCATCATGTAAGGCTACTTTTTGGCTTGATTAATCAGGCTGAAAGTTGAGAGGGAGGAAAGGTGTTGGTGAATTCTTGCTGATAAATAATCTCTTCACCTCCAAGAACCTCAAATCCAAACTTAGATAAAGGGATTCTTGCGTCAAGCAAAGTTTTGGGAGAATGACTCATGCCTTTCCCCCATTGCTGGAACCCAGATCTCTGTTTCATACAGAAGAACCCTCAAATGTTGATTCTCCTTTTCCCTTCCCACTCCATTATTTCTATTTCCCTTGATTTCAGCTTTTGCTCCCTTTATGGTTTTACAGCTTTGACTCAGTAAACAAAAGCCAGTTGTTCTGTGTGTACTGGACTTGTTCCTGTTCTTTTCACCACAGACCAAGATGCTTTGAAATGAGCCATTCACACTGCCTAATGCTCAGTGTCAGCAGCAAGACACTCTGAAATATGGAGAGTGCAAGCCTTCCTAAAACATGTACTCCAGAATTAAAGATACCCAAATGTACAGGAAACATTAAAATTGTAATGTGATCATCCTGTAGACCACAGGCCCTGAACCAACAGATTTTCAGTACCACCATGCTATGAGTCACTATCAATTTACCTCCAGCAGCAATATGAAAGATCATGCTCAGGCTGAAAAGTCATGCTCAGAGCTGCAGCTCTCCTGTAATTTAAATACCTTTATTTTCACTCAGCTGTAATTACTAAGTAGTAGCAGCACAGCATGCCTACCTGGCTCAGCCAAGCCATCGTTTTCTTAGCAACAGAATTCATTATACTTCTACTTTGATAGTCTAAAACCCAAAAAATAAGAGCCTTGAATGAGATAAGTGTTGTAAAATCTTGTCTAGACAGTTGTTTATAATATATGGGCATTTTGTATAAATTTTATTACTTTCTGATTACAATAGTGTCGCTATGTAAGTTCCTTGTCTGAAATACTGAATCCACAGGAAGGAGAGAAGAGAGCAGAAACAAGAGGGGTCCAGAGATTGGCAAGTGAAGTGCCTAGAAGCTTAAAGAAATATCTGGAAAGAATAGGCTGAAAACAGTAGGATTATCATTGTTAAATGAAAATGAGATGAGAGTTACATAAGAGATCAAACATACAGAAAGTGAGCCATGTCCTCTTCAGCCTTTCTCATAACAAAAGACGAAGGTTCTGCCAATGAAGTAGAAAGATAATATTTAAAAGTGATTTAAGAAAAATCTCAATATGAGTAATTAATCTGTGGAACTCTCTGCCAGAAGAACAACTGGGAAACCAAAAATGCTGTGTTTCAAAACAAATTAGTGTTATTTATGACAAGATACAACTAAATGGTTATAAAGCCCCATGATTCTGATCCAAACTACTAACTAAAGGCTCAGGATATTTTTTCCCTTAGGCAAATAATTATTTGCTTTCTAATTTCTTCGCCCCTTGTACTGACCAATACCAATAAATGTTATCACACTGGGTATCTTATCTGGTATGACAGTGTTTGTGCTTCTCTATTGCTTTGCTTCTTATGTAACTGACTTCTCTATAATATAGTGATATTAATAGCATTTTCCTTTTTTAAAAACAGTCCCTTTCAAGCTCAGAGTGGTAAGAAATCTCTTGAATGCAGGACTTTCATTGTGAAAGTGCTGCTTATATGAAAATTATTCTGATTATAGCTTTTTGTTGAAAAAAAGCCAATGACTATTTTGAGTGAGAATGATATTCTTGTGCTAACATACGTAAGCATAACAGATACTGTGAAGGAACCACACTGTAATAAAAGCAACAGCTATATTAACGGTTATGTAAAAGCAGCTGTTTCTAATGTTTAAGGATCTTCTTTATGGGCTTTTGAGCTTCTGGAAGTTTGGGGGCAATTGTTTATTTATTTTTGAAAAACCTTGAATTATAGACTAATCAGTTTTCATTGTGGTCAAAGTTATCAAATATTTAATCATGCTTTAGAAAGCTGTGTCCTGATGAAAACTGTGTAAAATAAAAACCCCACAGGACCTTTTAGATCAGTTTTCAAGCTATGTTTATCAACACTGGTTGAGTCATCAGAATGAAAGACCAGCCTTGTAGTCAATCCATGGGGCACACAGCAAGGTATTTCAGCAAAAGAACCTCAGACAATTGATGTCTTCAGTTTCATGTTGAAGTATATATTTCATTTCCTGCCTGGCTTGTTTTTGTGTAAGGTCTGGGCTAAGTGCTTATTCCTAAGCAGGCTTTCTTATGCATTCTAATTCACTTTATGTCTCTATCCTATTTTTCTGTCCCAACTACTTAAACTCAGTTTTATGGACTATGGATTGTCTCCTGATTAATATAACTGATCTCTGATACCAGTTATCAGTGCTAAGCACAACCATCACAATCATACTGGAAGCTGTCTCACAGGAATCAGCCTTTCACTCTTAATCTCTGTGCAAGGCCTTCACCAAGCGATTTGTTGTCCTTAAAAAAATTCCAATTCCAGTATCACTTTCCATATATCTGAGGCCAGCTAAACACAGTGGGACAGTATAAAAACTCCTGGACTCAATGAGAAATTTTCTAGCTACTTTGAAATACTCTGTATAAAATTACTCAGAAGTTGTCCAGCCTGCTCTAGGGCTGGTCTACTCCATGTCTTTCATCAAGGTCTCATCAAGCGTTCTCCCATCAATGAACTTCCTCCCAAAACTCTGCAAGTCCAGCATCTTCTCCTCTGGTGACCAGGATCACCCAGTTAGGCACTGGATGCAGAGTGCGGACTGAATTTCAGATCTGCTGCCCATATATCTACCAAGAACAAAGGAGGTCACAAATGTAAATTTCTTCTGTACTTGGAAGGCATCACCTTGGGAATAAATTTTGCAAAAATCCTCCTTTAGTAGCAAGCTTCCCTTAGCAAAGCTAGCTTGGGCTTGGGGATAATCCTCTTTCAACAAATTCCCCCATTTTTGTAGCCTGAAGTCACAAAAATAAAGACCACATTTGAGTAGAAAAACAGAAGTCACTGTATAGACATACTTTTTTTAGAACACCAGCTTTATTTTGCTGGTTCAGGTCTGACAGCTTTGCATTTTGTCACTTGATGTGGATACGTTGAAATAATCTAAAACCAAGCCATGCACAAACTCGTGTAGAGCAACAAATCTTCCCAATCAGTTGCCATCAATGACTGCAGTGTACTCACCCTGCCTACAGAGCACCATAAGCACTCTAAGGGAAACATCATGCTTAGAGTTACAGAATAGTGATCTGTCAAGTCTTATTTCCCTACTTAATGGGTTAGCAAACGGGCTGACATTTTTTTTTACAAGCATCTAACTTGTGAATTGATAGTGTTTACTCTTGGCTATTATTTTTAAGGGAGTCTACTCTGGCCACAGTACAAACATCCCTTTTGCTGCAGGCTACCCCTTTGTCTAATAATCTGATACATGGAGCCTATTGACTGGTCCACTGCTCACACAGCGATGAGTTTCCCCAGATGCAGAGCTCAAACTTTCACTAGTCTCCATTCAGGCTAAAAGTGGCCATGTTAAAAAAAGTTCAAAGAACTGGCAAACAATTCCAGAGTCCTAGAGAAATCAAAAATTGCTGGAGGAAATTTTCGTCTGGTGCAAACAAGCCTCTATTGGTACAGTGGGAAAGCATTGTCTTCCCCTTACCCCATAGCTATCCCAGTGAGAGTCCTTAGAAGAGTAGCATTTCTACAGTAAACTGCCCTTCACACAATGAGCAGGCATCTTTTTGTGCACCGCCAAGGGGAAGATGGGAAGGTGCGACGTATATCCTGTGACCTGTACAGGATGGGTGCAGTGGGGCCTGCCCTTCCTGGTGGCAGGCTGCTCTGGAAAGCAGAGAGAAAAGGGGCTGCTCTACTTAAAAAAAAAAAAAAAAAAAAAAAGAGAGAGAGAGAGAGAGAAGGAAATAGAATCTTTCCAACTACCAGGACAGCATCAATCCAGCTTGTGTCCTGTCCTCACATCTATAGAGCCCTGGGGAACCCACTCTGCTCCAGCCTTAGGCAATATGGATCAGGGTGCTTTCAAAAGGTATGTGGCTGTGGCTGCAGAAGTAAGAGATGGGGGGTGAGAGGTAAGAGACACATTCAGTTCTATGTGAAGAAATGTGGCTTATAAAGAAGTGTTGCCTTCTCACTTGTTGGCCTAGATGAAATAAATTACCTTCTGCACAAGAAAAGAGTTGTTTCCTACCAAAGGTGAGGTAGGTGCCACACATGCAGCTTCTTTGGCTGGAGGGGCACATGGAAGGAGCTAGCAGGACAAAAGAGACTGGGAGAGGTCTGCAGGACCCACAGGGAACACAGCTATCCCAGAAATCCCAGTCTCTTCATGGCTGTTGGACAAAGGACCCTTCTCCCTTCTGCAAGGTCCTTGCTCTTGTATTGAGAATTCTGTGAATCAAAACCCTGAGGAATTCAGGAATTATATACCCATCACTTCATGAAGATGCATTCAAGAAAGGACTGGACAAGTCATTAAGCTAAAGAGCGACTTCACTGCAACAATTGCCAAATCCCTATAATTCAATTTTTACAAGCATTGATTATTGCAGCAACATATTCACTTAAACATAAGTAAAATAATGAGTCTAAAAATATTAAGTTGCAATTACTTTCTCTTTATATTTTCTATTAAAAACAGTTCTGAGGTAGATTTGTACTCTCAAATCTACTCTCATAGCACAAATCTACTCTCATAGCACATTAAACAAATGCATTCCAATTTAACCAGCTAATACCTATATACATTCAGAATTGTTCTGTTCTGAAAGTATGAAAGTTAAACTACCTAAATATTGAAAGTTTAGTTTGGAAGATGACTTGATGATGTGCTTTAACAGCATTATGGGCAAGCAGTAAAACAAACATGTTTTGTCACAGACTTAGGCAGAGGGAGGCTCAGAGAAGCTAGCAAGAGAAGGAAAGTAAGAAATAAGAGAGAGTGGTGAAAGGCAAAAGTTGATATCAGTGAGATCTGGTGCTGAGTATGTCCCTTATATGTTACTTTGTAAATACAATGGACACGCAAAAACAGGTTGGAAAAATCCTCTGAGGAGAAAAATCTATAGCCTTATATGCCTCTCTCAGGTATCTTCTTTAGCAATCTTGCATTTGGTTTCAGTGTAATATGAACAGACCTATCTACTTACAAAAGCTCCCCTCTTCCCACCAGCCTTGTTTGTTATTTTATGTGTTTCTGCATCATTTGCAGAGTTTGCTTTGATCTACATTCCTCCTGGATGTGCGGTTTCCTTTTCGGCTACCAAAAGGAAAACTGTTTAGTTTGAGAATTTGCTTATTTTGAAGCTCCGCTGGCCCAAAATACCTATTTTTAATCCAAATGAGCACAGCTCAGTGCTTTCAGCTCTTCAGCGCTGGTTGCCTTCCTTTCAGGAAAAAACTCTTTGAAACAATAAGTGACCTCTTCATACTCTAATAAAATTGCCAAATTGTAATCCTAGCTGGCATGAATGAGAGCATTCTGTTTGCTGCAGCTGAGTTTGAATATTTACACTCATGCATAATTTGATCCTTGAATTGCTTTTATTTTAGCACCATCCTGAAATGGTCAATATTTTGTTCCACATCTGACACCCAACAACAAACACCATGCTGCTCTAAAACATCATCAGAACAGGTAATTATGAATTTTCTCAATATTTCTCTATTACAGACTCAATCTGTCTTCCACTGATGGCAGAATTCCTGCTGCCTCCAAGAGTTGGCTGGGCTTTCGTGTATTTGTAATATGACTGTAAATCCTTCTGCATACAATATGTGATGTTGAATGTAAAGTCTGAGCCGTTTTAATCCTTCCTCCTTCTCTAATAAGCATCACAATGCCACCACTCTAGGAATAGTCCATAGACAAAACACAGTTCGTAAATAACAGGTAAACAATCTTCAAATGAGAAGAGAAGACAGGACACATCCTTGGAATGACTCTTTGACTGGGAAACAGGATATATTCTTCAAGGACCTTGCAGGAATAGTCCCAGAGGACAATTAGAGATTAGATCTTCTCTTCTATGGGGTTAGGCCACAGGAGTTAACTTGGGAAACAATTCAGATAAACAAAGTGCTAGCAAGAGGAAGGACACTGTTAGATTTTGCTTCTGTGTCTTTACTAGACGTGGGCCTTCATGTCAAGCTCCACATTAAGAACTTAGTTTCAGATGGTAACAGAGCATTAACTGACATCACCAGTATTGGAAAGGTGCACCCCCCTATGATTCTGGAGACTAATTAACTATTGTGAGAATATTCTTAATGAGATAGCCTAGAATTAGAGTATCCTGATCCACTGACTGAAAGTAAGGGCAAATGTGGTTAGTATCCCTCAGCAAATACACAACTCTTTCTACAAGAGCAAGTGCAGAAGCTTGGAGATTTATGCTCTTTTCATCTGCAGCCTGGTGTACTACATGCAGTCAAAGGCAGACATGCTCTCTATGAATAATTTTTGTTTTAAGAAAAAATTGATGAGGGAAATTTGTATTCAAGTGCGTGTGCACACACCGACACCGCCACATGTAGAGCTGCATAAGTAGTGGGGGAAACAGTGTTCCTACTTTGCAAGAAGAAAAACATTCCTCATAAAAACACAGCTATGCCCACCTTACCAGAGTAAATATTAAGAAAACTGTTATCAAGGATGAGTAACTGAAATGTCTAAGAATAGCTCCCCTTTTTCATACAGATATATGAGGGGAGAAAAAAGCAAATACATGGAGCAACGTATATGCCCACCCTTGTAAGCCTATATGAATTATGAAGAAGCTTTGCTGGAAGAGGAGTCATATATAGAAGATCCAATCTTCTAAGCTGCTCTGTATCCAATCTAAAATTAAGAAAATGGAAGCTGTTTCCTGCTAAGTGTATGTGGATGAGGCTATTGCAGATTGTAATGTAAAACATAGTGGTTTTCTGTACGCACTCTTTTGAAACACATTTCTCTGTACCTTTAAGATACAAGACTTTAATAATAAGGATACATTAGAACATAGTGATGGCACTCTGTGTGGTTCATTCTGTGAAGCCAAGTTCCCCATCTCAGAAAGTGAGAAGATTAAAATATGACAGAAGATAATTAGTACTTGAGGCATCCAAATAGTAATGCCAGTGGATGATCCAGGGAAACACCTGGTTTCTCTTTTCTTGATCTAAATTTTCTAGAAATATATAGAAATTGTAAATCTCAGATAAATAAGCTAAAAGCAGGAAATACCACGTCCCAGCTGGCAATGCATTACAAAAGCAGTACATCAGGGTTACCCCAAAGCAGACCCCTAAGAGCAGTGTCTGTCCCGCTGCCTGCACCGCAGCTCCTCAGCTGCGCTGCCTGCCATCTTCCGCATTGTCGGTACCACAGCTTGCATTGTTAAGACTTCAAACTGATCCACTTCAGTGATTAGGCTGATCCAAGGACACGGACAGAAGAGCAGGATTTAATGGGCAGGCGGGCAGGAAAAGTCTTTTAACACTTTAGAAAACATTGACTTGGTGGAAGGAATTGGCTAGCTCAAGGGATTAGTAATGAGATACTGAGCCCCTTAGCTCTAGGTCACCACACTGAATCTGGTCCAGGTCAGTAGAAATCAAAAGCTGTTGCTGTTCGGTGGCCTTCAGGAAGTCAGTTGGTGGTCCTACCCCAGCTACTACTGGCGAAATATCTGTACCGTCATTACTGATAACAGTTGGCAGCACTTACAGGAAAGGTTTAGGACTGGCACAGCACAGGAAAAGACTGAACAGAGAAAGATGTGCCAGCAAACGCACTAGGCTGGAACTCAAGAAAAATGAGAAAAAAAGCTCCCTGATCATCTACAGACTTCCAGTGTGGCTTGGGGCATGAGATTAACAACCCTGTTCAAGCAAACTTTGTTTCCTCACTGCTATGGTCTTCACAAGGCATTTGTGGCCTAAATGTCTCTAAAGGGCATAGCAATTGCTAAATTTCAGATCCCCACCTTTGAAATGGGAGTAACTAGCTCACAGGGTTGCTACAGGGGGATCCACAGCAAAGGGGTGATTAGATACAAAAGCTAAACAAGAAAGCAAGATGGGTAAGCAACCATTTCTACCTAAAATCAGCTGCCCTAACTCCAAAGCAAGGCATTTGCTGAGTATGCACAAGGCTCCCATTCGCAAAGCTCTGTATTTAATGTGCTTAAAAAGAACAAATTCCCCTTATAGCAAAAAGTACCCCCCCCAAAAAAAACCCACATTTCCACTGTTGCCCAGCAGAGCAGCATCAAAGAATCCAGCTGCTCCCAGCTTTTATCCCACCTAGGATGAAATTCTAATGTCTGCATTGTGCAGGAGGTCAAATAGATTATCATAATAGTCCCTTCTGGCCTTAAAAACTATGAAATTGGAGAGTGAATTACAACATATTGGTCACTATTGAAAGCAGGATGGTACACAGCATAGCTCAGTGATAGGGTGTGATATGGCAGGGTAAATCTGATGTTCTTAGGCCGTGTGAAGCTGGGAAACTGACATTTTGCCTTCTTTGTTGCCCCTTTGGGACACCAAGATAGATGCAGGTTATTATAATAACAAGCCCAGTCCACTCTCAACGCAGCCTAAGATATTGCCTCTTACGAGAGTGAGTGCGTGAAGGATTGAGAAACACTAGTTATTTTCAAACTGGATTAACTCTTTCAAAAGCTAATAGGTTTCCAATGAGCTGTGGTGTTGCTGCTGCAGCTGCTCTAATTTGAGAATAAAAGAATGCAGGCTTTGTGCCTAGGGACCTGTTATTGATCTGAGCAAGGAAGATGGGAAGGAAGGGGGTAGAGGAGGGTTATCCTCCTTTCAGCTGGGGTGGGGGCATTCTTTTCAAAGTCACATTATCTGCTAGTAACAACAAAGCCTAACCCCATGACATGCTGCTCTATACAGGATTGCACTTGTTGAGAACTAAAAGCATTAGAGAAAAAAACCTCCTCTGGCAACCTTGCGCAGCTAACTTCATTGAGGGCCCACGAGACTCAACAGATGGGTCTCGGGACTCCCTCATTAGGAAACGCGCCTGTCCCTTTGCATCTGGTGCCCCACTCTACTCTGTGCCATGCACTCATTAGCATTGCAGGCTCACAGATTCCTTAGCACGTGCTTCCAATAAATATTGGAAAGAAAGGAGGGGAGGGAAGCCACTGCTTGGAGCAGCAAGATGAGGGGTCACCCACTAGGCTGGGAAATCCTACACACACACACACACTCCCCTGCAGCCCCAGAGGAGGGAGGGCAATAAAAGGCAGCCAACCACAAATGTGCATTTAAAGGGACAGGTGTGGAATTGCTTCTATTCAAGTTGTGGCAGATCCTCATTTGTTCCCCTCTGCCACAGTAAATAAAGATCATCATTATATATATAAAAAACCCAGCAATTCAGGGCAACACACAGACTGTGGATCTGTGAGAGTCTGTGGCCCTTTTCAGACATCAAGCGGATGCACACTGGGTAATGCCATTACCTTCAATGAAATTAATTGGTTTTAAGGGTCCAATTCTACAGCCAGGCTCTTTTTCTTTCAGGTCTTCACCAAGCATGTCTTGCTGCCACAGTGCCACAAATCAGGGATGTCCTTCATCATACTTGGAGTGGTCCATGACTCAGGGCCGAGATCAGGAGCAAGTGAAGGGAAAATAATCTCTCGTGTGTTTGAAAATGTTGTGAGACAGAACGGCTGATAGGGAGGCAGGTAAAACCTTCCAGGTACTGTGGAAAGAGCAAAGAAAAACCTTTAAGCAGAGAGGCAGGGTGACAGGGCACTGTATCTTGCTCATACTCCGAAGAATAAGGCCTTTTATTTGCCATCTCTCCATGATGCCCCTAGCCTATTCTTACTCTGTTCCTTCTCATTCACTCTTGTTTCCACTATCCTGCTAGTAGTTGCAGGCACTTTGATCACAGCTCACTCCAGAGCAGGACTGGGAAAGGCTCAAGCGATTAACTGCTGAAGTTGATATGGACCTTGTTCAAAATGCAGTGTTTCAACACCAAAACTCCTAAATCAGAGCAAACTCAGACTCTTCGGAATGCTGCTGGCTCTAACACACAGTCCTGTCACACCTCTCACTGTATCATCAGTGACAGAAAAGCCCTCAATGCACATACAGATAACATCTGCATGCCAGTGGCACTGTTGTAACATGCAGAATGGCCAAGGTTGTTTTTTTTAATTCCTGTGTAAAGGATGGACACAGAGAAAGCCATTTTTATCCCCTTTACCTAGGACCTTGTCTTTATCTGTACTGCCAAGGATGTTAGCCACCCTCTTGGGTCTGTGCTTTATCTAAAAATATTAGCTGATACAAAAAGGTTCCTTCTGCCAGGGAGCAGGCAGTGCCAGGGGACTAGATAAACACAAGCCATTGTGCCACTGTATATTACCCCTAACACCCTGGAGAAATATTTCCCCTGTAGATCAGCAGGGTCACTCCCACCCACCCAACTTTGAGGCTCAACTCACTGGCCATTCCAGTGAGTTACTTAAGCACGTCCCTAACCAAGTTTTTTGTTCCTTGATTTAGGCACATTTATATTTTGGCCTGAATCTGGATTTTAGTAATCCTGACTCCTCTAAATGCTTCTTCATGCCAAATGAAGCAACTCCCTTTTATCCCCCATGGAGGACTAAGTAAACTCAAGGCCCAGAATATTAGATCGGCCATGGAATAATGGCAGGCCAGGGCAAGAAGTGATATACTGTACACCCAAATTTAAATTTGCTAATTGCAGCCCTCTTCTTTTTAGTCATTTCCTTAGCTAAATGACACCCCTGTATTCTTCAGTCTTGCATCCTTAGGATGGTTTGTGATTGAGAATGTATTGCACACATACTATCATATGCATTTAACAACGAAGAGAAAACAATCTACATGAAAATAAACCTTCAGACATTTTGATGCTTTCATAACAAGAAAATGAAACTTGATCTGAGCACTTACTCAATAAAATTGGCTAAAAGAAGCACCCTTGCAGAAAACTGTGAGGAAAACCCTACTGGAAACTTAAAAGCATCAGTCGTTTATTGGAGACAGGGCTCAGCCTAGCTTTCAGTACAGCCTTTTCTACAACTGACAATAATAGCTGAGGTTACTCCTTATCAAATGAAAGTGTCATCTTGTCCATGACAGACATGCCAGCACTGCTCAGTGTCATAGTCTTTGCACCTACTGGAAGCTACTCTAGCTTGATAAACTGTACCCCTTACTCAGACCTAAAACTGTAGTCTCAGCTCTCCCCCGTTTTTAGAAAGCAGGGATTTGAGATCAAATCACTGCTGTATAGGAATCCCACCACTGGGGAGGATAACTGAAGGACAAAGCTATTGGGTTCACAGGTTAACATGGGGGCATCTGATCCTTGAAGGGTTAACAGAGGAACAAACAGAAAGCAGGTTTTAGATGCCTATCAATAAAGAAAACCGAAGGAGAAACAGTACTATTCGCTGTAATGGAGTGAGGTCTCAATTTTAAGCTGTGATAGAAAGCAATAATGTTATGGATTCAGTGAATTACAGCTGGATAAAACTTAAAAGCTCTACAATAGACATTTTTTGCCTCTACAACTTTCAACTCTTTCAAGGACTGTAGTGGTTCTCACCACAGTCATTTCTGAGTACCCCACAGTCTTTATTTTTTATTGTTCTCGGAGTACCCTCTGAATTAGATTTAGTGCCTCATTTTAATTCCAGGGAGCAAAAGCACAGAAAAACTAAGGTGGGACTTTCAAAGTCACAAAACGCACATGCACAGTATACACAATGGGGCTTTGAAATTTTAATTTGCTTAAGCAACATCCTCCAGGGAAAGAGGAAAGTAAGAGCTTGTAGCAGCAAACTGAATTTGGGTCTCTGGTCACTAGAGCGCCTTCTTCTCCAAAATCTTTTGTCACATTTGGAAGGCTTGCCTAGAGATACAGCTTGAAGAAATGGCCTGACTCTGAAGAACTGAAGCTTTTCTGCAAGTAGGCATGCACTGCTCAGTGTTTGGTAAACTCTACTCTTTCTCCCAACCTCTGCCACTTACTCAACTTTCTCATCAGAGGTAGTTTTTTCTCCTGATCCATTTGTGAAATAGTCTCACATAGGGTGTGGCCTTCCCACAAAATGCTTTCTAATTAGTTTCTAAACATTAAATGATTATGGAAGTGCAATTCCCATTCCACTCAGGTGATGAAAAGCTTTACAGGAGTTCAGTCTCACTTTGTAATTAGAGAAATTAGCTTTCTAAGTTTAGATCACTCAACTGTGCAAATGGGTTCATCTGCTGGAATGTGTTGCTCTGAAATGTGTGTCAGCCAAGCAGCACGGCACAGTCCCTATCTCTGCCTCCGCGACACTCGCTCAAGTGGGAGGTCAGTTCCAGTACAGCAAGAGGAAAATAAAGTGTTATGGGTGTATTATAGGAAAGGCCTTATCTGAAAGCTCACTCATCCATGATTGACTGCAGTGATATGTTCTTCTCCGTGCAATAGGGAAGCTTAAGTCTTAGATAAAGGATTATCCAAGTGGATGAAATTTTCACTCTTTCACTCAGTTTGCCCAGAATTATATTTAAAACTGCAGCAAGTGAATTTTAGAGGGTGGCTAGTTGAGAGAAGCAAAACTACTTTTACAAAAATCTACGGAGAAACAAAGGGCTCCTCTAGCCTCTTCATTTGCTGTGAAATGAGGCCATCAAGCTTTGTGAACTCTTTATGACTACAGATTCCACATTTCAACCGATGCCTTTCTGGTAGCCCTTTCTACTGGTTTATTGAAGGCTGATGCAGGATTAGGCCCCCACGATTATGCAACCGTCTTGATCTGCATTACAGTAGTAAACAGAAGTTTAGTCACTGACTTGAAAATGAGATGGATCAGGTCCCTGAACGAAGAATTTTTCCAGGGGCGCCATTCCAAGCTTACCTTCAGGTATCACAAATCTAAGGAAATCCTGTGGGATTGTTCACAGCCATGATTCAGTGAGTCACTGAGCTTTAAAAGGAAATTACAACTTTCCTAACACAAAGAATTGACTTCACAACACCTGACCCTCATAAACCAGGCGCTCCCTCTAAAGGCTGTGATCCTTGTCCCACCAAAGTCCTGGGCATCCTCCCAGTGGCTTCAATGAAGCAGGATCTAACTCTGTATTAGGGAACTGATTCAGGCCTCAAGTGAAGTACTGTCTGTAACACTGGACCTTGGCACACTAGATGTTTATAATGGCTTCTAATGTGGATGTAATCTAATTATGTCAGAATAGGAAGATTAGCAGGAAGTAACTTTACGCAATGTAAAAAGCTGAGTGCCAGACATTGAAAAGTTCTTCACCGGCCTCAAAGGAAGACACGTCGGCTCCGCACCTCGCGAGACATGGACATATGCAAGCAGAGCATTGCAGCAGGAATTTTACATGCAGCAGTCTCCGGCTACTCAAAGCAACTACAATTCAGGCCTGCTGTGTACATGCAGCAATTTGTACATTGCTGTACAGGCAGTGAAATGGGCATCTTAAAAAGATCCTCAGGCTGCATAATGCACCATGCTCAATTGGTTTTCAGTGCTGCTGTGCAGTGGCTAAAGATCTGGCCTTGAGAGCCCAGTGAAGAAAAGCAGGAATTCTGGCCTTAATAAGTTAAGGGCACTTTGCTACCGACTTCCATGAGGTCAAAATTCTTTCAGGGCTGCAAGGGAGAGGGCTTGCAACGCGCTTCTGCACGACTCGCACTCTGCCTTGGCTTACCTATCAGTAATACTTTGAGTCTCAAGACATTGGGAGGCTTAATTCATTAGTGCTTGCAAAGCATTTTAAGTTGTTGGACAAGTAATTCTGTTTAAGGGCAGCTACACTGCTGAGTCACAAGCACTGTGGGAACCAGAACTCTGGGTTTCCTAAGCACTGGAGTCAAGCGGGTGGAGTAACCTTTTGCAGAAAGGCCAACTCCAGACCTGCCCTAAAGGTACGGAGCATACCAGCAGGCATCAGGGTATTTAAAGGCCCTATTTAAAGGCTCAGAGGAGCACATGTGTGGCACTTGTGAATGAGTAACATTTAAATAGGCTGCGGAAGCTCACCAACACCCACTGAAAAAAGGAAGAGAGGCACTGGTTCTCATATCACCAAACTGCAGCCGCTTTGTGGATAAAACACAGTGAAGGTTTACCAGCCTGAGAAAAGTTAATGACTCCAAGTAAGAAACAACTGATGCTGTTAGAACTTCTGGGCTGAATGAGGCTGGAAGGAGTATTCGGCAACCAGGTACCTCACAGGCATGCCAAAATGGCTGGTATGTAATCTAAGTTTTGAACTCACAAATGGGAAGTGATCTGCAGGAGTCTGATAAAAGTATGAGCACGGTTCTAGTGTTAGGGGCACAAGTACTGCCGGCTTCACAGCCTTAGACACTCTGTAAGAGGATGGACCTTACCACAGCCAAGAACAAGCATGCACTTTGCTTTTGCCATAGGAAATGCAAACAAAGGAGATAAAATTAGGTCAGAAATCTTGTTTTCCTCTATACCACTGACTCTGGTGTATAAAATAGACATTTACACATCTACTGCGTTAGATCAGGGTGGAATAGGAGATAGGGACATAAGAATAGCTGTTCTGGGTCAGAGTAAACGTCATGTAGGCCAGGTTCCTGTCTCCAGCGCCTCAGGAAGAAAGGGACAGTGATGCAGTGACAGTTCCCAGCACACTCACCCAACTTCTAGATCAGCGGCTCAGGGACTTCCCTAACCAGAGACGAAGTTAGGGGTGGGTTGTTTTTTCTTTGTTATTCAATGCCCTTTGTGGCGTGGCTCTTCCTCTGGGAGCTAGTCTGAACACTTTTTGCTACTGTGCAAACTGTTGGGCTTCTCTGTGGCCTGTGGCAAGGAGTTCCACAAGGTAACCACCTGGCTATGTGCCTCCAGACCCTGCTCCTGAAAGGATGTGTCTGACAAACCCCAGCACTCACTTGGGAGCTGGGCAGCCGGGACATGCGTCTCCAGCGCCGGGAGCAGGCGAGTCTGACAGAGCCTCTGCACTCAGCCACCGCTGTCTTCCCCCGACTAATCTGCCTGGAGCTGTAGCTGAGGGATGCGTCCCACTTCCAGCTCTTTCCCTCCTGAACCACGGGAGATCCTTGGCGGTGCGGCCTCGCGCTAAGGAGGGGACAACGAGTCCCACGGGGGTGACTGCCATCTCTGCTTCCCTCAGGAGAGCCGCTGGCCAAGGCAGCGGCCACTACCTCAGAGACCGGGCCGTCCGTCCCGCCTTTCCCCTCGGGGAGCGCAAACCCGCTCCCGGGGAGCGCCGTCACCTCAGCGGCCCCGCCGCCCCCTCAACGGTCCCTCAACGGTCGCGCCACGAGCGCGCGCGCGCCCCCCGCCCCGTAACGGCTGCGCTGCCTCAGGTAGCGCGGGGCGGGAAGGCGGGCGGCTGCCGCCGGCCGAGGGCAGGGGAAGTTTTCACTGCAAAGGCGACCCCAAAGGCTTCATTGTTCCTTCAGCCAGCCCCGAGGAGGAAAGGGCTACGGCTCCCGCTCCGCTCCCGGGCAGGGAGGACCCGCACGTCCCCTCAGCGAGCGGCGGGCGGGAAAAGCCCTCTCCTCTGCGCGGCGCTGCCTCAGCCGCGGGCGCCGTCAAGAGAACGCGCCGGCCCGCCGTTCCCGGGCCGCCTCAGCGAGGCCGCGGCAGGCTGCTGCTCCAGGTAGCCCGGGAGGCACCTGCCGAGCGGGGCTTCCCGAGGGAGGCGGGGCGGCGCGGCGGACTGCGACCCTCGGGGCGGCCTGGGGCCGGGGCCCGCCACCGCCTGCAGGAGGAACAGCCGCCGCCCGCGGCTTGCTCCCGCCCGCGGCCGGCTAGCCCTCTGCTCTGCACCCTCTTCTCCGCCTCCTCCTCTCCTGCCGGTACCTGCCTTCCCCTACTCCTGCCATTCTCCTCCTTCCCCCCCTCCTCCTTCCCCCCTCATGCATATGGATGGGCGCATGCGCGGGCGGGCGGCCTCCCCGCCTGCCGCCGTGGGCTAGATGAAGCCGAGCGGCGGCGGGGCTCCCAGACGGGCGGCCGGCTCCCGGGCGGTGTGTGTGTGCTGCATGTGCGTGTGTGTGTGCGTGCGTGTGTGTGTGTGCGTGTGTGTCTCGGGGGGGCGGGGGGCTCGCCGCGCCTCCACCGCGCGGTGGCCGGCGACCTGAAAGAAATAAAAGGATCGGGATAATAATCGCAATAATAAAAAAAAAAGAGGAGAGAGAAAAGAAAAGGGAAAGAAAAGAGGGAGGCGAGAGAATAAGGAGAATAAAAGGAGGCTGGGCTGCTTTGCATTGAAGACCGGGGCGCTATTGAAAGCGCTTGAAAAGCGGCGTTGTTCGGCGCGGGTGCGCGCCGCGGCCGGCGCGGTATATTAGAGCGGGGCGGCGGCGGCGGCGGGCAGCAGCGGCGGCGCCTCCTCCTCCCCTCCTGGCCCTCCCCGTCCCGTCCCGGAGCGAACGGCGGCGGCGGCGGCCTGCAGGCAGGCAGGCGGGCGGGCAGCGCGGCGGCGGCGGCGGCATGCGTGCGCCCCGGCGGGCAGCCGCGGCGGCGTGCTCCTTCGTCCTTCTCCTGGCCCTGCTGGGGCTGCGGGCAAAGGTACGTACCTGGGCACCGCGCGTCCTCCCGGGCTGCAGCCCCTCGCGGGAGGGGAGGGAGGGGGAAGAGGGGAAACTTCAGCGAGCCTGAGTTGGGCTCTCGAGTCTGCCGCGCAGAGCGGATTGCGGTAATTTTCCTGCTTTTCCGCGAAACGCGGCTCCCGCAGTGATTGCGGTAGCCGGCTTTTAAAAAACCCAAACCTTCAGCGGTGCGCAAGGCGCTTTTGCAAAGCTCCTTCAGCGAGAGTGGAGTTACTGCTGCTAACTTTTCTGCGGAGATGGCAAACGCAGAAGCCCTCCTTGCAGCAACACTTAATTCGCTGGGAATAAAAAGTGCAATTACTGCAAACCGCTTTTTTTTTTTTTTTTTTCGAAATTACTTTTTTTTTTTTTTTTAAACCAGGGCTAATTGCGGTACTCTTGGGGTGACTAACGAGCAAGGTCTGAATCTCAGCTGGGCAGCCTTGAGCGGGGAGGCTATTTTCCCCGTCTCAGCTGCACCTCGGAGTAGGCAAAGGGGTTGCATTTCCAGGGTGCTACAGCTACATCGTTTCGTTGGGTTTGCCCTCGCATATGCACTCTTGGTTTGGTTTAGTTTTATTTCCTAACGATTTAGAAGTCTTCCTCACACACATGTTTTTTGGACTTGGCACTTAAGGTTCTTTTTTAGCGTTAATGGCATTATTTGGTTGGGATGATTTATGAGCCTTTCTCATGGATGTCTGATAGGGAAAAGCTTGGAGTGGTTGCTGGTTTGTTGTTTTTTTTTTTTTTAATTATGCATGTGCTTCTTGAAAGCACACTTAAAATTACTTTCTCCTGTCTGCAGTTGTAGATTGTGTTTGGGAAAAAAGTGATTTAACTGTCTGTTTCTTGTTTCTTGTTTTTTTTTTTGGTTTTTTTGTTTTCTCCTCTGGTTCTTTCTTGGGATTAACAGGTGATTTTAGCATCGGGACAGTTCGAGTTGGAGATCTTATCCATGCAAAATGTGAATGGTGAACTGCAAAATGGAAATTGCTGTGATGGCACCCGAAACCCAGGAGACAGAAAATGCACCAGAGACGAGTGTGATACCTATTTTAAAGTTTGCCTGAAGGAGTATCAGTCGCGGGTCACTGCTGGCGGTCCTTGCAGCTTCGGATCCAAATCCACTCCTGTCATTGGAGGAAATACCTTCAATTTAAAGTACAACCGGAATAATGAAAAGAACCGGATTGTTATCCCTTTCAGCTTCGCCTGGCCGGTGAGTGCATGGCCTGCTCTGGCTCTGCCTCTGTTGGACAGTCCTGTTTGAGATGGCCCTAGTGAGCCGAGCTCTAACTTCTTGTGCAGGGGGAGAGGGACCAGGACTGGGGAGGGAGCAGGCATCTTGGCAAGAGTGTCGGGAATCCGCAGCACAGAAATGAGTAAAATGTGGTGATGTTTTTGTTTTTGTTCCCTGGGGCTCACAATGCACAGCCTGTTAAATTTGAAAGTCAGATGTGCAGTGAGGGGGATCTAAATGGGTCAGGGAAGCAAACCCAGTATCTCTGCACTTTATAGCATGAATAAGTCTCTTGAGACTTAGAAGGTCAGAAGTTCATTTTTTTTCTTTTTTTATTTTTTTTTTCTCCTAACCAGTGACGTCTTGGGCTTAAGCCAGAAGAGCAGTGGGTTAGGGGCTGTAGAGGGATCCCGTGTGAAAAGTGTGTGTCATAGCTGGCCTCCTTCCCTGGAGCGTGTTTGGGAAGGCTTCCTGCTTCTCCCAAGGGGAAATCTTGCTGCACTGCTTGGTGTTGATGGGAGCTGCTGTTGCTGCTCTTGGTGAGCTAGCTGCCAGCTTCCCCGGGAAGCTTGCTACGTTTTGAGGTACTTGTGGACTCTAGAAGCTAAAGACTGAGAAAAGCCTGGCCTTAGCTTTTGGTCCGTTTCACCCACTCTTCCCTGCAGCACACCTTTTCCTGGCTCCTTGCCTCTGTGGTCCATAGGTTCTGGCCTCCCTCTAGTTGTGTGCAAAACTCTGTGGCTCAAGGAGGTGGGGCTCTTTGCTAGGCACTTTCCCAGCGTTGTCCACTCTAGCAAATACTGGTCAGCCTTGTAGAACGGTGAGATGGAGGACGGGTCACCCCGTCATTAGCTGAAGCCTGCTTTGTTGTTGGTCATGTAAAGAACGCTCGCTTAGACTGCAGTGCTGTTTATTTCTTCTGGGGTGCTCAAGAGGGTTGAAGCTTTGATATGGTCAGCTCTGCAGAGGAGTCTGGTACTCGCAGCACAGAAACTGAGGCCCATCTTTCCAAAACGGTCATCACCCAGGACAGACCCACGGATGCAGGCTCCAGGGCCATAGGGTTTCTGGACATAGAAGACTGCCATGGCCTTGGATGGCAGGAGGTGCATTGTTTTGTGCCCAGCAGTGCTGCGTGCGGGCAAGCAAAAACTGAGGATGACTGATCTGGGGGGCTCTTATGCACACACAGCAGTCTGTCTTTTGAGGTGGCTTTCTGGGATGCTGTGGTATGAAAGCTGAAAACTCCCAAATTTATGCTCCTAAAACTTATATTTAGAGATCACCTAGGAAACAAAACTGGTTTTCCCCCCTCCCCTCTTCCAAACGCGCTGAGCAGACAATTTCCCACCAACTGCCTTGGGATATGTTGATGCTCAGCAGTTTTGAAAATCTAGTCATCCTAACCTAGATGCCTAAGGTCATTTTTGCGAGGGGAGGAGGGCTCTTACATGCATGCAGGGGAGGGGTGAATCTTGTTTCCTATCTCTGTCACTATCACTGCTGGCGAGGTGGAAGCGCGCCTAGACTTTCTGCTCCCTCCAAAGCTTGGCCCTTCCTCATCGGATAAGGACTGGTTGCTGGGAGGGCCTGGACTTTGGGGGGGGAAAGCCCGCCCCAAAAGCATTCCTTCTCCAGTTGTAGTGTAGACACCCACTTTGTAGTCCTACGGCCAAGTGCTGCAGGCAGCCATGTGTTCTTGAAATGTCCTGTGCTGCCTCCTACCTGCCTCCTCTGTCAGTTGTGACTTCTGGAGTATTGAGGGCTGGAGAGGCACAAGGGTGAAATCAAGTCTGCATTTTTAAGGAGATAGTATTACAAAGTACAATAGCAGAGTTAACAAAAGTATTTTCTGTTGGAAGTACAAGTCCCTTCTTTCTTTCTTTCTCTTTGTCTTTCTAACATGAAGTGAGATAAAACTGTTATCAACTATGCCATCAAAGGGATAAAGGGCTTTGTAGAAATCTGAGGTATTTGAAGCTCTGCCAATGGCTGCAGTGCTTGTGTTGCAGATTTTGACTCTTTTCAGAAAAGTCAGGTTCATCAAGGATTTTTTTTTTTAAATAGCCCCCTACCCTGCTCCCAGTAATTCGAGTGCCTTGAATCTGAAGATATGTGTATGTATATAAAAATGATGTGAAAACTGAACGTGTTCTTTCTAACAACCCTCTCTTCACCGAGTTGGGAATGGAAATCTGTGCATAGAGGGTGGGTTTGGCGGTGTGGGGACCCTGGGAGAAGTTTTCTTAAGCTTGCCTGAATCTTAGTAAAAGAAATGCTTCTATTGTCCTGCTGAATCTAATTGAGCACTGGAATCCTAGAGCAGCAGCAGCAGAACTCCAGTGCAGCCTTTGAAATGTGTAAAACTCGACAACTTCAGACACTCTGGTTCCTAAGACTGGAATTTTTGGAATAAACTCTTGCATATTCCCATGCAGAAATGCACTTTTTGAGATTGTGGTGATAGTCTGTTTGCAATTATCAAGCCTGCCTCCCAGCTTTAACTTCCATAGGACACAGCTTTTATGCTAGCCATTGTGATTTTTCAAATGGCATTTGAACAAAAGAATATCTAATGTGGCAAAGCTCTTATTTGTAGTGAAATTGTGTACACAAATCATTTTAGGCATTTTGGAAGTTCTACAGATAAAGTAGTAAACTTAATTAGTCAAATCTGATGCTGAAATTTCAGAACTTAAAAAAGCCTCTTTAGATGGGTGAATACTGTTGACTTTAGTAAAAGCTTGAGACTAGCATTGCATTTACCAATGTGGCTAATCATGAGAGTTGTCTTTGAATACGTCCAACTGAAAATTACAGTAAAGGTAATAGGAGCTAGACTGAAATGTTAATCATATTGCACTTGAAAATTCATGCTCATCTCTGAATATGTATTGTGTTCTGCTGTCTGAGGGAGGCTTTTCTTGGATGTTCCAGCTTGAGTCAGTAACATTAAGAAGTTTTTTTGTCTTGACTACTTATAATAAAAATAAAAAAAAACCCCTCTTCCCATGTCAAGCTGCCCCCTTACGCTGTTTGTGAAAAATAGTTATATTGCATTAGAGGCCTTTATTCATCATGCAGGAAAGGAAAAAAGAGAATGGTGTGCTTTAAATGTATTGTTAGATTTGGCTTGTAGTTATAATGTAGATTTGAAGTGTCAGAGTCTTATTAATAAAACTTACGCGGTTTGCTCTTGTCAGTTTTGATATGTACCCCTGTGAGTAATGGGTGTGGAGATGGTGGGCCATAAATTAATTTAAGTGATGGGAGGTTTGAGTAAGTTGCTAGGAAACAGGGCAGCAGACCAGCATAAAGGAACCAGAGTGCATCAGAAAGCTGCCCCGCAATAGCTAGCAATTCTTCAGTAAATTGAAACACTAATAATGATGATGATGATTAAAAAAAATACACGCAGTCTTGCATCTTGCATTCATTTTGAGACTAGTGACTTTCTTGACAGTCAAACTTGGCTTATGAAGCCATACAGAAAAGTATGGAACAAAAGAATTTCCATGTTCCACTTGTCAAAGTCTGTCTCAACAAGTTTTGTTTCATGGTAGACACATGCTCTTCTCTGACATAAATCAAATCTCTTGCCTTTCTTAAAGAATCCAAAGTGTGATGTGTGCTATACCTTAAGGGAGCTGTGTATGAATTAACTAAGCAAAGCTTAGCACTAAACTTTGCTTTTATGTAAAGAAAGATCTTTTGGGGGTTTGGCGAGACTGTGAGTAAGAAGGAGGTCAAACTTGGCCATTCCTTTGGTATGCATAGCTCCAATTTCAAACGGCTTGTTTATCCTGAAATTATGATCCTTGTAATTATTTAATATTGGGGCCAATTGCACCAACACACCAGGAAACTACTGAGGTGGAAAAAAACCCTCCAGCATCTAAATGACTTTAGCATAAAATACAATTAAAAAGAGTTTTGAACATCTTATTTCAACCTTACTCTAAAAAAATAAAATAGTCAGCCTTTCCCCTTTTTAATGACAAATCTTACTGCTACTGGTTCCTGAAGACACAAAATATGTTTTCTGGGTAGGCGTTGTTTTTTCTGGCTAGAAAGAGATAATGAAAGAGCTGTAGTGTTTTTTAAGCTTCGTGAACTTTTTCCCCCTGTCTTGACACAAGAGGCTTCCAAAATACTGATCTGGAGCTGGTATTAAAGTAACAGCCTCTTGAATCTGAGAGAAAAATATCACTTGATTCAACTGCCTTGTTGTTTTTTGGAGGGTTTTGTGGGTTTTTTTTTGTTGTTTTTTAAACAAACAAACACTCACAGTCATAAAACTAAAGCTTGTTTTTTGATTTTATTTTTCCCTCCCTCCAGTTAACTTTTTGAAAACTTGTAGAAGGAAATGCTAGATATCCTTCAAGCTTTTCGTAAAGAATGCCTGATAAGTCATCTTGGAGCATGGGTACATCAGAAGAAATTTTTATAATAACAAAATGCATATTAATCAAATCCACAGTGTCATTTATTGTTGACTAACAATTTAAGAATAAATCTTCAGCACTCAAAGTGCAATGTTTTGCCTAGGATTACTATCCAAAACGGAGCTGAGAGTATTAAGTGACATCTGAAGCATAATTAGCATCCACAAGGCTGTTTTTTCCCAGGACTGCAGAGAAGTGATGCATCCATTCGGAGGTTTTGGGAGTTCTTACATGTTCTTAAAGAGTTATTTATGTTCTAGTCAGTTCAGAACTTCATCTTCCTGGTAAATCCATTTGACTATATTACCATAATATGTCTAAAAATAAATCCTCATCCTGCCTGCTCCCAGATTTTTTGTTCTTGTTATAATAAAGGCCTGCTCCAGTTTAACTTCAGTGGCAGCTGGATTGAGCCTGGCGTTGAAGTTTGTTCCTAAACTTTCTCAGACTACATACATCCAGCACTGTCAGCTTGTTTATGCAGCTGGAAGTCTGCATGTCTGAAAATGAATTGCATAAAATTGATGCTTTATGCTTAAAATTCTAGTTAACTCAAGGAAACTTACCGCTTCATTGTGGGCTGAAGGCTGGAATAGAAGTAAACTAGTTCTGAAGCTAGTAAAGTTGGGCCTTAGCTACTTAAGTGAGATGATGTGCCATACAAGAAGCTTGCAATCTCATACATGGCACTTACTCCAACTTCAGTTCTTAAGTCTGATGCCCTGCAGTACATGCAAAAACCTTAAGCTACAGTTCTTAAAAGTATTTCTGTGTAGATAATACTAATGACAGGATTGGTTTTGAAAATTCAAACTAAACTTGACTTTGTATTTCTGCTGATGAATAGAAGTTTTATATGTTAACTGACGTAGTTCTAACAATTTTAGCTGGTAACCCATATGCCTTAACGTGGGGAGAGATGTCAAAACTAGAAGCTGTTGCATTCATTTCTTGTTAGTCTGTGGAGCTCATGGGTCTGTGGTCACTATTCTGCAGCATAAATTACACTCGTTATTCTTGTAGTATTCAGAAGAAACTGTAAAACGTGGATAGAAGTGGTTAAAGTGGTTTGTAAATAGTCAAGCATTGAGTCCTTTACCAGCTCAACCCAGTTCTTATGTGCTTAGGTAAATAAGTAGAAAGGCTTCTTGTTGAGGCTTGCTCTATGTGAACCTGACTGTTTTGCTTGGCTGGCTACTAGGTATTCTCTCTATTAACCTTGCCACCCTTTTGTAACTGGGGCATTTAATTATCAGTGGGATGCTTTAAACAGGTAGGGGGACTGATAAGAGCAGGTAATCTGCTTGTTGGGGAAGGTTGAAAGCAACCATTGACATCTTGGCCTACCTGCTCGTCTTTGACAAGTGGGGCTCCGTGAGAAAATAACTCCGTAACAAGATAAGGTGCCGATTAAAATGCTGTTGTCATACGATGCACCCTGGTAGCTGAGATCACTTAAAATCATTAGTTTAAAGAGAAAGAAAAAAAGAAAAAAAAGAGAAGCTATACTCTTTTCTTTTCCTTTTTTAAAGAAGGGGAGGAGGGAGGACCCCAAGTCTCCCCGCTCTACCCCAGTACATTGTTCAGTTAATGCATGCTAGTTTTATGATTGGAATACATTGTAGTCCGGCCACCCAGACAGAGGCATTGACTGCTAATATTAACCAAGAACAATAGTGTGGCCATACTGACTGCAGGGAGGATTACAGAACATAATGGGGCCTATCCAAAAATAATGCTAATACAGGACAAGCAACAGGAAGCAGCAGTAGACTCAGCATTGCTCGGCTCCCAGACAAACCATGGACTTACTTCACACAATGGCAACTTCAGCACATTATGTATTCACAGGATACTCATTATTCCAGCAGGCTTGCCAGATCAGAGATCAGCCTGGTTTACTGGATGCTTGAGCGTATGCATAGTTTGGATAGCGGTACTTTTGTGTCCTTCATCGTTTGGCAGGAGGGTGGCAGTTGTATTGCAGAGAAGGTCTTGACTTCAGTTACTGGCTTGGCTTGCACCCCCGAAAGACTTTCTCCCCCGAAAGTCTCTCCTGGAAGCTGCTAATATAGTTACATTTGTTTTCATGTTTTCTCCTTTATGTGGCAATGAAGTGTTTACCAGCACTAACAGCAGTGAAGGAACTACTCAAAATGAAGTCTAAAGGAACAGTGTGCTCTGTTTTCATGTGGGCATATTCTGATGAGGCTCTTGGCTGGGCTGCCTGCTTGAGGTTCAGCCTAGCTCTTGGCCATGGACTCTGAGGCGTGAGATTGTTACAGCTTAGACTTTGTTTACATATGCAGGGTTGAGAGAGTAACAGCTTTATAGGGTGTTGCCTTCACCTTATGTAGGCTGGCCCAAAGAAGAGCTTCCTGAAGATGTTGCATTCAACAAAGGGTTAAAAGGGTTAGGTTGTTTCCCTCCTTTTCCCAAATGGGTCCATACCTCCTCTGGATGAGGAATTAGTTGTCTTCAACTCTTTTGAAGGAGTATTCTTTTGTCAAAGTTGACTGGCTGACCGTGGCATGGTGTTGCGATGCATCTGTATAGCATCATCGTGACTTGTCATGTGGTAACAGGGGTACCCAAGTGAGAGTCCTGCTGATATTTAGTGGAAGTGGTTTTGTGACTAGCCTTAACTCTGCTCAGAGATGCCCTCCTCCCTGGCTCTTGGGCACTTTGCAATACTCCTCAGTTTCCCTCTTCCCTATCTCGCCCCCATCCAGCTGAAGGGAGGAGGGATTACTGGAGCTCTTGGCAATTTGCGGTGGCCTGCTGTGACAGCGTGCCAGTCTCCTAGTCTTCTTCCCTAGGACACAGGCAGGGTGCAAGCACCTTTCTCAAACTGGTCTTCACAGCTGTGCGTGGCTGGCAGAGCGTAAGGAGAACATTGCTGGGCTTAACCTGCTCTCCTTGTTTGGCAGAGGAGGAGCAGGCGCAGCGTTCCGAATGCAAACTTCCCACTGTATTTGTCTAGTCATGGTTTCACATGCTCAGCAAAGCTCTTGCATGGTTTAACCACAAGGATAGGAGGGAAAGAAGTTCGACTAGTTGCAACCCCTTTCAAAAAGGAGGCAGTCCTTTCACTAATGAGCCTGATGTTTTAATCTTGCTCTGTCCCACTGACTTGCAGAATGCCTTTAGAAGCCAAAGTACAAAAACACCTCTTTTGGGTGGATGTCTGGATGAAGGGAAGGAAAAAGGTAATCAAGCCGAGAGCTTTAAACACCTTCTGCTTACTTGGAGCTGCTAGTATTTCATTTAAATAACCAGAAAAGAGGTTGTGTTGCCCTTTCAGACCTTTAAAAGGGACAGTTTCTGATGGATTTCAGGGTCTTCAAAGTCTGTCTTGAGTTGTATTATCAATGGATCAAGACTAAATGGTGTTGTCTTGTCATTGAAGAAAATAGCCCTTGCACATTGGTGCTTGCTTTGTTTTTTGGAGTGTGAACTTAACCATTTCCATCCTCTCATAGCTTAACTCATAGGAGTTTTGCTTAAATCTGACCATGCTGCCTTTCAGTCCTCTGGGCTGATCAGACTGTGGATGTTCTGCAAAGTGTGCCGGCTTGCTGTTCCTTTCAAGCTGCCTTTCCTCTCGAACCAGAATCCCTGCCTTCTGGTCAAGCTCAGGTTTACAGTGGCTAATTGGGTGTGACTCTGGAAAGTTCACTGCTGCCTTGTTGCCTAGGACATTGCTTTGATGGAATAAGGTGCATGACATGGAATTCTTGTGTCTGGATATATATATTTATTCAAAGATGGGCAGAGGTCATCTATGGGCATGGGAAAACTTAAACCTCCACGCTGTAAGTAGTCATTCCTGAGATATCTGAATTGTTGATCTATAGAGTGGAGATGATATGCACTTTTAAAAAATCTCAACAGTGCAGTCTTTGCACAGAACTGGGTTTTTTTTTTGGGGGGGAGGGAGGATTGGCTAGAGGTATGTGATAGTTGGATTGTTGAGGGGGGGCTTGCTACTGTTGTTGTAGGGCTGTGGGTGTCTCTCTGTCTTTTGTTTAGAAGTGTCCCATCTTGAATACAAAGTCTTGTCCTTTCTTTGCCCCGTGCTGAGAGGGACAGAGCCAAGAGATGAAACTGCCATTCTTTGTATCATCCCTTTTCAGGACAGGGATTCTTCATTTAAAATATTCAGATGAGGTGAGAGGGGGCACATAGAAACAAGGGAATTGCTAGGGTAGGTCTATTCCCCCTGCATTTTGTTTCCATCCAGTTAAGCAGAAGCGTCTCCTCTCTTTAAACAAACTACTGTGTGGTGTTGGAAAGTGGTCACACAAGTATCTAGCAACAGTAGCACTTAAAGCTAGGATTCAGCCTTTCCTTTCCTTAAGGGCTAGGTGTGTTGGTAAACAGTCCTGAGAACCAACCGGGAACTGTTGCTATGAGTTTAGACAAAATATCTTCCAAAACAATTATGCAAGGCCGAAAGGAAAACATCCTTAACTTTATTGGAAGTAGTGCTAGTTGCCATAATTCATTCTCCATATCATAATATTTTTTTCAGGCTTGCAGTAACATGTTGTTCTTGTGCTTCTCAATGTTGGTAATTAAACCAGTGAGGAAGCACCCAAGATAGTGCAATCTATATCTGTAATATGGCTCAGGAGTTTTATTCTGGTTTTGTTTTTTGTTTTTTTTTTACCTCCGACTTGTGTAAGGACCTCTTAAATCTGCTTTAAACAGTGTTAAATGATCATGTTGTGTTTTATTTTCAGAGTTTCTTTCAAGTTGACAGACTTGGTCTAGAATAGTAAGAAATAACATGTAACTTTCATGAAATACTAACCAAAAAGGGTTTGGGCCAATGGAGCCTCTGCATAGAATTTTGGGTGCATGTCTCAGCTTGCCCAGCTTTGCTTACTTTTGGAAGCATTTTCCCACAGTTATCAGTGAACGAAATGGAATCCTAGTCTGCTTTGAATATGAAACATATTTAGGCTATATTCCAAGCCGGTGTCCATCACAAACTAGGTTTTTATTCAGAGGCTGCATGCTGTGTCCAGTCGTGAGAAAGCAGTCTGCTTCAACTCTTTTTTTTCTTTTCTTTCCCCCCCTCTCCTCTTAAGGAATTTGAGGTCTGCTTTACACTTGCACCTTGTAGCAGCTTGCTCTCAGAACTGTATTTTGGTTTCTGTTACAGAAAAGGTGTTAAGCGCTGCAGACCACAAATGAGCAGACTGTGACTGAGCATGGATACAATTAAGAAGACATAAGCCTTATGATACACAGCTTCTATGCCAAAGCATCAAACCCCTTCATGGAGAGTTTTTATTTGTTCTGTTATTGTTCTGCTCACCAGAAAGATGTTACATTTATTACCTCATTTATAGTTATACTTTTTACTTTTCAAGTAATATTTTTTCCTTATTTTTCCTCAGCTTTTGGGAGGGGAGTGTGTTTTGTTTTTGAATAATTCTGTAAGTTTGGATATGGCTGGCTAAACAGCAATTTTGAAAGATACAGCCTGGATAATAATATCTCAGAGTAGAGCTGGGGGAGGAGAAGATGTTTTAATGGCTCTTGTTCTCAAGTTAGGATTGAAGATAAAGGTGGCTTAGATGTAATAGCTGGCATCTTTCCAACCCATGGAGTCACTTCAGTTAGTTTATGCTTATGATTATTATTACTGGAGTGCTAGAGAGCTCATTGGCAGATTAGTGCGTCTGTAAATGTGACACGGGGTGGATAGTGCATCTTCCCTTTCCCTGCTCTTCCAAGTAGTCTGATCTTAGCCTTTGTTTTACAATGCTTCTCTCTCACCCCACCCCCTTCCCATATCCATCAGTTCTTCCCTCAGTTACCTGATACTTGTGGGAGCTGCGATGGCCCTCATGCAGACAAAGCTTTCAAAGGGGGTGCTGAAAAGCAGAGTCCCTGGAGATCGCGCTGTCAAGGCAGAGCACAGTAATCTTAGCAACACTTCTTGCTTTCAGGATGGTTGGGGGAAGGGACATCAAGACGACTTTTCTGTAACTAAAATTCTTTTGAAGCAGTTTTTGAGGGTGGGGGTTTGGTTTTGTTTTTTTGGTTTTTTTGATGCTGCTATGCTAGCCCAGTGTTTTCTGTCTTCCATGTGCAATTCTTCCACACGTGCTTTATTGTGGCTACAGCATAGTGTCAAAGGCTGTACTTCCTGGTTAAGTACATAAGATGCATTAATGATGACAAAGATGAGCTATCCAAGGTGAAAGGTCTTCTAAGTCAGACTGGATAAGGTAGCTTATGGGGTTTCAGGAAGATCATGTTTGTCTCAAGTATAATCTATTACCTATTTATGTTTTCAAGTATTCCATTTTAGGGCAGAGGCCAGGATTTTTCTTTTAAATTAAAATTGTTGGTTTGTGTGTTGGGTTGTTTTTTTTTTTCTTACAGTCATGTGTGCCTTTGAAACTAACTCTTATTTCTCTTTTGCAGAGATCCTACACGTTGCTTGTTGAGGCATGGGATTACAATGATAACTCTACTAGTAAGTATTCATTCCGCTGGTTTACTTAGTTTGGACACCTTAATTTCCTGTCCATTGAAAGGCCTTTGGTAGTCTAACCAGCTTACTGTGAAGTAGAGCGTGAGGAGAGGGAAAAGCTCTCCCCTAGACAATTCGGGGCAACTCCGCCAGGCTCTGCAGCAGCCTGTCTCCCTCACTTTGCCTGTAGAGTGTGAGTAGCTTGCTCACCTAGGCACCAACGGTTTGATGCCTAAAAATAGATGCTGCTAATTCCCTCTTTCTCCTTAGAGGGAATAAAAGCCAAGGGGGTTCTTCAGGGTTTTTTTTGTTTGGATTTTTTTTTTTTAATTAGGAGTGATATTCAGAAGCCTAAGTCTCGTTGACTTGGGACCTCTCTATAAACTATGTACTTCTCAAAACTGAACATGCTGCTTTAGGAAAAAAAAAAAACCACCAAAAAAAACCAAAAAACAACAAAACAAAACAAAACAAAAACCCCACTCCATAAGGCTTGGAATAGCTATCCATCTAATGACTATAGATGAGAAACAGGAGTGCCTACCAGCTCTTCCTTGGGAGTTGGATGTCTAGGGATTTATATTCAGGGGCTGAAAAATATTTACCAGACACCACCTGGTAAAGCTGGCTGGAAATCAAGGGTGGGAATCTTTTGCCTGGAATGTCTTTGGTTGGTTTCAGAAACTTTCTGCTAAGCTTTTCCTGTTGGCTAGAGGAAGCTGTATAGAGTCTCTTGGCATGTGAGCTGTTCTGCTTGTTGCCTACTGTTACTGAAGTAGGTGGGCAAAATTAGCTCTATTTTCAATCAAAGGCTTTAATAGTGTGTGGTAAAAACCACAGGAGAAAGTGTGAATCTGAACTTGTAAACCTTTTGTTGACACAACAAGCCTTTTCCTTCAATAAGGAAGCAGCAGCACTGTGGCCCATCTTACACAAATCTTATAACAGCTTCTTGTAGTCTGCTTTGGAGTGCCAGGTGACAGCCACACAGTAATGAAATGGACTTCATGCTTCATGAAAGAAAGGCTGTGTAGAAACGCGCACAGTGCTGTCGTTTTATGTTTTAATTGGTGAAGAGTACACTGCTTGGGAATGGCCTTTGAGTCTGGGAACCTTTCTGCACAGATCTGCTCTTTAATTATTTTTTTTTAATATACATGGGGTGTCCAGAAAAGAAGTTGTCCATTGCAGATGATTCATGTGACCTGTCAGTGATAGCCATGGTTTGCTTTACAAATGGCCACGTTCAACACTGTTGCAGTACCTGTGATTTCAGGCCCTACCCCAGCACAGTCATGCAGCGGTGACTGGGAGACTTCTTGGCTCTTGACTATGGAGTGTTTTACGGAGGAGCAGAAAATAGATTGCTACAAGCAGCAGAGTTTTATTAAAAATGGAAGATGCCTGAATTCAAAATGAAGGTCTTGTTTACAGTAGGATCTGAGAGTTTTTTCAGACTGGGTCTCTGCCACTCTTACTATTATTAGAGCTCATCTTTTTTCATGAAACAACTGCATTTCCAAAGCTACACAATGAACCCTTTCTTTGCTTTCATGTTCTGGAAGTACAATTGTCTTTAGACAAAATTGCCTCATTTCTCAGCAGTGCATTTGACCAAGTGCAGACATGTTCTTACATATGTTCCTGATTTGCATTCCTGCACTAGCTTTGCTGTCACATATCCATCTGTAGGTCACTTCAGTCACTGTACTGCACAAAGCTTTTCCTTTGTACTGCATCGCTTTACTTACAGGCAGCTTTCCCATAGCTGAAGAATAAGTCTTGAAGAACTAGTTAAGGAAATCATTAGAACTAAACAATTGTCATCATATAAAGGGATGAGTATTTTTTTGATGTCCAGCATTTTCTTTTACCCTAATTACCACTGAATTGTAAGGACTCAGAGAGAGCTCGTGCGCTCTCTCAAAAAAAAAAATTAAAAAAAGGTGGTTTTAGTAGGCTTTGTGTAACTTTTCAGTAGCTGTGTAGCATCCTCTGATCAATGCAGTCGTTAGGAGATCCTAGAGTGCATGCTTCCTTCCCCCCCTCTGCATTCCACTCCTCCTACGTTCCCTTTACCGCATACTCTCTCTTGTCTCACTTCCAAGAGTGGCTTGCAGTTAAATTCTGGCCCTGTTGAAGTTGATGAGAATCGTGCTTTGTTGGAGCCAAGAGTCAACTTAAATGGTTTTCTTACTCTGGGTCTTGTCTAGATGCCATCTTGCTACTGTCGCTTCATACATAAAGCTAATGGGGCTGACATTGCATCTCAAACTATGTCAAAGAGCTATTGTAAATTACTGGTATCAGTTGCATGTGAATTCCAGTCGGGCATAAGAGACTTGAGCGCAATGTAAACCAAGCCATAGCTGGAAGTTGTCTGAAACAAAGACTTTCAAAAATAACTGTGGTGTCCTTGGCCACCCAAACTGCTTAGAGGAGTCTGGGCTTTTTTGTTGTTGTTGTTTGCTTCCTGATGCTGCATAGTTATAATTTCCAGAAACTTGAGCACTGCAAAGCAAAGGTGGGAAGTCAAAATAGCTAATTTCCCTGTGCCTAAAACCTTTGATACAGTTGCCCACTGAATAAAAAGACAGATTAATAGCTTTGAAGTGGAGCCACAAAAAGTGAATGAAACCAACAAACTCTCTGACAACGAAGTGCAGAGTGGAAGTGAAAGATGTACAGAAAGCCTCTCTCTTCCACGTCATCAATTTCTAATTGGTTAATGTTTCCTCTAGCCATTCTATCAAAGCATGGGATTCTGAGTCAGGTGATGTCAGGGGAGTTAGGAAGATCGCTTTCTCTCAAGCCTGGCTGACTGCTTCTTTTTATTTACTTAACCAGTCTGCTGCTTTGGGATTGCTTACTATAAAACTTAAAGCATTGTTGGTGCAGGCTAAGAATGGAAGGCTTGTTGCAATGCCTTCCCTGAAGTCTGGGTCAGCACACTTGTGTAAGTGCATCCTGACAGGTGGGAGTAGGGAAGGGTGGAGAAATTTTTGTACAAGAAGGAACATGCCAATACTTCATGTTGAAAACTTCAGCTGATGGCTAATGGAAAGGGATCTTAAGTCTGTGAGACCTTATTGAATTTAAATGTATGGTGGTAGCTTTATAACATGTATCAAATGAAAGGCATTTTAGCCATGATCCAAAGTGAAATTGCAGCTGGTTTTCATCTGGGCCCTTAAAAAAATAAAGTCCAGTGGACTAATAAGGATGTTTCCCTTTGAGTTCAGCCTGTGGTTAAGGGCTCAAAAGAGCGGGTGGCTGGAGTGAGATGTCATAGACGTACAGCAAGGACATGCTTCCTAATGAGCTGGCCGATAGGGGAAGAATGATAGAGCGGAGGCAAGAGGAAAGATTTCTTTTCCAAGGCGATTGTTTTTCTGGTGCCAAGGACTGAAATAGCTGTCAGTGGTATGTTCCCAACGGGGAACAGGAAAAGACTGGAAAAGCAAGAGTGTGTGTGTGTGGGGGGGGGGGGGGCGGTTTGCAAAACTAAATTGAGTGTCATTCCCCTTTTCTTCTGCCACTTACAGGAGAAAAGGATAGAGTTGTTTTACTCACAAGAAACAGGATGTCTTTATGCACAGACTTGGTATTTGGGGAAATGCATTTGCTTTCCAACTGTGCTGTAGATCGGGGTGTGATCTTGGCAAGCACAGCAAAGCCATCTCCAGCACGCATGAGTGGAACTATAATCGCTTGACTAGCCCCATTCAAGGCGAACAGATATGCATCTGCTTAAGTACCTCTTAGAATTAGTCAGTAATCTTGTTGATGAGATCTAAGAGCCTTACACCTGCACAGTACAGGACATGATATTGCTCTGGATATACCAGTATGGAAAAGTCCTTAGGCATCTACGTTACTTGTGAATGGGATTTAAATTAATAAAGGCCTGCATGCATTTGAAAGTCTTACACATAGATGTGGGGTTGGGGGCTTAGTGCCAATGAATAATAAAAACTTATTTAAATGGAAAATATTATAGAACCAGAAATACCAGAAGGTGAATAAGAAGTTGTTGCCCTTAATTTCACACTGTAAACACTTAATGAATGCTGTAGTCTCAAGCCCAAGAATACCCCCCAAAATAGGTAAATGCTTACAGTGTCTGTGTACGGACACTCTTCTGTGCTTGTGCAGCAAGTGCTTTGATTTAACGTCATTCAAAACTGCAGGCAAGCAGGCAGGATCTAGTGGTGAATTGATAATGGGTATCTGAGGCTTGAGAAGCCTGTTTGGAAGTTCTTTTTGAAAGCTACAAATCAAAGGTCCTTAGCAATACATTTAGAAGTGTTTTAGATGAAAAACTGCCCGTGTGTCATCTTAAGCTTTCTGTAGCAACTTCATTAGTCTTCAACTCTGCCGTATGTAAAATCCCCAAACTTTCTTTTGTAATTGTTGGAAGAACAAGCTGAGCATAAGTACATTTTAATTCTTAACACTCGAATGTGCCAGTACTTCACACGCTGCTTTCTAACACATCATTGGCAAATTGCCCTTCTACCTAAAATTCTTCTGTTGCTGTATTATGCTCCCCTATACAGAACAGTGTAGCCTGCTACTTATTTTTGGTGTTGTACTATGTCTGCAAGGATATTTTGGCTGTTTTATGGTAAACTTTCACTCGGCAGTCAAGTGCTTGCTAGCAGCAGGTCGTAAGGCGGTGTCAGATCATTTAAGTCACAAGACCTGGACTACAAAGTGAAATACCACAGATATATACAATGTTACAAGCTAATGTGAAATATTATTATTTCAAGCTATAATTTAGACAGTTGTAGGGCTCTACAAGCCAGAAGACTTTTGCTGGAACTAAATGTCAAGTACAAAGTCTAAACTTTGAAATGCCCTGTAGAGAGAAGGGGGATCTATAGCACATACATGCAGTAATTTCAGTTCTCTGCTTTCAGCTCTGGTAGTCTTGAGTTTTTAGTGTCAGCTAACATCTGAAGAGAGAACTTCCATGGTATTTTTTAGCCAAAACCTGGTGAGATCACTGATGTTGTCCGAATGCCAGAGTTGCTAGTTTTCAATTTAGCGTTTACACCAGAGTCCCAGAAGGATGCAAACCTTTTGTGGTGCTTATGTTCAGTTTGTAGACATTGCTTTATTAGGCTGTTGTAGTATGAGGTTTTTGTAAATATTCCAGTTAAAAACAAAACTAGTACCATTAATGGAGAAGCCTGGAAAACCACATTATGTACCAATCTGTTGTAGCTAGAAGTAAAAGCAGATGAATTTTCTTTAATCACGATCTGTATGATTCTTATTGGATGTCCTTACACTGCAAAAAGGGATAAGTGATTGGCAGTAACCTAACAGTCCCTTTTGATTTCAAGCCTCGTTCAGTTTGATGTGTGTTTCAGTTAGTACAAACCTGGAGGTTTGTACCTCCAGGGCAGCCTTATCTTACTCTCTAAAACAGAAAATTAATAAAACCAACTGGCTGCCTCAGAGAGTCTTGCCTGTGAAGCTAGAGAGCTGTGATGTGGGAGGTAATGATACCTGAGCGAAGTTTTAACTCTGACATATCTTCTGACTTCTAGATCCCGATCGCATTATTGAGAAGGCATCCCACTCTGGCATGATCAATCCAAGCCGTCAGTGGCAGACTTTGAAACATAATGCAGGAGTTGCCCACTTTGAGTATCAAATCCGCGTGACTTGTGCAGAACATTACTATGGCTTTGGCTGCAACAAGTTCTGTCGACCAAGAGATGACTTCTTCACTCACCATACCTGTGACCAGAATGGCAACAAAACCTGCTTGGAAGGCTGGATGGGACCAGAATGCAACAAAGGTTTGTGACAAATACCCGACCCCCAAATGATCAGCGGGCTTAGATAAGATTTGAACACATCGTACCCAGGTTGCAATTCAGTGGTCAGTTTGTGCAGACAACAGAGCTAAGGACTGACGGGACAGCGACTAACTCTTTACACAGAGAACTAGGGGCAGGAGAAGACTAGTTTCTGCCTTGTTTTAAAATCTTGGAGAGGTCTGACGAGTACTGGGCACTTAGCAGATGTGTTCTTTCTCTGATTATCCACATCTTTGCCCTTGGGAAGAAAACCCAGCCCATTGACTTCAATGGGAGTTCTGCTGCTGACTTCAAAAAGGATTTCCCCTTTGGTGCAGAACTTCAAGACAAGCAGGAAGGAGAGACTTGTTTTGGAGCTGACCTGGCAAGTGTAAAGCTTTGGTGTTTGAAATATCCCAGGCTGTTTGTTCTACCTGAGATGATGTTTAACGTGTTTATTAGGGAATGGCAACTTCCTAGGTAATTTCAGAAGGAGAAAGCAGGACTCTGAATAGGAACAGACTATCAGCATGTCTTGCTTGACTGAGTTTACCTGCAATTAGAATCGACGTTCATCTTTATATCCTGCCTGTTCAGAGATATGGCTCAAAAGTAAATCCAGAGTCCTTAGAAGTTGCTTTGCATTAGATGTAAAGCCAGGGAGAGTGGGCCAGTTCACCTGCAACAGACAGAGAAAGGGAACCTGTAGACTCGAAGTGACTTGAGCTCTCTAAGCTGAAACGGTTTCTCTTGCATAGAAACAACTCTTTGAACAGCATTAGGTATGATTCTTCTGCAAAGCTAGCTGATAGATTTCCTATCACAGGGAGCCACCTACCTGGGTTTTCCTTCCAGTAGACTTGATACGAGAGACTTGTTAAAACCTTGGATTTAGCAGGATTACAATGCTGGTTAGAGATTAAAACATTCCCACGAGTGTGAAGATGCAGAAAGCAGGCAGCATGCTGATACTCTTCTTTTTTGTTTTAACAGCTATTTGTCGTCAGGGATGTAGCCCCAAGCATGGTTCTTGCACAATTCCAGGAGAGTGCAGGTAAACGGTCCCTCTCCCTCCTTGTTTCTCCCCAACCCCCCAAATAATTACACAAGTGATGCTAAACCCAATAGGATTGGGGAGGGAGGGTGGTTTTGGAGTCATGTTTTAGACCAAGGCACATTATTCATGCTGACTTGCCCAGAATAAGAGGGGAGCAGGCTTTTAATGCACTGATAATTTTAAGAAGCTTTTGGTTTGTGAAATGGTGGCACTGGGGGGAAGGGGGTATGGGATGAAATCGTGTGAATGCTGCCTAATGAGCACTAACTAATTGTTTCTGCATAAATAGTGCAAATGTTTTGTGGGTATGGTTTTTTTTGTTTGTTTTGTTGTGTTTTTTTTTTCCAACAGCCTGATTAATAGGCTTTTTCAACTACATGCTTGAAGTACAGTGTGGCTTTTCTCTCCTCTTCTCCCTTTCACTGTTTCCCCCTTCCTCCCTCCCACCCCCTGGTTTCTTCCATCAGTAGGCAAAAGTCAAGCATTCTTTAGAATGGGATTAGTTAAATCTCTCGGTTCCTTTACCATTGTGAGCCAGGCTTCAAGTGCTGAGAGGTTAATAGCTGGGATGAAATCTTGTCAGTAGGCTCCCATGAATGCAGAATTTTGCTCCTGTGCTTTGAAGCCCATCCTATCCTGGCAAGGAGACAATGAAAAGCAGAGTTCGTCCATAACCCAACAATTAAACATTTGGAATGCCTCAAAATATACACCATATACTTACAGCACAGGAAAGTTTTCTCCCTTACTAATAGAGGGTTAATGGATATTAAATGTGGACGTTCTTTAGCTACAAACCGGTTGTAAGTTGCTTCATGTAACCCTTTATCATATCTGTTTACATGTGATAGGGAACTGAGGGCTTCTGAGGTTACAAAATGTTGATATTGATCCTGTGTAGGAAGGGTTAAAAGTGAAGCTTGGGTGTTTACGAATAAAACTCGGAAGTCTGAAGGAACAGAAAGTAATTTTTCTGCCTAGCAAACATATTGGTGGATTCTCTGTTACTGGAAACTTTTGCATGAAGTGGACTGCTTTTCTCTCTAGATAAGCTGTAGTTCAAACAAGAACTAAATCTGGGGTGCCTGACAGACTATCTTATATAAGTCGTCAGCCTAAATAGTCACAGTGGTTCATTCTTTCTCTCCGTCCCTGTCATCTGTGCCTCAAAGCCAGAAAAATCATCACGGAACATTCTGAAAGGAAGGTAGGAAGTAACTTCTCGTCCTCCACAAGAGACAGTGCAAAGTGAAAGTCAAGCCGCAGGATGGACTGTTGTAGGTTGTTCAGTGATTTTAATGTTTAGCAGCACTGATATAAGCTGGTTAACCCCCAGAACACCAAATCTAAATCTTTTTTTAATTAAAAAGAGAAAAAAGCCTAGCAAGTAGTAGGAAGTATCGGGGGGGCCAGATGGCGAGAGGAGTGTATCAGTCAAGGCTACCAGTGATTTGTGCTTCTGTCAGCAGAATAAACATGCCTTGTAGGGGTTGCTGTCTCCTAGTCAGAACAACAGGCTTTGTTTCCAGCTTTTTTTCTTTCCTTTCTCTTTCTAAGTCTCTTACCTCCCACTCACTGCCCAGACATGCACTAGTGCTCTTATTTACTTAAGGTGCAACTTTCCCACACTTGATTTGCATAGTCTTGAAACAATGCTGTCCTTCTGGTGCTTTCAGATAACTTCTGCTTGCCAAGTTAGACCAATATCTTTAAAGTGAACACAGAAACAAGATTTTATTTTCTTTTAAGTTTTGATGAGTCATATAGCCTGTATGTTACAAATGCAACGGAGTTTAAAAATAACATCCCAGCAGAAACTGCTCTGGGTTCTGGTACAATAGACAACTTGCAAACATTCTTAAAATATCCTTTTCCCTTTTGGTGCGAGTCACTTTCTCTAATGCAGGCCAGCCAACAAAACCATATTTACTCATGAATCACTATACAAGGAAAGTTAACTTTAAATTTCTCATGAGAAACTGCTGCATACATATTATTAAACAAGAATTATTACCATGAATCTGGAATTGATATCTAACTTTTTTTTTTTAAATGCCCATAGCCTTATCCAGTTTTGTTTGTTACACTTTGAAGCTGATGTTTGAAGAAAGTCGTATCTTTGGCTCTAAAGCTCATGCCTTTTTTTTTGTGGTGGTGTTTTTTTTATTTTTTTTAATTACCTGTTTCTCTTTACACATGCTTTAAAGAAAACAAAAAACCCACCCCTTTGATTTGGCAGAAAGGAGTAAAATTCTTGATTTGGATACCTGGTTTTGCAGGTGAGGTCCCTTAGTTTTGCTTGTGTGCAAGCTCACAGGCAAGTTGCTTTGAATGCAATACAAATTAAAAGGGTATGTTCCTAAATTTTGATCTTTGTGCATTCTTATTATATTCCCTATACAGGAGGATTTTCCAAGAGCTACTTGAGAGAGGTTGTTTTGCCTGATCTGGTTTTCTTTCATGCTTTCATGTTCTCTGCACACAAAGACACAGAAGTTGGACTATCTTTTTTTTTTTAACACACACTAATAATAAGAATTTCCCATTGACTTTGAATAGGCTGCTATTGAAATAGCTATTAAAAAAAAGTTAATTAGGATGCAGTTTGTCACCTGAGATTTTTAGAAGGGAAGTTGGACTTACCACTAGCTGTGTGTGATTACCCAATGGATAGATCGTTCTAGCTTTTTCCCATGAGAAGAAATTGCCAGTAGAAGAATGGTGGGGGGTTTTATAAATAGAAAGCTTAGCTGACTTCTGTACAGATGAGATTTGTTTTCATAATTTAGTGACAGCTTAGTGCATAATTGCTGATCAATTACTCTCAGAACCTGTTAATGAAATACAGTACCTCAGAAAACCCTTGCTCTTCATTTTCATCTTGTTTTCCTTGTTTCTATCTATAGATCCACTTTAATTTAAGGAATCCTTGGTCTGCTTTGCTAGCGAGGACTAAATGAAAGCCAAAATGAGCTTTCCCTTAAGGGGGCTTTAGTTTAAAAGCGTATCTTCCTTTTAAGTACAGAATTCGGGTAGCTCATCGATAGGGGCAATAAATAATGTAACCAATAATAAATTCTTCTCCAGACATGAAATCAAAGTTTCTCAGAATTAGATATGTGTTAGTTATTCCCCGAAAAGTAGTTAGCATAAATCAAACTCTGAAATACACGGACAACTGATCTTCTTTGAACACATGCAAAATCCTGATGTGTGCTGTTTTCTTTCATCTCTTACTGTGGCCCAGTCCATACTTGCTGTGTACGTCTCCTAGTTCAGAATAAGGTTAGCTTCCGATAGAGCAGAGAAGTCCTAATGCTTTGCTACTGCCTTGCCGAGGGCTCAGAGTTGGTGTTTATGGTTTTGTTTTGTCTTCCTGCAAACCCAGCATGGCTGAAATGCCTGGAACCTCGTATTCATGAGGATCTCTGGATAACTATTGTTTCCATTAACTTTTTCTCCCCACCTCAATTTATAAAGCACCCTGTCAAAGTCCAGAGATTGATTTGTAGTGCACACCCACCCTCTCTGCCACATTTGTATGAGGCTCCAAAAGAGTATTATTGTTCTGAATGGCCTCATGCTGGTTCTCTCAGAACAGTTATTCTTTTGTCAGGAGGCTGGCTACAGAGACCTTGGCAAAACTACTAAAATGTTTGTTTACAAGAAACCATCAAACAAACCTTGAATAGCTTCTCCCCTCCCCTCGTCCTGCCCTTCTCCCCCACCTCCCCAGTCTTTCTCCAAGCTTTGGAGCTCCACACTCACATCTACACAGGGCAATTCTAACAGGTTTTTGGGTTGTTTCCCTGTTCTGATTTTCTTTCTCTTTTTTTTTTTTTTTTTTTTTTTTTTCTTTTTTTAAATGAAGGTGTCAGTATGGATGGCAAGGCCAGTACTGTGATAAGTGCATTCCACACCCAGGATGTGTCCATGGCACTTGCATTGAACCATGGCAATGCCTCTGTGAAACCAACTGGGGTGGTCAGCTCTGTGACAAAGGTATGCTAATCTTATGGATAGCCAAGTGTAATGCTTGAATTTTAACACTGGCAGACTTAGCAAGGAGAGAGTGCACGTGAGACTGAGCGAGCCTCCTGAAACATCATGGGAGTTTTTTGTCCTTTGGCTCCTTAGCGTTGTCTCCTCTGCTGTTCTGGCGTTGTTAGCATATGTGCTTAACTTTTCCCTGTCCGGTCCTACTCTTGTGTGCGGCTGTAGTCTGTAAAGGCTCTAGAATAATGGAACAAAGCATGCATGTGAACAGATGTTTCTGTTCTCTTTCAACCGTGGCTTTAATGATCATCACTTCTTGCAGATCTGAACTACTGTGGAACCCACCCACCCTGTTTGAACGGTGGTACCTGCAGCAACACTGGCCCTGATAAATACCAATGTTCCTGCCCTGAGGGCTACTCAGGACAGAACTGTGAAATTGGTAAGTGTTTGATGCAGCCACTGAGCTGCCGCTTGGCAGTTAATTCTTGCCAGCTTTTAGTGGCTGGCTTTGGATATATTTTGTGAGGTTGGGGAGAAGTCAATTTCTAAGATTCTTATGATGTCAGGGCTAGCTACAAAGATCCAGACTTGCTTGTTCATGCTTCATCATGCACAGTTGGTATCTCTAGACATCAGCCTTCTGCTCACCGGAGAGATCACTACAAGTTACCTTGTCTGGCCCTGACTCAAACAGGTGCAAGTCAGCGTGGTGATGAGTTTAGCAGGGAAGATGACTTCCTGCTGGCTAGGAGCTTTTTGATTCACAGTTCTCCCAAGAGTGCAATACATCAAGAGTAATGATGGTGTGTCCAGAGTAGAAGCATGTGGAGGGAGCAGGGGGTGGCTTCTGGTGATATTGCTATAGTCTCTACCGTGATGTTCTTCTGTCCCGGTGCAGCAGAGCATGCCTGCCTCTCTGATCCTTGTCACAATGGAGGAAGCTGCTTAGAGACGTCTACAGGATTTGAATGTGTGTGTGCACCTGGCTGGGCTGGACCAACTTGCACTGATAGTAAGTCCTTTCAAAATTGAATTACAAATGTGCTAGTTTGCCTTTTTAGATCAGTCTTTCTAATGCCTGATAAACTTACAGGGCAGCCTACTTAACCTTTCCCAGCTTTAGCATTGGTTCTTGGCAGCCATTTATACCACCGTGCACTCTCTCCTCCTTTGCTTGTACCAAGGTTTTTGTTAAATGCCAGGGGAAAGAATGGCCAATGGCTTCTTGAAACTAGCAGAACGCTGAATTTTTGTAGCGCTCTGGCGAGTTGTTTAAAATACTGTTTAGAGAGACTTGCTGGATCAAAATCTGACTTCTGCTTGCAAAAAGGCCACAGGTGTAAACTTCTTCCCCTGTGCTTTGAACCCCCTTTCACACTACTATTATTTTTAAAGGAGGCTTTTGCTGAAATCGGAGTAGACCTAGAAATTCCAAGTAGAAGTCCTGTTGCCTTTCTGTTCCTGAGGGCAAATCCTAGTAGCAGCAGCCATTTATCAAATTTGTCAGTTACTGACATTGCCTGTTCGGTAACAGAGCTAAGCCGCTCCTTACTCTGCATTACAGATATTGATGATTGTTCTCCAAATCCCTGTGGTCATGGAGGAACTTGCCAAGATCTAGTTGATGGATTTAAGTGTATTTGCCCACCTCAGTGGACTGGCAAAACGTGCCAGCTAGGTGAGAACTGCTTTTCTCTTCACCCAACGTTGCTTGGGGCTGGGGCGGGTGGAGATAAATGTAAAAGGGATCATAGTCCATCAGGCAAGGGCAATCGTGCCCTTCGCGTTAGGCACATTTATGGCTCTGAAGCCTACGGACGTATTCTGGCACATTGAGAATATTAAGTGTCGGTGTTTGCAGGCCTGGGGTCTAGGACAGTCTCAAAGCATGGAGTGGCTTCCCTCTGTCGTTGTTTTGCTGATGCATGCTAGCAGTTGGAGGAAATAGTTAACTAAGCCGAAGAGACATACTTTAAACCCTAAATGAACTGAAGTGGGGAGGGTGCCTGTGTATGCCTTCCAGTCCCGCCCCCACATGTATTTCTTCCTTTAGCCTGTGAGAAAGTTGCTGTATCTCTTCAGCCATGTCAACTCCTCCAGACCAAGGAGTTCACAGCTGGGTTCCAAAATGTGGATGATCTCATGAAGAATGAGCTGTCTGCGTTCTTTACACAACATGCTAGTCCCAGTGACCAGGCTGCAGCACTCCTCCTTCAAAATGCTCGGTTGAGATGTGTGTGTGTGGGGGAAGTTGCTCTTAATGAGTGGCTGGGCAATTATCAAATAATTAGTGTAGCCTGTATGTTCTAATTGCAGAGGAATTGAAAGAAACTTCAGAGACTGATGTATGATTGACTTTTGTTTGTTCAAGTCACGCTAATCCATGCTGTACATTACAAGTTCCTCTTAGATCTGAATGAACTGGTGATTATTGCTGTGAAAACCTGCTCTAGGCTCTTTTTTTTTTTTTTTTTTTTCCCTTCCCCTCGCTGCCCTACAAGCCCTGCATTTGGCCATTCACATTGTTTTTTCAGATGCGAATGAATGTGAGGGCAAACCCTGTGTCAATGCCAACTCCTGCAGGAACCTGATTGGCAGCTACTATTGCGACTGCATTACTGGCTGGTCTGGCCACAACTGTGATATAAGTAAGTGTCTATATCCTTGGGTTTATTAAAGGTCAGTTGTGTGAGTGTGTACATATGTACATGTACGCCACTGAGTTCCAAGCTCAGGTTTAAATATCAGGCCGAGTCCTGGTGGTTGATGTTTTTAGAAAGGGAGTAGTTGGTGTGGAATGAAAATACACAATTTTATCAAACTCATTAGTCCATAACATAGCTATATTCTGATAAAGTGACTAAAACAATGATGTGAAGTTTCACTGCCTCTAGTAGCAGAATCGTGAAAGGTTCCCACCCATTATAATAACCTTATCTCAAGGAAGGCATGCAGGAAACTTGACAAAAGGTTTATCTAGCTGCAGTTTTAGAGAGAATTGAACTCTGTATCTAGTGTAAATATATTTTTGCCTTCTAACCACGCTAATTTTATTACAGATATTAATGACTGTCGTGGACAATGTCAGAATGGAGGATCCTGTCGGGTGAGCCATTCTGGGTTTATTTTGGTTTCCCTGAGACTTGCAACAGTAACTAAAACCTTTGAGTCTAAACACAAATAGTGTGGAAAATAGCAATTAGCTGGTATAAATTGTCATTTCTTTGAGTTGGGGGGAGGGCCTATGTCATGCCACAGCATGTCAGGGTATGCGTGTAGAACAGCAAGGGGGAAAAATAGAACTGCAATAAATGACTCATTTTCACTGCCAGCGTCACCAGTGAATGGGCTGGTGGTTGTGCAAACTACCTACTGTAAATGTAGATACTCCCCTTCAAAATGTGGATTTATGTATCCTGCCTGGAAATTAAGAACGTAAGCCAGTACTGGGGGGTGTGTGTGTGTGTGTTATTTATTTTTTCCCCCGAAATATTCTTGCCTTGTTTGGACACAGTAAGAGGATATATCTGTTTGGACCGTCATCTTCCTACCCCCTCCCCCCCCCCCCTTAATAAGACTACATCAAGAGGGTGGAAAAAACCTTAACTCTAAACTTTCTTGTTCCTTCCCAGGACTTGGTTAATGGTTATCGGTGTATCTGTTCACCTGGCTATGCAGGAGATCACTGTGAGAAAGACATCAATGAATGTGCAAGTAACCCTTGCATGAATGGGGGTCATTGCCAGGATGAAATCAATGGATTCCAATGTCTGTGTCCCGCTGGTTTCTCAGGAAACCTCTGTCAGGTAAGAAGCATGGGTGAAAGGCAGGCCCTCAGCCAGTGGCGTTTCTACCAGCATTCGGTATCTGTGTGCTGAATGCCTTGCATCCAGTGAACCGTAGTATAAAGTTGTACTTGCTATCGCTGTCAGCCTGCCAAGAAAGTGCTTGATTAATATATATTGGGGGGAAAAAAGAAACCAACAAAAAACCCTGACGGGCTGCTGAGGATTCTTTTTGTTAAACAGACCGCAAGTGTTTGCGTGTCAGGTTTTGTTGCGTGCTAACTATTAACTTTCAGTGGCTGTTTAATATCAAGAGTGCTGTCTGCTGAAATAGTTGCAAGTCTAACTAAACTCTGTGCAGTATGAACAATTCATTGAGGCAGCAGATAAAAAGGTCAGATTCCACAATGTCTGCCTGTCGTAGTGCGGGAAAGCTACGATAAAACTTCTGTTTCACTCAGCACCCGCCCCCCCCTTTTTTTCCCTCCTTTTTATTTCCCTTTCCTCTCTTTGCACTACTTACAGCTGGACATAGATTATTGTGAGCCAAATCCTTGCCAGAATGGTGCCCAGTGCTTCAATCTTGCTATGGACTATTTCTGTAACTGCCCGGAAGATTACGAAGGGAAGAACTGCTCCCACCTGAAAGATCACTGCCGCACAACTCCTTGTGAAGGTTTGTGTTACCTTGTGGGTGAATGGGAACAACTGGCAATAGTTTCTGCCCCTCCTCTGGCTGAAGCCGTAATCCAGCTCCAATACTGTAATCAGTGGAGTAGCTCTTGTGTAAGGAGGCTGAATTTTGCCCTGTGCCTTATGCTGTTATTCTTATGAGAAGTTGAGTCATATTTGTAAATACCAGCTATTTGAAAGACAGTGTTATGTCAATGTGGACAGAAAACACATGTAGCAAATAGCCTGCTGTGCTGAATTTATTCCAGGCCGGGGACACAGTCCAGCAATCTTCAGATAAGATGCTGTGATTATTTTATGTACAAACACTTGGTATAGTCCTTTTATTTTAAAGCAGCAAGCATATTTGGCACTGTTAGGTTTACGGTTGGACTCGATGATCTTAAAGGTCTTTTCCAACCTAAATGATTCTATGATATGTATGTCTCTAAAACGTCCATCACTGGAAATTAAAATGTTGCTCTTAGCTTAAGAAATCGGATAGAATGGGCAATCCTCACATGGGTCTCTGCTTTTTCTACAGTAATTGACAGCTGTACTGTGGCAGTAGCTTCTAACAGCACACCGGAAGGGGTTCGCTATATTTCTTCAAATGTCTGTGGTCCTCACGGAAAATGCAAGAGCCAAGCAGGTGGAAAATTCACCTGTGAATGCAACAAAGGATTCACTGGCACCTACTGTCACGAGAGTAAGAGCTAAAAAGATGATGTGTTTTACCATCTCCTACTCTTTTTTTGGAAGAAGGTTCCACCCTTTCGTCCCAGACTGCTTTAACGTTTCTTTCTTGTAACACAGTGAACCTTGGAACTGCTTAAAGTTTTCATATCCCGCTTGGGCGAGGCAGATTGGAATTTGCTAGGCCTTGGGGAAAGTTCACAGTAATGAACCTTCTGGCCTTGAATTGTATGTTTTTAAAAACCTTATGTATACAAGGTCCGAGGTAGTTAATAGTGGGGTTTAACACGGATCTTCAGGACTCGTGATTTTTTTTGTTTGTTTGTTTTTAATAGTAATTGTTGGGTGACAGGCTCATCACTTTATGCACTGTTTTTCAGCTATTTCTCATCTTGCTTATAACGCTTCCTTGCAAAAGGGGCTTAGAAATGGAAGTAGCATGAAATAGTCTGCAATAAGATGATGACTTCTAGTAGCTGTGCTTCTAGTTTTGATTTTTTTTCTTCTTTTTTCCCCCCTCCCCTCTCCTTCAAACTGTTGCAGATATTAATGACTGTGAGAGCAACCCCTGTAAAAATGGTGGCACTTGCATCGATGGCATCAACTCCTACAAATGTATTTGTAGTGATGGATGGGAAGGAACATATTGTGAAACGAGTAAGTTAACCATTCTTCAGCATGCAGAAAGCTCTCTTGGAAAAACATGAGGAAGGAATGGCTGGTACTGTCTTTAAGACGATAGTGACCAATGCCAATTCAACATAAACTCTGCTTCAAAGGCCGCAGAGGACACGGTGTCCTCTTTTTTTCCACTGAGTCCCAGGCTTTTGTATCGGAACTAAACCCAAGTTACGAAGCTGGACTGGGAGTAGAACCTGCCTCTCCTACTGTTGAAATGTCTGCTCTACCCTTTGGATAACTGTCTGTAAGAAACCCTTAGCGTTAGTACGCACCATTTTAGGAATGGCATGTCTGCACATCACACGTGCATTTTGTCAGTTTTGGGAACAGAATAGGAGTGAGTGCTCGGCTCCTATCCTCTGACTGATAGGATAGTTTATGTAATAGGCCTTTTCCCTTCGTGTTTACTGAAACCAGATGACAAACAAAATGAAAACAAACTGGAGGAATGAGGTGGACTAGTCTTCATCTCTGTGACAGCGCTTAAAGCTTTAAAACACTGTCTTGAGTGTTTAATCCGCGATTGAAACACAGGCCAAAATTAGGGATGGGACATGCACCTTTCACGCACTAAGTGTCTGTCAGTTCTGTAAACATTGCTTAGCTTGTTTTCTCTCCTTAACATATCTAGATATTAATGACTGCAGTAAAAACCCTTGCCACAATGGAGGAACTTGCCGAGACTTGGTCAATGACTTCTTCTGTGAATGTAAAAATGGGTGGAAAGGAAAAACTTGCCACTCCCGTAAGTTCAGCATTTCCAAAACATAACAGGCGTGCTCTTTTTAGGCTGCTTAAACTTGTTGCATTGCATTAAGAAAGCACTGCTATTAAGGATGGTTTGGGTTCTTCACAGGTGACAGCCAGTGCGATGAGGCAACGTGCAACAACGGAGGAACATGTTATGACGAGGGGGACACTTTCAAGTGCATGTGTCCTGCAGGATGGGAGGGAGCCACTTGTAATATAGGTAAATACCCTGCATAAGCACCAGGAAGCAGATGCAGCACTGAATCTGTGACCTCAGTTTCTCCTCTTGGCTCAGTTTTGACGGCTTTCGAACAACTTAGCGGCAAATCTTGTTTCTGTTACAGCAAGGAACAGCAGCTGCCTGCCCAACCCCTGTCATAACGGTGGTACCTGTGTAGTCAGCGGGGATTCTTTTACTTGTGTCTGCAAGGAGGGCTGGGAAGGACCCACGTGTACTCAGAGTAAGTTGTCTCTGCTTGAACTTTTCCAGACTGTTGCATGATGAGAACATTAGCTCATCCTGTTGCCCTAGGAGTCAAGATTGAAACCAGAAGGGAAAGCTTGTTTGATCTAGGCTTTAGCATCACCTGAATCTTTGTTTTTAATGACTTTATGTGATAGAGCCTTGACCTGGGCATGAGAAAGTTGCAAATGAGCTAAGTGGAGACAGATGTTGTCTTGTTTTCTCCCGCATTCTTTTTCTGCGAGCAGCTCTGTCTGCTTCCACTTTTTATTTTTTTTTTTCCCCCTGTTAGATACTTTACAACGATCTCTTCCTGTGTACATGTGCTCCACAATGTACTCAACAAATTTTGTGGTAGAAGCCTGGAATCAATTTAGTAGAGAATTTCAGCATATTTTTGTTAAAGTTGAGCTAAGTGTAACTTGGGCATTAGGGGAAGTTTGATCATTCTTTACTGGCAGTAGAGTTGTACTAGCCAAAGTCTGCATATTTTAATGTTGTCTGTCTTTGCTTTGCAGACACAAACGACTGCAGTCCTCATCCTTGGTAAGTTTAATATGTTTGTCTATCATCCTTTGCTGCTTTTGTTGCTTTAGAATTCTAGGGTCTTTTTATCTGTAGCAGTTTTCTTAATATGTATAATGACTTTTCTTTATAGTTATAATAGTGGGACTTGTGTGGATGGAGACAACTGGTACCGCTGTGAGTGTGCTCCGGGCTTCGCAGGTCCTGACTGCAGGATCAGTAAGTGTTTCAATGGCACTCTACCTTGATTTTTGTCTGGCTCGAATCTTGTTGCGAGACAATCATCTTAATTGAGTTAAGTGGTAGATCAGATTAACGATAGATGTGTCTTCTGTATCTGTCCCTAGGTCTGTAGCAGATGTGGGGAGGGCAGGAATTCCCCTGAAAAGGAAAGAAATCTTCAAGTCCATTCAGCCGCTGCTGAAAACTCTTGGTTCAGCTGAGTGGGCAAAGTGCCCTTCAGGGTAGTCTTCCCAGTTAGAATGTGTTTGTGTGGCATAGCTTTCTGCTTGAGATGAAAGCGTGCCAGCCAAAAACCTTGTCAATTAATAATCCACCTACAGGCCCTGAGGTGATGTATGCACTTCCCTGTAATTTAATAATAATTACAGGTAGGAGGACACTAACACTTCTTTTAATAACAGCCATGGAAATAGAAGTTTCGTAGCAGCAATACAACTGGAAAGGGGTTTAACATTGTCACCAGTTGAAGAATCTAGCAGGGGGACAAAACTGGAGTATGTCAAAGGAGAGGAAGTGTGTTTGTGTGAGAAGGAATGTGTCCTTGCCCTTGAAAAGCTTAAGTAGCCATAGGGGTCAGGTTTTGATCTTTGTTAGTGCCACACAGCAGAAACTTCAAAGAACTTGCTCTGCAATTATACCGGTGCTGCTAATAAGAACCTATCTCCGAGTAGACACTAGAAAAGGAACATAAAGCTCCAGTAGGCAAATCTCGCATATGTTTTTTTTTCTGACAAAAGAAAAGGGCACTAGAGAGTAAGTTTTGTATTTCCTCTCCTTCCTATCATAGATATCAATGAATGCCAGTCTTCACCCTGTGCCTTTGGAGCTACGTGTGTAGACGAAATTAACGGGTACCGTTGCATTTGCCCACCGGGTCGTAGCGGTCCAGGATGCCAAGAAGGTATTCCAGATGTCATAGCTGGTCATAATGCTTGTAGTAAGCTCTGTGTAATTGCATGGTAACAGGTTTGTGGTTCTATGGGTGGTTTGTTTGGGTTTTTTTTTTTTGAGGGGGGGGATGTTGTTGTTTTAAAGCAAGTATCTATCTTTATTGAAGAAGCAAACTTATCACTAAGTTTAGATGAACTTAGGAAAGGGGGTTTTTTTCACTTTTTTTCCTATTTCAGATTTCTAATTCTCCTCCATCTCTCTTCAGTTACAGGAAGGCCTTGCATTACCAGTGTTCGAGTGATGCCAGATGGGGCTAAGTGGGATGACGACTGCAATACCTGTCAGTGTTTGAACGGCAAAGTCACCTGTTCTAAGGTACAGCTGTGCTGTGTTTTGGGTTAGACTGTCTTCTGTCCTGTAACCAGCGGTTACTTATCGGTATTTATTCTCTTCTAGGTTTGGTGTGGTCCTCGACCTTGTGTCGTACATGCCAAAGGTCACAACGAATGCCCAGCGGGACATGCTTGTGTTCCTGTTAAAGAAGACCACTGTTTCACTCACCCTTGTGCTACAGTGGGTGAATGTTGGCCTTCGAATCAACAGCCTGTGAAGACCAAATGCAATTCTGATTCTTACTACCAAGACAACTGTGCCAACATCACCTTTACCTTTAATAAAGAAATGATGGCACCAGTAAGTAGCAGAACATAGCTCACTGTGCTGCAGCACACACGCGTTTGCTTCCCAGAGCATGAAACTACTAGTTTTTTGACTGGTAAAAGTACAGTAAAGCTGACGCTCCCTTATTATCAAAGAAAACAGAAGGTATAGAAGGATTAATACAGACCTCTATCCTAAATGCTTTTGTGTCCAGAGAACAACAAAAGCTGATTTAGAGGGAATCCCACCTCCTCTTCCCTTGAGAACTCTTATTTCAGGGAAAAAAAAAAAAATTCTTATATCTGTGTGTTTGTGTGCATATATATTTAAAAAAAAAAAAAAAAACCAAAACCAAATCATCACCTTTTTTGTATCCTCCAGGGACTTACCACAGAGCACATTTGCAGTGAATTGAGGAATCTGAATATTCTGAAGAATGTTTCTGTCGAATATTCCATCTATATTACCTGTGAGCCTTCACACTTGGCAAATAATGAAATACATGTTGCTATCGTAAGTATTCCTGGAATATTTTTAAATGTCTTAGTAGTTAATTGCTTGGATATGTGTGCAACATGTGGATTTCATAAAAATCGTAATTCCTGGCTTTGTCAGCACTTCTCATGGGTTAGTTTCCATCCCAATTCCCTTTAAGAATGGGGAAGAAATCCCGGTTACATGTGCGTACCTGAAAGCTACCATCTGGTAGCAACTGCGATAGGGTAGTAAAACATTTTTCTGTTATACTCTGAGCACTGCTTTGGGGTTTGGTGGGGGTTTTTTTGTGTTCTTTTTAAAGATGGAGGCAGAAATCCTGCATTATTAGTTTCTGCCCATAGCTGGGCTTTTTGGTTGTTTCTGTTTTTTTTTTTTTTTTTTTTTTTAAGTATTAAAAGTACTGAGAGCCTTAACTGATTGTGAAAGTTTATAAATAGCAGATTACCCAGGCATCTGATCTGGCATTTGGCATTAATTGAATGACTTCTTCTGTAGTCTGCAGAAGATATAGGGGAAGATGAAAACCCGATCAAAGACATCACAGATAAGATTATTGACCTTGTCAGTAAGCGCGATGGTAACAACACACTAATTGCTGCAGTCGCGGAGGTCAGAGTACAACGGCGACCGGTTAAAAACAAAACAGGTAAGCTTTCCCTTGTCTCCAGAAATGCGTACGCTTGCCCTGACTAGAACGGCCTTTCAAAGCAGGTGAAGCTTTTCTCCCTTTTGAGATTTGTAGCAAGTCTGAGAAGAATCTCTGCCTCTTGGCCCTGTTAACTGGGAACAATAAGGAGGCTTTGCACCAGGGAAGTGGTGCAAAAAAAAAAAAAAGTTAAGAAGTTCTGAAAATGCTCTAAAACAGTGGCCTAACCTGTTAAAAGAGCGGCTGCTCTTCAGCCCTCTTCATGGAGAAATAGGGAAGAAGCAAGCTAGTGAAGTCATGCTGCCTGGCTCTGAAAGCTCCCACGTATTTACCTGGCGACGCCGCTGTCCAAACGCGATGAATTCAGTGTTAAGGTCAGAAGTGTCCATTGGCTGTCCGCCTGGCGCCAGGCACGCGCTGGCATCTTACTGATGGGTACCAGTGGAGAGAGAAAGGGTGGGAGCGGGGGGGGTACGGAGCCAATTGCCCTCAGGCCAGGAGACGTTCCCTCTCAGCTGGGAGCCACAGCAAGGGCAGCGTAAGGAAGCCTGCATTACCGGTGCCTGTGATGACTTGGCTCTGCATGTAAGACGACGACATTTCGCGTCCTAAACTCGCGTTAACCACCCTGTATCCTAAAAGAGCCAGGATTATCCTGATGTGACTGTCTGGACCCCAGTGAAGAAGTAAGGCTTAGGAACTGAGATTTGTTTTCTTTGTAGAAAGCCTTGACTGGAACACTTGGATTGCAGCGGGGTTAACTGGTCTCCTATCTCTTCCAGACTTCTTGGTGCCATTGCTGAGCTCGGTCCTAACAGTAGCCTGGATCTGTTGCCTGGTAACTGTTTTTTATTGGTGCATTCGAAAGCGCAGAAAGCAGAGCAGCCATACTCACACGGCGTCTGATGACAACACTACCAACAACGTAAGGGAGCAGCTGAATCAGATAAAAAACCCCATTGAGAAACACGGAGCAAACACTGTCCCGATTAAAGACTACGAAAACAAAAACTCTAAGATCGCCAAAATAAGGACACACAATTCAGAGGTGGAGGAAGACGACATGGACAAACACCAGCAGAAGGCCCGATTTGCCAAGCAGCCAGCGTACACTTTGGTAGACAGAGATGAAAAGCCCCCCAACAGCACACCTACAAAACACCCGAACTGGACAAATAAACAAGACAACAGAGACTTGGAAAGTGCACAAAGCCTAAATCGAATGGAGTACATCGTATAGCAGACAGTGGGGTGCTGCCATGCAGGGCCTTTAAGTATCATTAGAGAGGCACTCAAGAGCTTGTAGTTCTTAAACTGTTGTGTAATATTTGAGTCTAAGGCTATTATTTACTTAGAATCCCTGTGTTAATTTAAGTTTTGACAAGCTGGCTTACACTGGCAATGATAGTTGCTGTGGTTGGCTGGAATACCAAGTGCTGCATTTCACATCTATGCAAAACTAGTCAAAAGTGCCCTCGTGTAAATTCAGCTGTAGCTGATACATCATGGAAACGTTTTGGAAGGTATTACACAGCCTTACTCCCCTGCCTTAGCGTTAAGTTTTCTTCCTTCTGCCAGATGTCCCGATTTATGCGGTTTCTTTAGAATAATACCTTTTATTTATATTTATTGAATTTGAGTTTTTTGTATATTGGTTTTATGGTGACGTACAACTAGTTCTGTATTTGAAAGTGCCTTTGCAGCTCGGAACCACAGCAACTATCAAAAATAAGTTTATTATTTATTTTTTTATTGTATTTTTGTTGGGGGCGGGTGGGGGGAACTTGTCAGCAGTTGCTGGTAAATGAAGAATTTAAAGAGGAAAATGTGTCAAAAATAGAAGTTTGTATAGATATGTAAATAATTCTTTTTTTATTAATCACTGTGTATATTTGATTTATTAACTTAATAATCAAGAGCCTTAAAATATCATTCCTTTTTATTTATATGTACGTGTTTAGAGTTGAAGGTTTTTGATAGCATCGTAAGCTTGTGGCTTCTCTATTTTGAATTTATTTTCTTGTTACATGTTGCCTATATGCCAAAACTAAGGTGTTCTAAAATAGTTTATTTTTAATAGGATGGGCTTTCATGCCTTGATGCTGGTTTTTGTACAATGTCAAACGTTTGAAACACCTTCTTCCATAGTATCACTTTAAGACTATTTGTAAGTACTGACTGAGGCAGTTTAGATAATTAGACTAGAAGATTTTTTTTTTTTTTTTGCTGCTTTAGACTTGAAAACCGAGTGACAGGCAGAGAATCTGCTGAGAAGCAGTTTAAGGGAACAAAACTGAGCTATGACTTTATGTAGATGAAATGTGAGTGGTTGCATGTAATTAAAATATCAAATTAGCGTGTGAAGTTGGAAACACAGCAATCTTCTTTTGTAAATTCTGATTATTTTTTTTCTCACCATGAATATGTAATACTGAACCACTTGTAGATTTGACTTTTTTTGTAATCTACTGCATTTAGGGAGTATTCTAATAAGCTAGTTGTTGAATACTTGAACAGTAGAATGTCCAGTAAGATCACTGTGTAGGTTTGCCATAGATTACACTGCCCGCCTTAACAAGTGAGGAAATCAAAGTGCTATTACGACGTTTAAGATCAAAAGGCTTATAAACATAGTCATCTCGGTGGTTAACCACTGAGATTATGAAGATACCTTGTATTGTGATATTAGTGTTATATGAAAATGCATCTTTGATGTGTTGTTCCTGGCAATAAATCTTGAAAAGTAATATTTATTAAATTTTTTGTATGAAAACAGAAAAGAGCGTGGAGATTATTGAGCTGGGAGGCACTCCCCACTAGTGAGCTGTGCAAAAGCAGCGGCAGGTGCCGGTTTACGTTTCCAAGACCTGCCCCTGGTTTCGGTGGAGTCAGTTTTTTTGTTAGAGGATGGCACGTTCCCCTCTGGCTCTGAATCAAGTTGAAGGGGGTTGAAAGCAGCATGTCCCCTTGTTCTCGGTGTCTTTTGCCTAATGTACCTCCCTGTAACCTCTAAGAGGATGATGATGTGACTGGAATTGTGCAACGGGTTTACTTTGCATGGGCCAATGAGCTACCACCAGATAGTAACCCCATCTAAGTCGCTAGGCAAGATACAAACTGCTGACCTGGATGGGAAAGGATCCATAGATTCTACTGATTTCTAATGGGCAAAAAGTGCTTTGTAAAGCATAAAATAAACTCTTAAAATATTCAACAGAAGGGCTTTTAATGCTTCCCTAATGCAGCCCCTCCCAACGAAAGGGGCTGTGTGGGGAAGTACAGGTTAGCTGTCCGACAGCCTTATTTTAGCATGCTCTCCTGATGAAGCTGCAAATGTGGTTTGGTAAGGTGCTGGTACAAATCTGAAGGATCAATTAACAGCAGGTAACAATTGAAAAAAAAATATTATAAAATCGGGTCAGGCTGCTGCTTGTACTTCAGCTTAAACCAACCCACTGCAAGGTTAGGCCTCTTCATCCATATGTTGTTTGTAGGAAATACAGATAACTTTATATAAAGATTGCTGTGATATGAATACAATGAATGTTTGAAAAATGGGATAGCAAGACATACATACTCTGTTCTGTACCTTCTTTCAAGCTACCTAAAAAAAAAAGAAATGATAGAATCTATTTAGTGTTACTTTTTATTTCAAACTCACTTTAAAAGGAGATTTCCAACTCGTCGCTACGCTACCGTGAACGGGGGACTGCTCTTACTCTTCACAATCACATGCCACCTAAGTACTGGAGAATCATCAGTTTACTGCCTGCTGAATGGGAAGTCAACAAGATTAGCTTTGTCTGACCACTTCAATGATTCCTCATCAAACAAATCCCATGAGTATTTATTTCCCTTTGTTCCCCGCCTTCTACAATCTGCAATAAAGCAAACACCTCCTGTCTAAAAAAGCCACTTAAAGATAATAGAATCTTCCACCTGCCTCAGAAGCACAAACTGAGGCCATTAACTGAACCCTTTTCCGTACTTTTAACGTTGAATTAACCATCTTCCTAAAGTCTACTGTTCACATAGGTCTCAAATTCAATGAGGCAGAGCACAACTACCTCTTCTAAATGACTGAAATGTTTCTACCTGAATTGGGCGGGGGGGGGGGGGAACAGAGCTTTTGCTAGTCCTGGGAACATGTATTGGACAGGCTACTTCGCAACCTACCGAGGCAAATTCTAATTACAGACTTCACCATTTAATACAGTGGCAAAGCTGTTTAGATCTCTGAAGACTCATTGTAGAGCAAAACCTGGGTTCCTCAAGCTTCACAACCTGTCAAAGCCTTGAGCGCAGTATTCCATTTCTTTCTTTCCAGCATTTTTCTGTGCTACGAAGTACTGTATTGACCATGCCGAGGTTTTGTAACTGCAGAGTTTCTCCTATTTTTCCCCCATATAACTATAACTAATACAACCTATTTTTCCCCCATATAACTCATTCCATCGCGATAGATATTCTAAAATTAGAGCGGCACAAGTTGTACAGGGGGAGGGAAGAGAATTCTGTGCAATTGCTATAATGATACTTTTAAATTATATCCTCGTATCTCAGCGGTAGCTTCAAAATTTACACGGGTGAATTTAAAACAAAAACAGTCCTCCAAAGCCCAGAACCACCACCAAGCTGGGGGCTGCTCTATGGAGTGTTTTCCGTTGTTGTGAAAATAAATAGAAACATGAAGTTTAAGGCTTTCCCGTTTGAATACCAAGGCACATTTATTTTTGTGGAAATTATACTTTGCCAGTACATAGTTTACTACTCTGGGAAGATACATTCTGTTTAGTCAGGAGAAGTTTCCCGCTGCTAGTGTGTGTTTGTTCTTTGGATCCTTATCTAAGAACTGAAAAATGTGTGCTTCCTGAGCTGCCATTTAAACATAAGAGCTTTAAAAAAAAAATAAAATACAAATTACTCCCCTTAGCACCCTCAGCTTTGCTATCCTACAGCTAACTGAACCTGTCGAATCTGGGTTTGATTCAACTCGAGCTGAACACAGCCACATCAAAGCCGCTGCACCTCCGCACGGAAAGGGCCCATCTTACTTAGAGGTAGCTAGCGAAAAGGCGCTGATCGTGCACGTTACATCAGCCTTAACGCCAATATATTCATGTCACTGGGGGAAAGACAGCCTTGGGAACAGCTATTTCTGCATTGCTAACAGGAGCAAATGACAGCCAGCTAGCGCTTGTACACCTGACGCCTAGCAAGTGAGTTAGCTACACAAACCGGCGTAGGGCCTAAACACGAGACTAGCATCTTCAAGCAATTCCGCTGATGAAGCTATTTTCCTTTCCACAGAAACAGCACGTGTTCTCACACCTGCTGACACACCTGCACAGCAAGAGTTAATATTATTAATCCCCTCTCTGCCAAGCCAGAAAACGTCCAAGGTTAGGCTCTCCGCTGCTCCTTGAAGATTGCACGATTCAGCTGCTTATCTGCCAGCCCCCAGCGCGGCTGCTCCAGCCATCGGGCTGAAGTCAGCCTTGCCTCCTCAGCCACCCAGGGGCCCCCATCGCTACCCTTGCCACTTGCAGAGTCCCTCTGGAACAAGTCACAAGGCAGAGGCTTAGTGTTTTCATTAGTGGATGCGAAGATGAGAAGTTCTGACAAAGGAAGTACCAAATTCAGCCTTTTCCTCCCCAGAAGATGGAAGTGATTGCATAAGCTCCCCCCTCCCCTTCTAAACAGAGCAAGAATATTTAAGTATATTTAAGAATGTTTCAACTTCCTCTTTTTCAATATCGACACCAGTGGCCATCGTGATTACTGCTTACCAGTGCACACAGAGTTTGCTTTCAAAACTTTGTTCCCAAAAGAGGGAAAAAAAACCCCAGTAAAATAGCTGTGCAACGAGTAATTCCCATTTCTGGGGGTGAGGAGGCAGACAGCGGTGAAGGTTCTGTATGGTCTGTTGGCCACCGGATGGAGGTTCAGCAATGGCTTACCTAGCACTGGGGCAGCGTTGGAGCGATGTGGTATCAGGCAGGGCGTCAGACCGGAGTTCCAGCCCAGATCTTCCAGTGAGCGCCTTCTCTGTGATGTGCAAATTGTTTTAACCAGTTTCTCTACAGGGTGGAGAAATAACTATTCTTTTCATTCTAGCACTATGAGATCATATTAATATTAAAAAGAGGCATGCCCAGCTGTAGAATTATAGCTCAAGACACTTTTCTTTAAAGATCTGATGCATAAATCAAAAAGATACTTATTACGGCAGCAAATAAAGCAGTTATGGAGCTAGATTACCAATTCCTACTACTGAGGTACTACGTCTCAGTTATACTAAAGGCTCTAACTTTGACAGAATGGGAGCAAGTCAGTGAAATTCTCATTCAAAAAAGGTGTGCTGTCAGCTCTCACAGGAACCAATTCCCAGCTCTGGAATAATTGAAATGGATAGTAAAGGAGGTAGGACGGTGGAGGTTAATTCCCTGGACAATTTCCAGGTTACAGCTGAAATGCCCTGTGACACTACATCATTTTCACAACTCTCTTAGGATTTCTCAGCATAAGCCGACACCAAACAAACAAACAAAAAGTCCCCATCTAAAAACGTCACCTCATTGCCACCGTGGAAGGGATAAGGTCACGCGCTACCAGGTTCCATTTTAATTATCTGGGGGGAAAAAAGAAAAGGTGAACAAGATGGGAGAACGGTGTTCAAAAACACTTGAACGAGGTGATGAAAGAATTTGCAGTACAAGCTCCTTAACCAGCTTGCTTTACCTTGAAGAAATTGCTTACCCTCAGTGCTGCCCCAACTGTCAAAATAAGCATATTCATATCCCTCCCAGGTTCAGCTGCAGAATGCTTTGATATCCCTTTGATGAAAGGCTCGGTGTGCTGCTGTTCCCCCATCCCACATCTTCTCGTTCACATAGGGTTTTGGATGCTCGTTAATGCTTATTAGAGAAGAAAAAAACAGAAAGCAAAGAAGTGAGGAGTGCCTTTTATGAAAGCTAATTTCTGAGGCCAACCCACACTTCCCACTGCTGGCTAAAAGACTCCTGATACTATTAACTCTGTTTGCTCAAGCCCGCGTTAGAGTGTTTTAAGACAGCATGAAACCTACCTTTTATCAGACACTGATAAAGGCAAGGAGATAACTACTCATAAGATGCAATCTGGGATAGTCTAACTACATTTTACATCTTTCTTATTCCAATTGCAAACAAAAAAAATTTCTTTTCTCCATCATTTTCCTTAAAAAAGAATCCGTTTTCCACTCAAAAGCCAATGAGATGATGATACGAAAATGTCAATTAAAACTCAGCCAACGCGACCTGCATGCAGAGCGGCGAGAGGGAAGGAATTCACACTGACAAAATAAACGCCTTCAGAAGGCTACTTAACACCTCGCTCGGTCAAAGCTTTCTGGAGCAAGGAAAGTTTTGGTTCTTCAAATTTTCCTTTTTTGTTACAAACAGGTGCTCTTGAAATTATTCCAGTCAAGCGTAACCCAGAAATGCGGCTACGCAATGGTAATAACAGGCTAACGTCCGCTCTGGATCCTGGTATGCAGAACTACCACCTGACAGATAATATCAGACCTCGCACAAAGCTTATTACTCAAAATAACTCTTGCGATAGTTAAAACCTTCCTACCGATCAACACTGCGCAAGGGAGATTTTACATCAGCCTGCTTCCTCTTTATAAATAAATATGTAAAAGCCTGGTCTAGCTTTTGATGTGTGTTTAAACACAAAAGTTCACTAAACAAATATTTTTAACTACTTTGATGTGAAGAATAATGGAAACGATAGTCTGCACACATTAGAAAGTGTTTGGCTAGGAAAGGACTGTTTCACTATCAGCAAACAGCACAGACCAAATTAACCAGATGATTCATTAAAGAAAAAAAAACCAACAAACCAAAACCCAAAGCTGGCTGGTTTGGAATAGACAGTTATTTCTCTTTCAGACAGACATATATTTTTCAGTGTGAGCTCTGCATTGTGGGCCTTAGCCAGTCTCAGATCTACAGATATTTCAGCGGAGTTCAAAGAAGCTCTGAAAATGAAAAAGCCCAATGTAACAGACAAACCCAAAAGAAAACAATGAACCAAAGAAATTGTTTCTGTGCTTCAATGGCAGTTTCAAAACAGAACAGAGCCTTAAATATTTATTACTTGTAACAGAAAGGTATGCTAATGCTGCTCAGAAGCAAACTGGTAATAGAAAGCCACAGCCAAGACTTGCAAACTGCTCATTTTACTCTAGCTCAGTTTCCAGCCTCTTCCCCCCCCCTCTCCCCCCCGAACCTGATTTAGGAAATCAGGTTTGTGGTTCAAGAGCATGTCAGACCACACCTCTGCCAGTCATCTGGGTGCAGGTGGATTATCGATAAAGAAAAACGCAAAGACTGAGAAGACGACCTTGGGCTTAAAGTACAGAGAGAACGGACACGTACGGTAACAATACAGCCTGGATGTCACAGCATCACGCAAAGCGCCCATCAGGTTTGCAAAAGGAAAACTTTTATAATAGTCCTGCTGCACAGACAAAAGAAAGAACAGTTTTGAGCAGCGACACCATCTAAAAATCCAGAAACGACCATGAATTCAAAGCTTTTTCCCTGAATAACTGCATTTCTGAGAGGATCCAAGAGACAATTTTTTAAAGTAACTAAGCTCTAAATCCACAGCTACAAAGAGCCCCGGAACCTCACAAGTCAGAAATTACAGTAAGAATGATGCAGCTGTGCACTTTTGAGAAAGTCCACTGGTATTTGTTCTGACTCTCTAGGCTCTAACACCTTTAATCGATCTAGCCCGACGTTTCTGATTGTTACAAGACCACCGTTGGAAAAGGAGGATGTTCCCATGCTATCAGCGAGGTGATGGGAACCAGCATTGTAAGTAACAGAACAAAATATCCTAAAGGAAAAATCAAGTGTTCCCAGCTACAGAGACAATGATTTAATCTACCCAAGCCCCCTATAAACGTATGACATTCATTTGTAAGGGTGCATGCAGGTACGTTATTCAGTTAAGGTTAAAACTAAACTGTAATTATAAGGTTCAACTATATATAACAACAGTATGCGATGATACAAACGTATCATCGTGTTGTATCATATGTGGTTGCCCTCTGGTTTCTAATACTTGAGTTAAATGGATTTGGAGAGGAGAAAGGCAAGAAAGGGGGAAGCTTCAGAATCCAAAACTGTTAGCAGTAATAATTTGGGGCGTACTTGCTCAAGACCATCCACAGTTTTCACAGATACAATCAGTGTGTTTGCCAGTTTGCAAAAGCAAGCACAAGGTCTTTTTCCTAACTGGAATTAAATGAAAAGTAGTAACTGAAGTGATTTTGTAAACTCAACACATGTCTGTTACCGCACAATCATCTAAACCTCTCCTGTAGTATCTGTTACAACCAAGAACATCATGGGAAATTCACAAAGATCCAAGCAAAAGCAAAGTAGAAATAATGGGAAGTTAAAACTGCAGTCTAGAGTATGTGCTTGTACCACTACTTAGTAGTTTCTTCACTGTAAGCACTTAAAGAAGCCATTGAGAAAACATATGCTAGAACCTTAATATAAACTATTAAATGATTCTATCTTAATTACTCTTATTTTTCTGACAAACACTTAATTAAACATCCTTATACCTCTTGTCAGTCCATCAAAAAGGTGCTTTTTACTCCCTTCCTGGCCCAGTATCTCGAGCCCATACAAAAGATGACAGTAAACATACCTCAGGCTATTCTTCCTCCAAACCCAGGTTCATTTGCAGCCTCGGTTTTGCCCACTACTAGGAAAGACCTTTTTGCAGAGCCTGAAGATTGGTAAGCATTAGCAACGTTATTGCAAAGCACTGTCAGAAACATCATGCAAACAGGCTGAAAGAAAAAAAAAGAAAACGTCTTCTAGCAGGCATGCAGAATCTCTGTGATTTATCGCAAAAGCAGAAGTTGTTTATAGCAGAAAGATGCTGTTCGATCAACAGTGTCTTGCTGTCAACTGCTGAGCTGCTAACTCTCATAAGGACCTGCATTACGCTACCAACTCTAATGCTTATGGATGTGAGTTGTCTTATTAACCTAAATGAGCATCTCCACAGCCGAAATATATGTCCGTAAGATTTTTCAAAATTGCTTCACATAAAATGTCTGTGGTCACACTGATTTTGAGAGAATGATGAAAAAAATGGCTTATAATTTTATTTTAAACATTTTTAAAAGATAAGCATGAAATAAAGTTACATTTCCTTAGCGCATTAGCATACAAGTTACAAAAGCAGCATTAAAAAGCACTTTGCAATTAAAAATTACCTCTATCTTAAAATAAGAAATAACTGGGGCATCGCTAACACCCGAAAAACAGTCCTTGCACGCAAACGAGGCCTGATTTTGAAACATGAATGCATGAAGATGTGTACGCATGTTTATGTATGAACTTTTCCCAGTGGCAATGTTTGCACATCCAGGTGACTACATATATAAAACCAATCTTTATTTTTCCAAAGACTGAACGGCACGATCACTTGTATCCACAATTCGGGTTCGAAATAGGTGTTCATAGTAAAACTGCACAAGCACCAACTATAGTTACTTTGAAACCCCACTGAAAAGGTGGGCCTTAAATTATCAGCAACATTAAATCCTGGTTAAAGATTTATTTGAAAGAACCTCAATTCGCCTTACTGTTGGAAAGATCTTGTGAATAAACCATGAACTTCCTAACACACAGAGAGAAAGGATTAATTTGCACTAAAATAAACTATGTGTTCAGAAACAAGCAAAACACTGAATAACTGCAGCTGCTAACAGATCACGAAAGTGGTTTTAACTTTCGCTGTCATCAGCTGATAGGACTTTTTAATAGTACTAAAACAGAGAGAGATCTAAAATTTTGCTTCATAAGTATTATTTTATAAGAGATTTTTCTTTCTAGAAATACTTACACTGGTTTGTACAACATTTATGTCTAATTCCTAAAGACTTAATAGAATTATCTTCATTACAGTTCCAAATGACTAAAATACTTAATTAACTAAATGTTCTTAAAAAGTTTTATCTAATTTTGACTCTGTATTTTTATTATTTTTCATTACTTTGAATTGCTTCCTACTTTTTGCATATGCTTTCCGAACACAAATTTGGCTGTCCACCCATGCCACCAAGGGAATATTTCAGACTTTATGACTTCTTAAGCCTTCGCAGTTTTAACTTCCTGAGACCATTTTCAACTTCTTTTTTTCTTTTTTGGGTAAGTTTCTCTGAAGACACAGGCTGCAGTTCTACACAAGATGATGGCATCACAGGCAATTCTTCAGTGGTTGTGCTTGGCTCATTTTTGTTTGTCTGCACTATATTGTTCCTCGCAGAAAGAGGCCGGGAGAGGTTTCTTCCCAAAGTGAGTGACTCCTCATCAGGCACAGTCTTTCTCAAGTCTTGTTTAGAAAACAACCTGCAATTAAGTGGGGTCTTCTCCTCCAGGAATGGACCTAAACAATCATCATCACACTTACTCATTTCTGTATTGCTAGGAATTAAAGGAGCCCCTTCAGAGGATACTTTTTTGAAATGCTCCAACTTTTCTTCTGAACCACAGCCCTTTTGTTGAGCCTGTGTTTTGGTCACTTTTTGACTTTGTTTTGGACCTAGCAGTGCTGACTCAGAGCTACAAGGAGGGTTCTCGCTTAGAAGACTCGACTGCAGCCACTCCACACAGTGAGGTTTTTGCTGGCTGCTAACATCATCTGGCTGTCTCTGATTAACATAATTTTCCAGCTCTGAAACAGGAAGCTCCAAGTTGCTCTCAGCTGTATTTATGCAGTCCTTCAGCAGTCCTGTACTCCTACATTTCACTTCAGATTGAGGACTGAGAGAAGTTTGACAGTCATTTTTTCTGTTCCCTGTCTGCGAGTCCACTGAGCCAAGATACACTTTCTTGGAGTCCTTGCTGATTTGAGGTTTGCTTGTGCTACTTTTCCTTGGTTTTGTCCTTTTCACACTGCAATAAAAAGGAATTTCGTTTTTAAATTAAAACAGAATCTTCACTGCCTCAATCTGCCCTTCTTACACACTCTGAAACGCCACTAGGGCAACCTAGACTGAATGTGGAAAAAAACCCTGTATATCAATCTTGACAAGCAGTAATGTTTGTCTAGTGCGGATAATATCAAGTGTTATCCATCTGATTTTCCACTGCACTAGGGGAACCCCATTTATTAATGACTAAGCCATGAAGGATTTCACATTCTATTCCAAGAGGCAGAACTGGATTCATTACATATACTAAAGGTCAACACGGCATAAGTATATTGAATTCCTTCCCAAACTGGCTAGATAAAATAGTATTTCATAAGTGCCTAAATTATTTCAAACCATTCCCATATATTCACATGCATAATGTATATCTAAAGAATAGAGGGGGCAGGCGGGGAGAGGCAGCATGCACATCTCTCTGTGAGAGTTTCTAATCTCTCTTTTAGAATGTTCCTCTGGAATTTTTCCCAGGACATTTCAAAGCACTGCTTTAAAGTTAACCACTACTCATCTAGTATCAAGCCCGTTCATCTGGGAAGGACTTAGGTAATGCAAGTAGATGATATTCTAAAAGGAATTATACAGGAAAATGGGATCACAAGGGACCTGATGGAGTGTCAGTACATAAACACTCCTCAGCAGTGCGTTACCTACAAATCTAGATTTCACATAGGCTGTAAGATGAACGGCACAAGTACTGAAGCTGCCTATGTAAGATTTTGAGTCTAAAGATATTGCTATAGATCATCCCATGCTGAGACCGCTTTCTGCTGCTCTGCTAATGCTGAGCAGTTCCCAGGTCGGCATATCTAACTCTTCAGAAAAAGGGCTCTTCCAAAATAGGTAGAGCTGGCATACCTCCAAATCTACTCTCATTTCGGAAGACAACACAGATGAGACAACATGGGTAAAAAGAAAAGTTGCCAGGGTTCACAGCAAATCCCTGATTCCACAGTTGATTTGGGGCTACTGGCAGCTTGCGCAAGTAAGAATGGCACCCTGGTACAGCAGAGGACCAGTAAAATGTTCAGCTGACCATCTAACCCTCCCCATCCACTACACCAGGGACACTCTTTAATTGTGACCAGAGATCCACACTGATGTCGTGGTACACTTGCAGACTCTCAAAATGGACAAAAAATACATTTGCAAAGTGTTTTTCACCAGATTAAAACATCACGTATTTATTTTGGCTCAGAGCTTCATTCAAGGAAAAAACACCCTGTTTTGATTCTGCCTAGCGCTATGTGAAATATCTATGTGGGTTGTAATAGCTTTTTTCATGCCGTACAAAACAACAACGATAATTTTATGTGCTTATCCACACTATAGTAGTAGTCTCTTAGTAATTTAAAATAATCTTTTGTGAAGGAGTTTATATTATTTGAAATACTATTACATAGGCTAGATTCTATTTACCCAAATTTTACCAGATTAGAAATTTAACACCTTAGAAAGAATAGTGACATACATTTCTTTCAAGATGTCTTGCTTCATTTGTTCCTTCAGACTAATCTTAAGCTTCTTGTTCTCAGCAGATTCAGTAAAATATTCAGACGTCCCATTGGAAAGTTCTTCTTCCTGCTCCAAAAGAAAATACAGGTTTAAAACGTGACACATCCAGCTATGATTATTCAACATAAAACTCCATTTCTAATACTAAGACTTACAGATGTTCTTTATTATTTTGATCTGAGCAGTCTAAAAGAAACAGAATTATTTTTAATCTTTTAATATTTGGGAGTCTAGTCAGTTCCCTCCCCTTTCAGACTCCCAACGAACATATTTCATATGCTAAAATATACCGCAAACAAACAAGACTGCAATGTAAAGGATGTAGCTTTCCAAACCGTCTGAGGAAACTGTTGGCAAATATTTGACATCTTTGTGGCTCAAACTGTGACAAATGCCAGGAATCTCTCTTGCAGACAGGAGCGTGTTTGTCAGGTTTTTTTCGGAAGAGACTGACTGGCGCAGTGGTCTATACACTTATTCTCAGAAGAATTCCCATAATTTTCCATACTCACAAAAAATATACAGAGGGTTACTTGCTCATTTAAGGAGGCAAGGGTTAAAACTTTTAATACTAACATGCAAACGCTCACAGCTTGTAGTGGTTGGCTACTATAGGACAACAGGGGAATTCTTTCTGGTCTCAGCTAACAGCAGCACCATGGTTTTATATAATACGAGATTGGGGCGAGAGGGAGGGAAGGAAAATGCTCTTTTTCTTCAAGCTGTGAGCATTTCCTTTCACAATGAAACAATCTCAACGAGAGGAGGGCCATTTGCTGACTTCACTATTAACTACCACATACTTCAAAAAAGTACGATCTTCGAGGCTAGGGAGAGGGGAGAAGAAAATGCGGCAAAGTCAAGAAGGGAAGAGGCTTTGTGCATCTCCTTTTCTTTGATAGGATTTTTCTTCATTAGCCTGCATGATGCAACTTCTGATTGGGGCTCATCAAATGTAGGGAGTGTTTATTTATACCGTTTCTTGCTCTGCACTGTGAAGCTAGCACACCGGAGCCAGGCGGTATGAAAGAACTGAAGAAAGTAGAGAAAGAGTGCGGAGGCGCAAGGCCAAAGCGTCTACACGGCTGCTGCCTGGAACAGCCCTCAGGAACCGGTCACTTATAGGGGATTAAGCCCTGCCCATTTTTATTTTTATTTCTATTTTAAAGGAGAGGGAGTAAAACCCCACCACTCTTTCCAAAAGAATAAGCCAGGGAAAACAACTTCCTGTTTTGTAAGCAGAAAGAGGGTAGTCAGGCAAAGAACTAAAGCCATTTTGACAGTTTAAAAAACTACAGTTGTTTTGAACCTTCCTTTCAGAGGCAAATTACGCAAACATTTTTGTGCATATTGATAGATGCAATAAGTCTTGTCCACTAATGCTGCAACACGTGTGTTTACAGCAGGCAGAAAACACATGGGACATACATGCAACGTGATTTCAAGCTCAGAAATCAAGCCTAACTAGTTTCATCTGAGGGATTAATTGCTGCTTCTATTCTGTTAGAGGTATGGACTCACCTAGTTGGACTAAATACATTTTCATATTTTATAAACTATTAAAGAAGGGAATATTATTAAGATACTCAAGAGCTTTGCTAATTTTAAGGGAAGACACAGACTCTTAACTGTGAAGTCTGTAGAAACTATTTTGATTTCCAGTAACATTCACACAACTCAGACTGAAGGATCTTGCACAATCATTCTGCATCAAAGCAGCTGGCGAGCACTCTTACTTAGCCACAGAACAGAAGCACAAGCAGAAGCATTTGACCTTTCCTTATTCTGCTATATGGTAAGGCTAATTCTATTAAATCTTCTTCAGTCCTCAGCTGAGGACATCAATGTTGGCACACTGGGACAGGATCACCAGTCCACTAAGGCGGTTCTGGTAAACAATGGGTGGAAAGTAGCACTTTGTAGCGAGGAGGACTGGGGACAGTTCCTGTCCACACGTGCTCACTACTGTGGATAAGCAATAAACCTCAGTTCTAACTTGCATCTGATTATGAGCAGTGCATGATCGTTGCCAGGAGCGTACCGTCATGCCAGGGTGTGAAGAGCAGACCCTGGAGAGAGGCAAAGATGACGAAGCCATGTCACTTGTGAGTTGAGTCAGACTGCAGTTAATGGTTCAGAGTTGAAGGGCTAACACATTCCCGCACTACGCCATCGTCAACCTTTTATTTTGTTTTCAAATAACTTATCACATAAAGTAGTGACAGAAAAGGGTTAAGGCGTTAAAAAAATTAAAAATCAGAATGATTTATATGTGAAACACTTCTGAACATGCCCTCTAAGTACAGTAGATTTTCCCCTTGGAACCACACCCTGTAAGTGCTGTATTTTGAGAGCTGAACAATTAACATAAGGCATATGAGTCAGTCTTTGAAAGACTCTGTGGGAACCAGAGAGCCTTTTGCTATTAGGAGTGATGTAAACTCCCTAAGGCTGGAGTAAGTCCACAATAGAAGGCAAAGAGAGTCATAAATAACAACAATGGGCACTCCATATACTACTAAGACACTCAGCCATTATTGGTGATACTTCCTTTATTTTCTTTATTAGACTTAATAATTTTAGTTAATTAAAAAAAAAATAAAAAACACTGTCTGTTTTGGGAATACTGTTTATTTCCTATGGGAACTTCAGGACTTGTTAAAGAAAGAAAAAAAGCTAATCTGCTCTCATCCTGTCTAGTAATCCCAAATTCCTTTTAGGCAGTGAAATAATTAAAGAAAAATATTCTAGGCATAAAAAGGAGGACAGCAGAAACAGACATCATATAAACAATGACACCACGACAGAGAAAAACGTCAAAGCACCGCCAGACTTGTGACTTGACTCTGAAAGAGCTGCAGGGAGTGGGATTGCTGCTAACAAATTAAAACCACATTTCTTGGCAAATTGTTAAAGACAGACATATTTACATTTGTATAGAGACTGGGTGGGCACAAAAGATTAAAATGCTTCTTTAGCCCTTGAACTGCCAAGTTCTATTAGAAATATGTGCTCTTAAAATCCTAGAGTAAGCTCGCTCCTTTTTGTCACTAAAACTTGGCAAAGAAGGGCCTGCAGAAATGAAGCTTACAAAGTCTTACTACTCTACCTGCTCATAATACTGGCTTCTCAAAACCCGATTTTAAGATCCTTAGTACTTATCCAAAGAGAGGTCTGGGAAAAAAACTCTGTTAAGACCTACAGAGAAACATGACTGTTAGGCACACAATATACTTGCTTTAAGGCTTATCAAATTGAAAATTCATTCTTTTACTATCTTACTCAACTTACTATCTCACTCAAAATGAAAAAGAAACCCTCAGAAATGTAAAAGTGGTGACTGCCATCTGCAGCTCTCTCCAGGACAGCTGAATTCAGCAATACAGCATAAAATACCTGTAAAAGAACTACTGATGGATGTGCACTTGTGAAGAATCCTTACAACCCATTATCCTGAAGAAGAGTGAAAGGTTTGGCCTTTTCAGCCTGACAACACTACTCATACAAATATTAATTTTTTTTTTCAGTCTAGGGTTTGGGATGCTGTTCCAAAGTGAACAATGCTGCTCCCGTTCCTGCCTCTCATTTGGTTTCATACTTTCTAGTTGTTTCTTGCTACGCTCAGGGTAACAGTTGCACACGCTTATGTACCAATAAAGTAACACTAAGGGATAATTAAATTTTGTGTCTGCTTAACCCTCCCCCTCCCCCCCCCCCAATTAAAAACACGCATTGTTTCTCAATTGCATTTATCAATGTGGCTCAACTTGTTCATCAAAAATACTTAATAGAAAACATCAATGGGTCCAATAAATCAAATTTAGTATCAGAGTGGCATATGGGAGGGGACTCTGAATATAATAATGTAGATGAAGCAATGAAATAAAGTATTATCCCAGGCACACACGAGTGATAAAATTAAAATTACTAAAATGAATCAGACAAACATTTATTTCGGGGAGCTTTCTGTGAGTGTGCAATTGCATGATTTCTCTCAATGTCACTCCAAGCAGTATCATGAGCTCAACCATCTAAGATAACCTTTAGGTTTCAGAACTGTGCTAATAGATGACTGGCAGATCAGAGAGGTTGGGCAGGACTCTTTCCAATCTGATAAACAGAAAAGGGCTCTTAAAGCAAGTGAGGAGTCTTGTCAGTGAAGGATGAATCAGATATATAACTGATAGAAAATCAACAGAGACAGGACTTTGGGTCTAGTCTCCTGCCCTCTCCCATCCCACATGAAGGAAAAGCTTCCCACAATTTCACGATGCAAATTTTTCAGAGTTTCCAATGTAGTGATTCATCTGTCCTAGCAATTCTACTTATGAACTCCTACCACATCATAAAACATTCATAGAAGTTTTCCAAGTACAGAAATGGATATTATTCTCAACCTGAAATACAGTTCCTTGATTGGACTTGTGGAATATTGCTCTGTATTTTAAAATGGACTGTCCTGCTCTGTATGTCAGTAAGTTCCAGTAAAAAAACATTAAGGATCATTCCATGTTACACATGGGAGTACTGATTTTTCATTTGAAATAGGTATTTTTAAGGAATGCTGGTGGTTTTAAAAAAACACATTCTTTTCAAGATTGACATTGGAGAAACAACCAGAGAAAACTGCATCTCTCTGGTGAGGAGCAGAAGTGTATAACCTACCCATGGCCTAGCACAGAAAGCAAAATCTAATTCCTGGATCAGTACAGTCTTCATTATCTACTACCAAAGTTCATTTTAATTTGACACCATGGATCTTAACTATTAAGTTTTTGCTTGTCAAGAGTCCCTATGGTCTGTACTATTTAGTCCAAGAGTTGGCCCAATCTGTTACAAGCCCCTGTGATACACATTCCACTTTCTCAAAATACAAGGTGTGAACCCAGGTTTCTCACTCGATACATAAGTCCTGGCAATTCCAAATGCTCCAAAGGTCCCCAAAGCATCATCAGATTAGTTTAAAGCATATGACTTCAAAAGCAAGAAGGCATTTTCCTTATAGAAGTCTTTTGTTTGGATTTTAATCATATTTTACATATAGCAGGAATCCCAGACTATTCTGAATATAGCAAATTCAGAGTTCTCTAGCATTTGAACACTTGCTAGACAGTAGAAAATAGGCAAATTCCTCATAAGCTGTAAATAGCATAAACCAAATAAAAAATGATACTTCATAAAAAACCTAAAGTTGCAGGGGGGCCTTTTAAAAAATTGATACATATCTGTAACACAGATAGCAAGAACATACATAACACTTTCTAAAGCCACAGAAGGTGCTCCTGAAAAAAACAGTTTATTTACATACTGAGAAGCACGTGATACATGCTGTGTGTATTTGCTTGAAGGCAAAAAGCGTTAAAATTAATGTTAAGTAATTGAGCTATTAATCATTCTGATTTTACATACTGATGCTACAAGACTCAGATTCTATCTTCAGAGAAAGTGTCCACTGATAAGAAACGGAGGAAAAGACAATAGCTTTTCAACCAAAATGCCTTCTCTCAATGACACTGAAGAAAAATGTAAAGCATATTAAAAAAAAAAAAAAACAAACAAAATTCAGCATTAAAGAAAACCAATGTCTTAAAAGTATACATCTTTAGCTAGCCTTTCCCATCAATTTTAAGGTTCCTGACTCCAGTAGTTATGAAAGAGGACATGCATATATTATACTTATGCATATTTATATTTTAAAGACTTTTTTATAAAATAAGAATATAGCAATTTTATGTGGACCTCAACCCCTTTCCCCAACTTTCAAACCATGAGGGAAGGAATCTACTACTCAATTGTCACATGAGCATCTGAAAAAGCAAGGCACTCCTGTAATCCTGTACTACAGCTTTTAACAGTCTGACATGAGGATCCTCTATCTGCCTACCAAATCTAAATGCATATCAGAGTCAACCAGTACAGATGTCTAAACACCTATCAGTAATACTGAAGTAAACTATGTATTTATCCTTCCAGATATAGCATGGGTTATATGACATAACAGAATACTACTTAGAGTACGTGATGTATACAACAACATGATCATATACTTAAAACTTCAGTTCTTGCAGAAAAAAAATGTGAAAAAGAATACATCAATTTTAAAAAAACAACTGTTCTCTTTATTCCATTACAATAGTGTTTAACAACTGTAGGAGATCTTGGAAAGAATAATTAATACTCTTGATCTCGGTGGTTATACAGAAGCAGAATATGCAAAATAGGCAGAACTGCACTGCCCAGGAGATAATTACTGTTCAACAGTTTAGTCAATGGTTTAGCTTGGTTTCTAAAACAAACACCACCACCACCACCCCCCCCCCCCAGCCCTCAAGATTTCTGAGCTCACACAGGGGATCTGTCCCTCCAAATAATTTCAAATCATTACAAATTGTTCAAAAATCCTTCTGTGAACTTTACCATCATATATTTCAGCTTACTGTTCAGTCAAGTTATGAAATTCCTATTAGTCGTAATGGATTTCTGCTGCAGGCTGAGGAACAGATTGCTCTTTAAAACAATTTAAAAAAAAAAATCTGTCAAATATTCTTTGCCCAACAGGAATATAGAGAATTATTATCAAAACCTGAAGTAATTTAAACCTTTTTAAGTCCTAGAGTCATCAAAATCTCGCAGATGCACAGCAGCTAAATAAAACCTTTAGCTCACTGCAGCTTTAAACACTGTCACTGCCAGCCTTCCACCCTGCACCTTTGCTGGAGGTGCCCATCCTCTCAAAGTCTGCAGAGAGGAAAGAACATCATTCAGTGCAAAGTCCAGAATCTTAGCTCAAATCCGCATTAACCACCAGCATAAGCTGTGACAGCAAGAGAGTGAGAGGGGAGAGGAAAATGAGGGAGGTGAAAGGATGATGACAGATGATAATATCTTAAATAACCACAAGGCTTTGACAAATGAGATCTTGTGAAGACTGCTAAGTAGTAACTGGAGCACTCATATAAGAAGCAACTACCAAAATCAGTAAACGATTACACAATTTGTCCCTACTTTTGGAAGATTGCTTCATATGGAAATCATTTTATGTGCTTAATCATTTATACTGCAGTTACAGGACCTTTTGTATTTCTGCTATCCTTCATCTGGATTTTGCTCAATGAGAGGTATATAATCTTTTATTGAAGACGTATTCAACTTATTGGCTTTAAGACAATTTTAAGTATTACCTTTTAGTTCATTCCATATATACTCTAATATTCTGTCTGCTTTTCAGATAAATAGTGCTACAGAACAAGGATTTTTCAAATCAGTTCCCTGTAGCAATATCTTGGCCTTTTTCCAGAGATCGTGCAGTTAATTCACTCAGCGGTATGCATGAACACTGTAATTGCTCTTTTCAGTAAAAATACCATGCATTTATCAACAGATGATTTTCATTTACAGTTCTAATGCCCCTCTACCCATCTCTGTGAGGTTACTCTGAAATTCTCCACAGCCTTCTCCAGTCTTGACTAATTGAAATAATTGTGTCAGATTTAATTTCATCATTTGTCCACTTCTCTGGATCATTACGAACAGCAGACAGCTATTAGAATTTTGCCATGCAGAAAATAAATCAGTCAGTTTGTAAGCTATAAGAAGAAACTAAGACAAGTTCAGACAAATCTCACTGAGGCAATTCACAGCATTACCACTCTCAGGTATCCTCCCTCCCCTTTTGCAGGAGGCTCCTACCCCCACTGCAGGGTTGGCAGAAGGGAGCATACACACGCCCCAGCTGCTCCCACCCGCAATTCAATGCGCTAGCTTAAAAACCAGGGAAGTTTGGTTTGCATGAATCCACAGGACTGTGAGATGCAGCGAGATGAGATGCAGGCACACAGCCCTTTTGGCAAACTCTGCTATAGGAGTGGTAATCTCCAAGCAGAAGAGGCAGACAGCTAGGACAAAAGGGAATATCATAAAACTGCCATAGCTTTCTTCTTTATGACCAAATCAAAGACGTTAGTATCATTACTTTGTGATGTAGTTTCTCAGAGGGAGCAGTCTTATGATTCAAGCTAATTTAAAGCTATCCTAACACTGAAAGGGAAGTCTCACCCCTACCCAGCACATGGTCCTGCCAAGTCTCTGTATCAACGCTAGCGTTTATGCAGCCACGCAGTGAGTCTGACCAAAGTGATCCAGCTGAAAGCTAACCATGCAAACAACAAAAAAACCCAAACCAACCGCCCCCCCTCTTGTTTTCAGAGGGATCAATGAATTAACCCAGCTCCCCACACATGCCAGTACTGACAGACACTGAGGACAAGAATACATGGGTAAGAGAAGAGAAGGCAGGAGGGACTGCATGTTTCAGTATCATCAGTCTTGCATCAGCTTGAGCAGAATATGAAGGATGAGTAGGAAAAAAGTGACAGAAACTTGAAGTATAAAAAGTGAAAATTCACCAAAGAGAAAAACAATTGTTTACCTGTCCCACTATGTGGTATTTGGACAGAGTTCATTAGTCTGCAGTTTCCCCTCACTACCTTTTTGAAAAAAGTAGTGAACCCTGTTCGTACAGTTGCCAAACTACAGCTTAATATTAAGTTGTCTTCCCCTCTAGCTATGTTTCCTATAATGACTGAAAAGAATTAAGCATATTCTCTGAAAACACATGAAAACTAGATTTTATGAAATTTAAAAAAGGATAATGAAATCGAAAACCATCAACAAGACAAGTATCACAACAAATGTAACATTAATGGGCGTTTTGGATGTTGCTTCCAAACCGGGGTAAACTATCAGCTGCTACCTAAAGGGGCGGTCCTGCTCTCTTCACCCAAATCCTGGCTGCGTGCTCCTGCAACATTTTTTGTGTCACAATTGGCGACTGTGTGGGTACAGGATGAGTTGATTCAGTGAACTGACAGGATGGAAAACTAATCCTCCAATAAAAAACAGAGAAACTTCACAAATAAATCGTTTTCTGCTGGATCAAGTCAATGAACTAATTCATTCTCAACTGAAGAATCACTTGGTCCATTGTAACCAGAAAGGAAAGGAATACGTAGCTGGAACTAGAGGGGATGTGGACTGACCTTTTCAGTAGTAGCCCACCATTACAGCAGTTTAACTGTGATCTTTTTAATACATATATATACACACACACACAGTTCCATGCCAAGATTAGCACTTATGCAGTGTGAATTGTGCAATTGTATTTCACAGCATTTCCTTCTTCCCCTACCCAATCTGATATCACTTAACAATAGTCTTTAAAGTATTTAAGATAACGAAATTCCACAGTCTTCTACTAATCTTTACAAATTGCTGCTATCTGAAAAAAGTTTTCATTCTACCTTCCAATAGACACACTATTCCAGCAGCATATACTCTAATGTTAAATGTCTCCTGTTATTTACAGCTAAGTGTACGTGTTTTCATGAAAGAACCAGAAGCCTCTTCCCACCATAATCAAAATCCAAGCAAATCATGTCATTTATGATCTTACAACTTTTAAGAAAGAGAGTTCTCTAATGTACCTGAAGTATGTTACAATGACAAAATTTATAACATCAGACATGTATGAAGATGATGAAATAGTTTGCTTTTAATTCTCTGTTGGGGATTTAAAAAGCACTGGGCATATCTTTAGCACTTTTCTTCTCCTTGTGTACCTGTGTGGGGTTTTTTGTTTGGTTGATTTTCTTAAGAGTAATATTCTGTTTGGAAAAGAATCTTTAGTTTTGTATAATATTCTCTGTAACTTAACAAGGCTCAGTGGAAACCCTTTTTAATCAAGACAGGATCTCCTACTCCCCACTTTCTTTTCTGATTTCACATGAACGGTAATTTCAAATTTCCACTTTAATATCATCATTAGCTCAACCTCCTGCATGCTTTCCCTACAACTGCTTCCTCTCAGATTCTGGTATAAAGCTGATGTGGTTATCAATGAATACTTCATTGTTAGCACATTTTCAAATGCTCACAAGCCTCCAATAAGCCTTCCACCCATTTCCATTTCCACTGTTTCTTCAGATAACCTATTTCCAATTTTCCATTTTAGCTCTCTACATAATAATCATCAAGAAAATGTCGTCATTGACAAAGATGACTAATCTCTCCAGAGCTCTTATATATTTCCCTGGGTTTCCTCCTTTGCCATGTTCCCAAAACTGTCTTCTCTTTCAAGATAAAACTATTCAAGATTACAAACACAGTTTGGCAAAACAGGAAACAATGGGTTTATGTTTAAACTTAGCATTAATCAGTCAGGCTATTCTTCCATCTTTTCCTTGAGCCTTCCAATTTGCTTATGTATTTTCAATAACTTGCTGTATTGTTTCTTTAATAGTGATTTCCCTTCTTCCAAAATGACTATTACTGCCAGCAGCTTGGTTTTTAGGTATGACCACAGAAACACCCGTTTCTAAATAGATTCTAGAAAATAGAAAATTACATCTCAATAGATTTTCTTCTATTTTATTTCAGCTCTACTCCTTAGAAGTGCTCTCAAATCTTTTATTAGTTTATGCTTAAAGCTAATTTGACAGAGACTGCCTAATCCACCTTTTCCTTGGTCTTACAAGATGCATCACAGAAGGCTTCAATTTGCTTCTCTCAGCAATTGACGCTAAGGTTTGTGCTTGTGAATATCTCAAAAGCAATCTAATTATGATCTTTCCTAAGATGCAGGACATAAGAATTTCATTTCAGATCTGGCTACATCCCTTGAAACTCTTAGTTTAAGCACAGTCTATTTCAGAGATACAGAGAATAGCCTAAAAGGCAGTGAAAAGGCAAAGAATAAGGTGCTGAAGACAGTTGAAGAAAGAGACAGTTGCAGTGAAAGAAATGTGCATCAGGCTGACATAAAACTGGGTCCAAGTAATGGGAAAGCAGGGCATTGAGCCTGACTTGTCTTGTCAGAGCTCAGGAATGAAAGCTTGACCCAAACCATAAACCAACATAAAAGCAGTTAAAAAAAACAAAACAAAACAAGATTGTTAAGTCTTGACTAAGTCAATCGCAGTGACATTCAGCAACACTGAAAAGTGACAAAGTCTCCAATAATGTATAGTCAACTACTTTTATAAAACATAGATAGGCCCTCAAAACCAAGGGTGTGAGCTGATTAAGTGTTTAACAGAACTTGCATGCAACATTATGAAATTATTCAAACCCAAACAACATACAGAGGAAAACAAAACATATGCCTCATTTTTAGCACATGACAGAATACACTGGAGTATATCAACGGAAAGGTCTTCTGGGTGGTCATTTGTAGTCTGCTTTAGAGTTCAAGCATATTCACCGCTAACTTGCATAGAGAAAAGCACACACACAAAGTGCAGATCGTTAGCCTTTACTTCTGGAGTGCCAAAAACTTGAAATTACCTCCCAGTGGCAATCAAACACTCCCCCGGTTTGGCAAAGGACTGAACTGGAGTATATGACAAATTTGGTACTAACGTGCTAGAGAAATTCTGGATCGACAAAACAGCCTGGAGTGGACCCTTGAAGTTAGAGTGGTAAGAATTAAAAAGATACTCCAAAACATTTGCTGAGGGTCTGTTCACATCTTGTTAGTTCAAATCAGGGAAGATGGCTTAGGGATATCTTACTCTCTCCTACCAACATACTACACTGACTGTTCCAGCCAGTGCTATGCACACATATTGCATCTTTAAGTAAAGAAACTCCCAAGACTTTATTATTGATTAGGTTATGATCCCACTAACAGATTTATTTATTTAGTCTTCTAAACATAAAAGTGTTTAAACTCCCTTTTTAAACAACAAGGAGTTTCCATAGATCAAGATCAAATTTTGAAATAGTCAAGTGAAAGTCCATAACATTATGTTTTTCATTTGCCTTCTCCTTACTAGACAGAATCATGTGAAAGAAACTAAAGAAAACTTCTCATCTTTTATTTTATGGAAAGATTAAAAATACCAAATGGGAGAACTGGATATCTCCTAAGACATACTTAACCAAGAAAAAAAAAAAGATAATTATTTCTCATTCAAAATGCAGACAGGATTTTCTACTTAAAGCATCTAAGTAAGTTTCAAGACAATACCGAGAAAGTAATAATTTTCAAAATAGCAAAGTACTTCTAAAGCAGTTAGATTTTTTTTTTCTGAGAGAAAGAAAAGCATTTGCTTGATCCTTTGACATTTAAGGACACTTACCAATCTAGGAATTAAGACAATAAAATCTGCATTTAGTATAATAAATAAAAACACCCTGCTTGATATTAAAAAAATACTAAGTTGAATGAGTAGAAGAAAAACTTTTTTTTCTAAGGGTCAAATATACTTTAATACATCTAAGATAAACTACTGAAAGATAAATAGACCTCAGTATGTAATTCTGACTCTTACTGTGAGCACAGAAGAGACTGCCTGCCATACAGCAGGCCAGCTAGGTCAATGTGAGCTCTCCTGAGACAATCAGCAGTTAACTGCAGCATAAAATTCATAAGCCTTTGACCCTGATAAAGTCTGCAGGATGAAATATTTAAGCAGAATTGTTTATGGTATTTAACTACACACCAGTGCCTTTTTCTCCATAAATGTTTGGGGATTTTTTTTTTTCCCAGCAGGGCTAGCACTGATCCATTTGAGTTGTTTTGCAGAACAAGTGCTAAGAAAACATACAAGGAAGCCATGGACATTAAAAACTGTCCCATTATAATTCTGGAAAGTAAAATGTTACAAGGACAAAATATAAAGGAAAAAAGATCCTTAAATCAAGGTGCTAAAATCATACCTAGCTTTCTAAATACATGGTCTTTTTCTCTGAGCCTTATATGGCTCAGGAAATGCCGAGCTTCCAAAAACTCCCATTTTTGTCTGCTTCAGACTCACTTCAGGATGTCCTTTTGAATACTTTGGCCCAACCGTTAATGTGACTTTCTGATGCCAGGATGACCAGTCACAAATACGTGAATAACTACATCTATATATAAACATTCATCTTACCACTAGAAAATAAACCAGAAAATTTATAGAACGGTTTTGTACATACCAATACACCATTTTCACATGTCCAAGCACTTGGATTAGATTCAAGTTTACTGACACAAACTATAAATCTGTCTGGAAACACACGTAGCTCTATACAAAAATAATTGAAAAGAAGATTACAAAAATTATAACCATATTCAAAACCACACATAATGACAACATATATACATGTTATTTTAGTAAAGAAAAGAATTTATTTTTTAAATTGCACACCAACTCACTTCATGCACTCCGTTATCTTCTTACCTACTCTCTTCAACATCCCATCCCTCCTTTTGTTTTGCTTTTTTAAACCATTCAAAAAAATCAATAAGTCAGAGGAAGTTTAGTTCCCAAGAGGACAGCCATGGCTGCAAATTAGTCCACCTGCACCCCTGGACAAATATACCAGACAGAACCAACAGACAAACCACTTAACAATGATTTCTCTTGTGCTATTCTGGTGATGAGTCTTTTCATCACAAAAACTGTAAATTATGTTTGTAATACAGCACAACATATTCAATCAGGACTTGGCAAAAAACTCAGCATAAGGCTAAGTGTTTAAAACTCTTTACTACAGTGATTTTTGAAGTCATTAAACAAATTGGTTAACTACTACCGAATTATATATTTTACTCAAGATCACATGGTTTGTTATGAACACAACAAAGTTTCTTTTTACCAAGGATTAAAAATCGAAGGGTTCTCAGATTAGAATAGACCAGACAAAGCTTTATTCAGTACCTAGCAATGCTATGAAAAGAGCATAGCTGGATATTTTGTTATTTTACATATCAGATTATGTCCAGATTACTATCTTCATATTTTCAGCTCAGATTTTTTTGTTGTTGATTTTTGTTTTGGTTTGGTCTTACAAAAAAAGAGTTACTAATTTTTGAAGTTTGTTACATTTCCAAAAACAAGCCATAACACCCTATTTTCTGGGACAAGAAAGAGACAAGGCATGCAGACAAAAACATGAGGTTGACCTCATAGATTTATTTTGTAGAATATCTCCTCACAAGTTGAGTATAGGCATGATGTGCACAATTTGCCAGTGACAATCAGGTCATCTATATGGGTTACTGCCTCTCTACAAGGTACTGCTTCTTCACCGATAGCATATCTCCATTAGTATTTGACAAACCCCTCTGAGTGTGCACCAGCAGTGACTTTTCTAGAGTCATTACAATGAAAGATGGGGATATTGAAACAGATTACCTTGCATTTGCCATTGGTTGAAAAACCATACACAGAGACCTCAGATGTATCTGTATTGGCACAATAGCTTGTTAAGCTACTATAACTTGATATTTAATATGAACCTTTCATAATCCTTTCAGAAAGCTCAACTCTGTTAGCAAAACTGTGTCCAAGGAAGTATTCATGCTGTGCCTTATGTCCAGACTATTCTTTCTCTGCTTGTATCCTCAAGACCTGAAAAGCCACCCACAAAGGTCTAGTACAATGGCTTTCAGTGACCAGTCTATGGACATCTTCCAAATGGGCTACAAAAGAAAAGCTGGACAACTGTTGCAAGGACTGAAGTTGTTATGCGAGGTTCCAATAAATAGCCTCTTAGGTAAGTTTACTTTAGATATTGAGTGAGCATCACCGATTAAAGTATGCAAGAGTCGTCTTCTATTAGGCTCAAGACATGGTTTTTGTTTGTGAAGTACTAGGTGTATCTTACAGAAAGGAAACATTGGTGCCAAATTATTTATTTCTTTAGGATATGTGCTTATTTTGCTATTTATTGGGAGCGAAACCCAGCAAAATGAAGTTCCTTTCTTGTTAGGAACTTCATGTGGAAGCAAGGTTTGGACTGCAGCTTCAGAGCCTCTCTTTTTGGCAGCACTAGTAGGGCAAGTTCATTCCAGTTAGACAATTTTATTGTTACATTTTGTAACAATCCCACTTGCTGGCTAACAAAATGAAAAGATCTTTAGGTATTCATTGGTGCTTAAAAAAAGTTCAAATTTAATACACAGAAACCAATGTTGAGATACCAATGCAGACCTCTGCTATTCTATTTGAACTATTCTGCCAGGAGGCTGGGAGGACCTTGATGAAATATTTAAAATCAACACTCCAATCTCTTCAGTCAGTATGGACTTAGAAAACAACTAGTTGGCATTTGAAGAGAGATTTAAACATTTACAAATATAATGAATTCCTATAAAAGTAAGAAATTCTTTAAAAATATCCATTCAAATATTCAATATTTTTAAGGGCATCTAATTGATTTACTCTACTTTTCTTAATACGAAAAGCTCAACACAGAGGGCAGTGATCATTATAGCTCCTTTTTACTGCTGTTGGCGGGACAGGATTGATATCACTTCCTTACAGAGCATCTTGGCTTGAGAAAACATGAAAAAAAGGTCTGGTCCAATGACATCACCTATGTAAAGATTTTATAGCACTGAGGTGAATGAAAGCCTTTTCTTGCATACACTTGTACTGTACAGTTGATGTCACAAGACACTCAAGCAATAATGAAGTGATTCATACTGCAACCTCTGGTTGATTCACCCTGCTGAGACTCAGTAAAATGCTGAGTCTCATCATACTTACAGAATTTGGTGTGGCTTAGCTGATTACCCTGGGGCAAGGCATACACAAATTTAAAATTAAGTTAAAAAAAAAAATATCTATCATATGTTAAGAAACACTTCTCTTTTTTTTTTTTAGGAAACATCCTCTGGGGGGAAAAAAGAAAACAAACAACAAAACCAAGCTCTGAAAGAAATGTTGATTAGGTAGACCAAAATCTGATGAAGTATTAGTTTATGTTCCCTTTTTTTCTCCCAGAAATGCAAAATTCTAAGTAACACTATAAGAAACTGATTTCTTACCACGATAACGTTTCCCTACAGCACAACGGAGATTAACCCATCTCTTCATAAAGTAGGCAGTAATGTGAAAACTGTTGGCTGCAACATAAAACAAAGGGATAATAATAAGCGTAAGGATATCTTGGGCATTCTGGTCTCAGTGTTGCACATCTGCGCAGATACGATTGAGAGAAAGCAGCAGCAGCAGCTCAAGAATACAAAAGAAAATGTAACTTTAAAGGAATATTTTTAAAAAGAAACTGCTTATACTGAAGTCTCAATAAATTATTATCTGAAACAGAGGAAAAATCTAAAATTACTAACCACCAAGTTCTGGTATCCAACCACAGAAATAAATGTAAATCAATTAATTGATCAGAGATGTCATCCACTTAATAGCCTAGTATCACGGTCACTACTCCAATAGGCTACAGTCCTATTCACTATGATGTTTTCATGCATATTTTCTACATATACGCTACAGTCCTATTCACTACAATGTTTTCATGCAAGAACACTACAGATGACCATTTACTTAACTGCCTTCTAGAGAAAGGTGACATACTCAAAGCTGACAGGAAAAATGCTAGCTATATATTAAAAAAAAAAAAAAGCACCACCCAAACAAATATGAAAGGCCTTAATTATCTACAATTCCACTGAATTAAATGAGAAATGCATACATTTAAACTCCCCGGTATCTACAAGTAGACAGAGCTAGCCTGGCTGGCCCAGCAGATACCTGTAACATACACAGAGGCTTCTTCAGTTTCTATCCCTGAGAATGTCAGAAATCCTTGCATACCAGGAGCATAAGAAAAGGACAGAAAGCATTCTATTACAGTGAAGAGGCTATTAGACTACAGCAAAGGAAATCAGCTTTTACTCTTATTCTACTTAAATTCCCAAATGACCCTGAGTAAATCAGTTAGGACTTGATTCATAAAGGTATTTCGCAACCTAACTCCCAGTGAAATTGAAAGAAGTTAGCATCTGTGACTCCTCCTCCATAGTCTCTCTGTACACCTCCCTAAAATGAATGTGTAAAAGAGGGTTAGTGGTATTTCCCCTAAGTCTGATGGGTTTTGCAAGACTTAAATTATTGCTGCTTCCAAGACAGTCAGATACTCTCGGTGCAATTACCACAGAAAAGTTAGAAAATTAAGTGCTACTGCTGTTCTTCTAATCTAACCATTTAAAAAGATGTAAGGAAAGCTTCTTTGTTCCAGTCTCAATCTCCACTGAGCAAGTGCCAAGGCATGCCTTATTTCTAAGAATAAGCCCCAAAATTCATGTCCTCTCCTGCACAGTCTACAACTCTCCTACTTGTAAGACCTCCTGCAGCTCACCATCAAGTGCTGTTCAGCATCACCTCTCATTAAGAACTATAGTTATTGATCACAATCAATCCCTTTGAAATTTATCAACCATCTTTTTTCCTTCCCCTCAGGAAGACATCTAAAATTTGACTTCCCTTTAGACATCAAGTCAAGATGTGACAAGTTGAACCATCCCTTAAAAATGATGAGCGCTAGAGAAAAATTTGGATGTAATCCACCAGCTTTATTAAGTGTATATTTATGAGCACAATTAAAGAAAATTACTTTTAGCTATTTCCACTTTGGCATCCACAATTCTTTAACGTTGTTAGTACGGTTAGCCAAATCAAAGAATTTGCACTATATGTAAATAAGTTATTAGCGTGATAATAGCATCTTCCACCGTGACCTCCGTAATGCTGAAAAAGTAACATTCCTAAAGTACAACTCTGCAAACCAATCTTCAAGCAGAGAGTAAATATTAAGAGTCTTTCCACCTCCATTTGTCTGGGATATTCAAAATGTATTTTTCTTGAGAGGAACTTAAAATGAAAAAGTGTGAATCTTTTCCTTTTCACAGGGAAAAGCACAATACTTCATTCCTGAAATTCTTTTATGAATCAGTGATATGTATATCTCTTTATGTATAGCTGTTTTTCTTGCTGTCCTGGTATTCTCTGAGAGGTTAAGTGTTTAATCATATTTGATTGACTAATGGCCTGAACAAAGTTTCAAATTTCTCTTAAAAGACCCTTGATTCAGTTAGCTACTGTTGTCTGGAAGAGAACACCTACCTCAAATCTAACAAAATAAATAATTACGTAAGAGATCAAGACACCTCTACGCTATTTTTGCAGTGTCAGCTCAAGTCTGAAAGTCTTATAAAGCCTTCCTAGGGAGTTGCACCTGAGCTAATAAGCTCAGCCCAGAGGGACTAACACTAGAAAATAATTTTAGTTTCCACGAGTATTTACTACTTGACTTTGCTGAAAAAGCCTGAACAGATGATTTGCTGTTACTTATTGCTAACTGTGAGAAAACTTTAAGATGCATTACCTTCAAGATTCCTATATTTTGAAAGTATCACACAGCTACGCCCATCAAATGTTTTGAAACTCTCTTGTATGTGACGTCTGATCTAATCCATAGTCAGCTGGAGTTTGCAAAAGTTGCCTAGTTTTAAAGTTGCCAGAGTTACTGCAGAACTATAAAAACTGTGATATCCTCTTTCTGCTTCCTTCAAGAGAAATATATTATCCAAGTAACCATTCTGCTTCATGAAATAAGAAACTAAAAAATAAGCCCCACAAGAAAACCTTCTTATCCAACAAGCTCATGCAACTTGCAACTTTTTAAACTTTCTACACAGTTACTCAGCATGAGTCTAAGTCTGTTCTCAATTCCAGACTTGTCCACCATCAATGCTGTTTATATACTAGTATATACTAATGTTGGCTTTGGGCAAGCTGTGGATTATGCTCCAGGGAAGACGGCCAGTGTATACTCAGCAAGGACCAAAAGCTGCTGTTCATGATATCTGGAAGGAGGGACCAACTGATATGTACCAAATGATCCATCACTAACTCCTTTTAAGCACACCATACAAGTTTTAACCTCCAGCTACATACACTGTTTTGCAGCCAGTAACGTAAAGAGAAAGTTCACAGATCTTAGGCTCAGCAAACCCCATTGGCCCAATCTTCAGTTTCCTCTTCATCATGCAACACAGACAAAGCTCTATTTGTAGATTACCAACACAGAAGCAGAAATAAAACTCTTGTTAGTGATTTGGAGTTTTGTTTTTCTGACTTCAAAACTGTGCACCTAAATCATCAGATCCATGTTCCAAAAACAAACAAGAAAAAAAAAACAAACACAAAACCAAACAAAAAACCCCAAACCCAACAAAATAAAAAGATCCTGGAACCCAAAATGTGACTGAATAAAAGTGGTTCTAGAAAAGCCACAGTTCAGTTTCAGCTGAAATACGCACCAGTGAGTGCTGCCTTTTAAGGGAATGGTAATTTGCCCTGCTTGTTATATTTCATAGTCCCACGACACGGAGAGGAAGTATCAGACACCGACTCTTTACTGTAAGACTATCCAGCAACACTTGTTTTCCAAAGGAGTCACAGCCAAGCTGACTTGCGCTTCCAGAAGGCTGCCAAGAAGAGGCTGTGGTACAGCGTGGAGCAGTGGGAAGCCCTCTCCCACGGCTATTACGGACCATTCATCTGTGAGCCTGGGAAAATGCCTCTGAGCTGCTGAGTTATCTGGAGCAGCCTGGCAGGTGTTCACTTCCCAGCGCAATCCAGCACCTGCATGGCGTTGTTACTAAATTCACTCAAGTCTTCTCCAAAGCCACAGTACAAGCCTAGGAAGGCCAGCTGCCCCCCAAACATTTCCATATCTGACAGGCACCTATTTCTCATCGCACAGTATTTTTACACATCTTTAAAAGAACACCTATTTTTCCTCCCAGCCTAGATGTTTCACATTTCTGACAGGTTGTTCTGGATTAGGACTGCCTCTACGTTTGGAAAGTAACAACAAAGTAAATCATTGCAACACACAGACATTAAAAAAAATAAGAGGATGAATTTCTTATGTTACAATGTGAAAGTAAATACATAGGTGCATTAGACCTTCTGAAACACTATATTGTACATTGAAAAAAAAAAATCTACATTATGCTTATGCTAGATTAATTATTCCACATAGATTAAGCTATACTAGTAATAATGTTTACAGTATATAGAGCTTTTCATCTTCAAAGTGCTCTACAGACATATTATTACACTGCTTTTTAGCAGTCATATTTCTCCACTTAAAATTATTCACCACCAAATCCAAATTCCTGATCATTTGTAAACAAAACAAAAAAGGAACATTTTATTCTAAACCTACTGTTAATCATGCAGCTTTCCTTCCCCAAAACAAATGTTCCTGTGGATAGCATGTGCTCCAGAGTAGGTTGCCATTTCTAATTTAGAAGAGATTCAAAACCAAACGTTGGCATGTAAGCTTAAATCCAAGTCTAGGATAGATCTGGGACAGCAGACGTAAGACAGCAGATACAAAAAGCTGCCGAGACTTCCTGAGCCTTTTCTGGTGTTCAGAATGGGTACAGAATTTCTATATGATCTCAGACACACAAATATGGAAAAAAAAAAAATCAACTTCCTACTTAATGACAACAGCATCTTCACCTAGTGCAAATTTATATACACCAAATAGTGGGTTTCAGAACAACTTAAACAGCTCAGGATGGCACCTATTCTTTCCATCCATTCTGCCTTCAGTTCAAAGACTTTTTAAATTATTTTTTAAAATTTTCATTATTTCAAGTGATAATCACAAGCAAGTACACAGGAAAATGTGTACTCATCAACATAAAATAAAGCCCATAAACTTTTAACAAAATGTTTAATACCTAGGAAAAAAAATTCAGGCCATTAAATTTATATATATAAAGTATGGACTAAATAATAATAATAATAAAAAAATACTTGGGTGCAGTATTGAGTGAGTGAGTGAGTATTGCTGCAGGGTCTGATCTTGCAAACTCTTACACCTGCAAATAAATTCAGTGATGTAATTTGCCTCTGTCTTTTTCCAGAGTGCCTTACAGTCAGCTTAAACCAAGTATAGACAAAAACAGATTACTGATCTTTTTTTTCTCCTTACTCTTTCACAGTTTTATTAGTATTAGTGCTATTCTTCTATCTGCTAAATCTTCTGAACACAGGCCAGTTGTCAACACAAATAGGTGAGATCTGTCCCATCAAGGATGTGGGTACAAGGTTTAGTTCCTACCAGGGAACAGGGTCCCTGACTGGAAGAAAGGCCTTTAAATGAATCTGATCAAGACAGGATGAGATATGCCTAGCAGAATCCTCTCTGCTATCAGAACATTGAGAGCTGGACACGGCACACTGTCTAAAAACTTCAGAATATGAGCCGTTAACAGTGAAACTGGACTGAGCCATTTTATGAAATCCAAAGAGCAGGGTTGTAGGGCTCTCCTCTTAACAGAAGAGGTGTGGAATTCACTCCGAAATCAGAACTATACTGGCCAAACTAGATCCAGGATAAGGCATTTCTTAGCCTGCTTGCCACGGGTATTCTGGAGGAAAGAACTGAGAAGAAAAGCATGTGTGAGACCATCTGGCCGCAAGATGAGAAATGCACCTGATGGAGGTCCTGAGAACACACCAGCTCTGAAGGAAAAAGACCGTCTTCCCCTCACTAATACTTGAGATGGAGAGGCAGGCTGATCCAGTCCTGGAAAACAGCTCTTAAGATACAGTCTCTCAGTACCCATTCATAATGTATAAGCAATAATAGCTAGCACCACCTGCTAGTGCATTCAAGCAGATAAATGCAGACCAATGTATGTGATGGTCAGTGTACCATTATCACAGACAACTGTTTTCTAATAGGAGACAAGATTTGATTTCACCCTTTTGTTGTTCTCAGACTCAGTGACCATATTATTAATTGCATGTGATGGGCTTTAACACATGAACTGAAAGCTATTTATGAATCCTCACTCTTTTGAGCATGTAAACTGTATTCCAGAAGAAGCCACAAAGTGCCTGGACTTCTTTAACCACTGGAACGAGCCCAACAACTGAGAGAAAGGCTGAAAAAGGCATCTGTCGCTACCAGCCAAAAGGCACAGAGAATTGGAAAACAAACCCTGTGGTAAATGCTGTCTGACAAGTCAGCAGCCAAGGAGAATCTAAAGTCTCTTCGAAGTGGCTGTATCACCATGAAGGAGCAGCTTAGTTTAAAACTGTCTGATGCCACATTTGCACATCAAGCTGAGCATGTCCTCCAAACTGGCCAGCCACAGCTGTATCCAAATAGAGCAATGTCACTTACATCACTGAATTCCTCACAGTGATAAAAGTAAGGTAGATTCTAGCTAAAATGAAACACAGACAATGTGATGGTGACAGGGTTGACTTCCAGGGCACTAGGGAATGCATACAGTCACCTTTAAAGCACATACCTCTTTCAAAAAATATGTCCTTTCAGCCTAACTGTCTCTGTGGTTTTTCCCATGAGGATATCCATGAACTTCATGAAATTTTTTTATGCCATGAAATACTCGAAAGGGAGGATTTTCTATTTTAAATGTCAAGAATCTCTACAAGGCAAAGTCTCTTCTAGCACAAAAACTCAACCAAAATGTAGAAATGAGCCTTCCAGAATTTAACAGACATGACTTACTGTTCCCCTTATTGTTCATTAGAACAACATAATGGTGGGTGCCAATACTATGATGCTGAAAGACTTCCAAATCAAGTCAATCAAACCCTTCATGGGTCTCCAGGCTCTATTTTTTTCCCTGGCAATAGGAAATAACTTCTGCAAAACTTCTTCCCCGAGAGGAATGGGTTTTAACCCTATAGCTCCCACAGCTGACAAGACTTTCATCTTCCACCAATAACAAGGTCTCTAGGCAAGGGTCACTAAAAATGTCAGAAATATATTGCATCACGTGGCTACAAAACCTATGGGTCTGGTGAAAAAAGCCCAACAGTCTGCCACTGGAGACATGATGGGAGAGAATGAGAGAGGCTAGTAGCAGGTATCTTCAGCAGAACTTTAAAAAGCTGGCATGAACGTGAAAAGGTAGTTTCTTCAAAGTTGATCCTGATATATGGCAGCAATAAATGTTCTTGTCTTTCTTTTTTGAGGACTCCTGTTAGGATCGCCCAGTGGAGTTAAGAGGTAGATGTTGATGGTCATGACTCCTTTTTTCTGCTACTCTATCTTCTAGAGACACTTCAAAAGAGAGTTCTAAGAGACATGTGTGGACTTGAACCAGCATCTGTTTCACGCTGTTGTCTGAATAAAGCAAGTTGTGCCAGAGGTTCATGGGTTTTTGTCTTTTCACACAACAGACTCTTGTTAGGTTTATAACAACTCAGAATAAAAGGAAATTCTGGAGCGTAGCAAATAGGTAGAAAGTCACCACAATAGAGCCTTCTATATTTTCTCTTTTTAAGTGCTGGCAAATAGACCATAATTAAGTCAGCTGCTGAAAGGCTCTACTTCCAAATAAGTCTCAATCTCTTTCTGCTCTCACAAGCTCTGATGCAAAGACGATACCACCAAAAAGACCAAGAACAACTCATGATTGTGATCATTTGATCAGTGCCACTCAGCTCTAGCAGTGAAGCAGGTGCTGGTTGTAGTGCAAAGAGCTGGAGAGTGACTGCAAAGTGGTTTGTAACAGACTGCTCATTTTAGCTTACTCAAGAACGCAGTGTTATAAGGGACCACCTGAATTACGCAGCTCAGTATCTTGCAGTTTCTGACATCAGTGTAACAGATGCTGAGTGCAAAAAGTAGTACACAGAACATCCTCTTTCTCAATATTAAATACCAAATTTAAGGTCTTTTATACAAAAGACCAAAAACCATGAGCCTGTCTTGTGCCATGGGAAGACAAAAGAAAAGAACAGACAGGCATTGCCCGTATCCTATGACCCACGTGTGCACAACACACAAAAAAACCTAAATATCTTAATGAAAAGAGTAAGATATTCTGTAAACAAATACAAGACTGTCACCTTCTATCCTCTCTAAAGCAAGCTTTGTCATTTAAACAACTTTGTTTTCCATGGATTTGTATAGTGAATATTTCACGGGTAGAATGTCTCTCTCTGAATAAATGTAATTAGCTCTGCATTAGAATCTCTCCTATCCGTTTGAAGTCGATGGAATACATCAAGTTCTGTTACTATGCCCACAACACATATTCAAGATTGTGCTGCACTTTTTTTCCTCCTCTTTTCAAGTAAAAGTCTTTATTATTTGCTGCACTACTAAATTTTTATTTACTTCTACACTTTTTTAATAAATTGAGGCCCAGGCCCTGCAAAGCTTTGCTGGCATAGTTTTGTTTATGGTCTGCCACTTGTGCCTTCGTAGTCAATAGAAATATTCAGTGTGTAATAAACGCAACACATCTAGTACCTTCAAGGGTGAATCAAATGCACATAACTGCTCTCACTGAACTACTTACGTGAAGAAAGTATGCGTAACTTTTTTCAGGAATTGGCTTTCTATCTGGACAGATTTCTGTAAAGGCTTATAAAAATTTTCCAAATATAAACATACCCACAAAAACATTTGCCATTTACAAAGCTGTATTTTCTCTCTACCTTTGTCATATGATAATGAAACTTAGGAACAAAAGAAATTCCTATTCATATTTAGCCATGAAATTGCACCCACAATTACTTCTAGTTATAATGAAAATAGAAAGGACTTCAATGTTCAACACATACGTATAATGATTTTTTTTTTCTTAAGATGTAATGACATGTTTTGTTTTTCTTGGACTGCTGGTGATAGTTTGGGGACTTTTATATTGAGACTTTTAGGGAACGGAAGGGTTAAAGATGTGTAAAACAGATTTTCTCACAGTTTAAAGAGAGCAAAACAACACATTTAGGAAACCAGACAGCTAAAAGGTCAAAACGTTACACTTCCAGGTCAAACTTCTGGTTGCAATTAAGTAAATTCCTCTAAACATTTCTAGGGAAATCATATTTATTTTAGGTTTTATTTCAAATCCCTATTCTTTCTTGCTTACACTGTAACCAAAACAATATTGCTCTCTTTAGAAACATTTAATAAAGAGTACTTTTTTTTAAAAGGAACCTGACATTTAATCTCAAAATAAAAATCAAATCTTTTTTTTTTTACCATCTCATTGAATATACAGTTGAACTAACTAAAAAAAAAGGCAAAAGAAGCTATCAAACCTAGTTAATTTTTTAAAAATAAATACAGACTTTCTTTTCCCCTTAGAAATCGTATTTCCCTTTTCATCCACTTTCACTATCTGTATTTTCATAGTAAGGTTTGGTTTGGGTTTTCTTTTTTTACTAAATCCAGCTATTTTCCCCCTCCCATGCAGTTATACGTAAAACCCTCAAACCTAAGATGCTGACAATGGTTCTGATATAAACGCTGACGTGCCTGCTAAAACATACCAACAATCTCACGGCTGCTATCACTGCCCAACAAGACTAGTTAAGGTCTAAAAAAATAGAATCTCTGCCCCTGTAACATACAGAGATTTTCAGAGGGTTTTTTTTTCCCCCCGAAGTCCCAAACACACAGCCACCACAGCTGCACACAGCACAGCATTATCTGCACATGGACAACAAGCACAACAGGAATGCAGCGTATGTGGTTTTTGTGACGCACAAGAGGTAGACCTGGTATGCATCTAAACAACGCAACCCACTATGTATGTTAGCAAGTGATATATGCAATCATATGTACCCAAGCTGAAAAAATGAAATCCTAAAGGCGCGTACATATTACACTATTTAGCCAAACACAAAAGGTATGACCAGATTCAGACATTATTTACAAATGCTTTACTTCAGGAGAACATGCATATTATGTTAAACTGCCCTCACTTGGAGAGGATGACTCCTGTACTTTATCTGTAGCATATTCCAGGCAGCACAGTCTTTGAGCTATCCCACACACATATTTGTAAAGGTCAGACAGCTAAGGAAAGTCAGGTCTATCATACTGACCAAATAATTTCTTCCCTGGTATTTTAGACATTTCAACGCAAGGAATTTGAGCATCCATTAAATGCAGACCACAGAATCTATAAAATGCTTCTAGCAGAAATCCTATTTGCCATGTTCACAAAGGATGGGAGAAGATAATTTAAAGTTAAACTTACTCTTCAGAAAATTTCAACTGAAACTGAGCACTCAAAGAAACCCCCAAACCTATCTGCTACCTCTTCCAACCGTGCCTAGTGCTTAAACAGGTCCAAAGAAGCTGTAACACTGATATCCTATCCTCTGTATTCCTGCTACCAAGCGACTACAGAAGCTTTAAAAAAAAGTATACGGAGCACACAAGAAAGAGTACCTAAAGACATAAAAAAGAATCAGGCAGTCAAATAAGACATGGCAAGAGCTTAGGGACAGATTTTCAAAATCACTCTGTGTGGATTCCAAAAATGCTGAACCCCCACCTGGGACAAACAGATGCTAACGGCTCTTTCAGAAGGTAGATGCTGTATGTCCCCTGGCCTAGATGAGAGTCACTTTGATATTCTCAAGTGAATATCAAATCAGAAATTAAAGGTGGGGTTCAGCTTGCCTAACTTGCAACATCCACATCAAACTACTATCCTAAACTTCATTTTTAACTGATAGAGATTAATTGCCTATTAACTTCTAGCCAGATATGATAAACTGAAAGAGGAGACATAATTCCACTTTGTAAATACGCATGATTAATGGATGCTGACTTTTTGCCTAACTATATAATGAAAACGCCAAAGATAAACTTTAAATTTGCATAAATATATGTGCCTTTGCATAAACTGCAGTACTAACAGCAAAATTACTATGCAGATCTACTTGGATGCTATAGAAAGACCTTTATAGCTTATATAGGTATACAAGATAGCAGCTGTCAACATTGCTGCATGCAAACACACATTTTTTTTTGCACACACACATACTTAAGAGTAGTTTTCATAATATCTTTTTCTTTTCATAAAATGAAAAAAATCATATGGAAACAAGAGACAAACAAAAGATGGAAACAAGATGGAAGCAAGAGAAAGAAACAGAATGAATTAAGGCAGATAGGAATTAAAGGTTAGAGGTCAAGGCTGTTTTCAAAACCATACCAAATTTTTTCTTTTCACAAAAATACACCAAATTGAACTCTCCTGTTTATTATTAATCTTATTAATATTATTAATATCTTATTAAAGATATTTCTTTTCAATACAATACTAACTATATAAACCAATTTATTAAGGGTATCTTTAAAATAAATACATTATTTCATTTCCTATCCAAGACCATAAATAGCTGCACATGGGAGCTGCAACTAGGGAAGAAGTAAAATAAGGAGAACACTTTCAACCCACCTGGTGCTGCAGCTGCAAATGTCCCATGGAAGAGAGGGACAGCAATTGCTAAAGTCTCTGCAAATATCAGTGTAATAACAGGAAGACAAAGGTAGATCCTTCAATCTAGAAAGTGCAGAACTTTCTCTGACAATCTTTGAAACACACCAACTTTCTCTGACGTATTAATGAGTTTTCAGTTTATAGTGCAGGCTTTTTCCAGAAAAGTACAATGATAAGAAAGGCCATACTGGGTAAGATCAAAGGTTGATATAGCTAAATGCCTTGCACATAAAAGTTGCTATAAATGGCTACAAGGGGAGACTAAACACAAGAGCAAAGTGCATGTGGTTACTTCCCCAATATTCTCCCAGACTCCAAGCACTCTCAGCTCAGGCCTGTATTGAACCAAAGGAGATTTCTGTGAATTCTGTGCCCTCCCTCGCTTACTCTCCCATGTTCTTGTCCAGTTCTGTGGACTCAGTGTAAGCTTTTATCATACCTATTATTCTTTGGCAAAGAGTTCCACAGTTCTGCTAACCGCCGTGGTGCTTCCAATACCTTCATTTGATGCCCTCTTGTTCTCAAATTGGAAGATACGAAGAGAAGAAATAATTTTCTAGATCTCTCTTGCGTTCTCCTTAATTCATATATTTTCCAGGCTGAAGACTCCTAGCACACTTAACTGTTCCCTGTATTTTGTATGTTCCTTGTATTGCATTTCCTCACCTTGGGCCATCTTTGTTGCCCTTCTTGGAGTTTTTCCCAATTCTATTGTATTATAATCTAAGGTAAGGAAAAAAAAAAAAATCACTAAAAAGAAAATACCCAAACAGTGCATGAGTATGGTGCTTTTTGTTCTTGTCAAATATCCTCTACCCTGAGAAAAGAACAAAAAAAAAAAAGTTGACATATATACCCTTGATCTTCTAGGAAAAAAATGTTTTGGTGAAAAAAGTTGCCTTTAGTCCCCATTAGCTGGCTGTAAAAAATGGAAAAAAGTGATCTAAAGCAAATACAGGAAATATTAAGTACAAGATACTAATCAAAACATTTTTCGTAAGTTATTGCATAAGTTACTGCATACTTCAGGGAGCTCTGAGGCTCTGTTTTCACAGACAGATGAATGTAAGTTCAAAGTTCACAAAGATCTGCGGGACTTTGCCACAAATCATAAATGAGTCTGTTGTAAAGATGCTGCAATATAATTCTTTTGAGAGACAGAAATTACAATGTGCAACTGCAAACATCAAAGTTAATTTAAAAGACTTCTGTCCCCCTCAGTCCCCTGTGGTAGCTTATCTGCTATAGCTTACTTTCCCTCCAGTTGCACCCATCAAATTTTTGTGGAATTGCTGTTCAAGCAAGATAGCTGAAATTATTCTAGTTAAAATCAAACAAAACACTGTTTCACAGCAGACGAGTAAGAGTTAACAGCTGGGAGGGTGGGAATAAATCAGTTTTGCTGCTACAGGATTGTAACGTGGAACATACCCTACGAACATCTTGCACATTTCACGTTCTACAGTAATAGTGAACACTCCTAAAGCAAATGAGGGCAGTCTGAAAAGGCTGTTTTCCTTAAAAACATCATAATGTTCAAATTGAAATGCAAGGCCAAAACAGTTCAGAATATTTACTATCGTGATTTATTGTACATTTTTTGTGTGCTTACAGAAGCCAGACAAATAGTTTCATAAGCAACAGAACAGAAATGTATTTTCTTATGAAACTGCATCTTATGCATTTTTTTATATTAAAGATGACGTGAACTTTGACTCCAGAACTCTGTAAGGCTGAAGAACTCATAATAGCGCTTGTACCTCTTCCAGTTTCTCATTTTAGTAAGCTTATCAGAAGTTAATGTCTGAAAATTTAATGTCTGAGACTTTTGCCTGTTAATAAAGTTCACTCACGTTTGCAAAAAGCGACTGAGGAAAAAAGATGGACGGACAAACAGAAACACACAGAGAAAACATGATCACAGTAAGCCCCATTTCCTTAGAAAACTAGGTTAAAAATATAAAAAAAAAAATACACAATCCTGGAGAAAGCAGATAAAATCAAGCTGAGAGCTCACTGTGCCATGTGACAGCATGCTCTCTAATTATTTTCACTGTAGAAGAGACTGTACAATAAAAAGATCTGAAATCAGAGCAAAAATGTTCCACCTTCAAGCCAAGAAAAACAACAAGAATGCTAGGGAAGGAATGAGAAAAGATCTGACAATTACTTGTAGGATAAACGTAGTTAACTTGTCCCCCTCCCTCAAGAGGGGGAAGAAAGTCAGTTTACAAGATAACCTTCTTCCTTCCTTCCACTTCTAACATTGACATTTCTACCAGCCATATTTTCTTTCTGCATCCTCCTCTTTGTTTCCTCTGTGCCCATGTAAACTTTGCCTTCTTCCTTAATTTGCCACAGTGCTCCCTTTCTCATTCTCCTGTATTTAATATCTCTACTCAGTCCTCTTTATAGCCTCTTGTTATGTAATTCTCATTGCTCTTAATCAAAACCAGCCACCTTCTGTGGAACATGAAAAAAACAGGCTCTGCTTTTAGCTTGTTTCAGTCTACAGTAGGTGAGCATTATGACACACTAAGCTGCTTGACATCATCACTAAAAACAAGTATGTGGTAAGAGTAGCACAAGTGGTGCAAATTGGAAACATATGGCGCATACATATAAAAACGTAGGTTCTAACTTTAAAGGTTATACATTTGTAAAGTGAAATAGTGGGGTTTTTTTAATGAATGAGAGAAATTAATTAATACATGGGTTTTGTTATTGGATGGCTTACATTCATTGAACTTCAAATAATGCAAGTGAACCATATCTGATCGATGCCCTTCTTGCATGATTTTGGCCATGAAAATTGGATGCAGGCAAAATTAAATCTTTGAAAGTCTACCCTATATTAATTTTCTCTTAAAAAATAAAACAACCCAAAATCCAACCAAAATCAAACATATCTGGACATTAATTAAACACAGGAAACAGAGAGTTTATACCAAAGCCTATGTCCAAAGGCTAAATTAAAGCTTACTTTGGCAAATTGTTCATACTGGTCATTTGGGAGGGGTGGGGAAATTGTTCAGACAGAAGGAAGAATAGGAAGAACTTGCTTGTCTTGGCTACTTTCTCTCATTTTTCCATTCTTTCTTTCTTTCTTCTCCTGGGTGTAACACCCACAGATTTCCTAATGAGATGGTATGCGACCCACCACACTCTGCTGTGTGGGTGTAACTTAAATGAAAAAGAAATGTAAATTAACAAGTAACATGCATGGATATTTATATAATGTGCCACAAAACTGAAAGGTGGTATTGAATAATATTAATATTAAACATAATATAACATTAATACTAAAAAGAAATTGTGATAGGTGAAAATTTTCTCTTCAAAACAGTTATGGTAGCCTGCTTAACAACAGTATTCTCTGCTTAACAGATCTAGACAGCAGGATGAGATCTGGTCATCAGAATAAGGTAGCTTGGCTTCTATTTCTGAAGAAAAATCCTAATACAACATGTTTTGATATTAAAGGTAGTCTAAAATCTTACTAATACTGGCCCAATAATTCTGATTCTAATAAATTTGGAATACATCTGCAACGTGGAAAGCAAATTAATTAAAATTGACCTGAAAAGATGCGAGTTCAAGTATAGGTGGAATGCTGACCTGAGATACCTGAAGTAGTAAATAACCAGCTAATAAGCATCTTAATGTTCCTTCTATAGATACACTCTTCCTTATAATAGCGGGGGTTTTACAGCAGTGAAACCCTAGACACAGACTTGCATAACTTTGAGCAAAAGAAACCACATTCAGTTTGAAGAGCTCAAAAACTTTTAATAACCTCCAAATGCAACAATAGCTGCAAGCTTAAACATTTCACCAGCAGCACCTACAGTGTGTGTATGTAGTCGGCCACATACCAAGCTTGCACATTTCTTTGTATACTACAAAACACTGTAAGCCAAACATTGGCCAGCTATCTTGCACTTCATCTGTTTGTGAAAAAACACAAAAACATATCTTTGTACTCTACAAACAGAACCCGTGATCCTAGAGAGGAAGGCAAAACACAAGAGGGTTTGGAGCCACGTTTGAGTGATGATAACTGCTAAGGACGATTAGACTTGTGGCTCACCTAAAAGGGTCAGTCCCTTAGAGGTAGGTCCCAGTTGCTCCAGTGAACACCCACCTATTCTGTTATTTCCTTCTCAGGTAAGAACAGACTTGAATGTAACTTGAATAAACTTGATTCTTGGACTTGAACAAAGCACTCCTTTCTTACAAATTACAGCCCTGAGCAAAGCAGGCTGAGAGAAGAGGAAAGAGAGAGATTTGGAAATTAAGTTCAACATGAATGTTCGTTATCACAGACTGTTTTCTTCCTGTATTTGTTTAGTGTTAATTAATGACAGTGAGATTAACTGCAGAAAACTGATGGAACAGTAATTCTGCCTCATCCAAAGTAAATATTCTTTAATCTAAAACTGTCACAGATATTACTGATGACCTCCTCAAATGTATACCCTTAAGTTTTTCATTTTCAGGAAATAAGGGGAAGAGTCAAGCAGAAGATCAGTTCACAACCCTGGGACAGCATACCAGTATTTTTACTGAAAAGTTCATGATATAAAAGAAAATATAAGACCCTAAAATCTCACAAACACCCTCAAATTAGTGTTGCATCTGTCTGCATATTTAAAAACAATTATTATGTCTGGCAGTTTTATCTTACAAAATCATTGTTTTTGAAAACCTACTTTTTACTGAGGCAGGAAACTTTAAAAAATAAATAATAAAAAATATCACTCGGTAAAAGAAAACACAGAAAAACCTCAACAAATCTCAGAAATTCTGATCCCACCCTCTGTAATTTCCCTCTGCTTTCACTGTAAGAAAATGGTATTTGTTCACTCAAAACCAGAAAAGTACGGGGATCTGAAAGTTCACGTGTTTTATAAACAGTAGTAATATTTTAAAGGCATAAAATGGAGTTACAACTTGCAATGAAAAAAAGAGTTTGAAAAATCCCTTAGTGTCCTGAAGCACTTCTTGCTTATGCGGTATTGTGTTCTTGTGGGTGGAAAAAACCCCTCCTGTCATGCCATAACAATCTGGCTCCCATATATGCCTAAATTTTTGCAATAATAAGCCAACCATACAGTATTTAACCTGTGTTCTCTTTATTAAAAATGCTCATTAATATTGATAACAGTGTTTAAAGCTGCAACCACCAACTAGAATTCTATAGGAATATACCTTTTCAATAACTGAAACAATTTTGAGAGGCAAAGAAGTTGTTCAGAATTAAAACTGTTAATATGCACTGAATTCAAAAATTTGTTATGAGTATACTGATTGTATATTGTAAGTATGTAATTACATTCATTGCGGAATTCATGTTTCAGTAGAGATCTATTTCAATATATTTAAGGAAATGTGAGAAACTATAGCCAACACAGGGCTTTACTATTGCAGCCCTTCTTTTCTGTGACAAGTTTATAACATGCTCCAGGCTGGTAATAAAAAAAGTCATTATTTCCTAAGAACTATTTAAAAATAAATTGCTTGTGTGATACCACACCAACAGATAAGCCTATCAACTGTAAAACCCACCATGATGACCAGAACAGCTAGTGAAATAACACTAAACAGAAACTGGCAAGCCATTTAGCCCCAAAGCTGATCTAACATTAGAACACAAGCTACAGTGATCATTATCTTTAGTTTAAAACATGTATGTACTGAAATTGCACCTGTTAGTCTCACCACCCTCACACACGCAAAAAAAAAAGTTCCAATTGGGTAAATGCTCTTACTACTGTTCTCTTCTGCTCAGTAATTACTCCCAAGGTCATCAACACTGCTGCCAAACCTGCAGTAACACCGGTGAAATGACAAATGCTGTTTATCACATCATAGCAATTTTTTAAGACTGAACAGATTGTCAGAAGAGGAAGAAGTAAAGATATTATTTATAAATTAAAACTTCTAAACTAAATGTTCAAGTGGAAAGGAGACTTAAACAAGCACATTTCCATCAATTTTGAAGGACCCAGGATTATACCATTTATTCTTTCTAATTCTAATGATAGGCTCTCATACTAATAGTACAAGTGTTATGTTCATTTTTCAATAACACAGAAAATTAAAACCCACTTAATTTTTCAATAACATAGCTGAAGTTATTTCAGACCCGAACACCAGCTATTTCAGGCTTATTGGCTTTCCCGATGGCAAATTTCTCCTGGAAAAAATAAAGAACAGCAGTTTCCACCATACTTTATCTTACTTGATTTCACAATAAGTTAAATAATTTATTTTACCGGTAAGAAACAAAGGACCAGATGGTGCATGCTCCATTGATTTCCATTGACCACGTTGTTTAGGCGCTTCCAAGTAGTGTTTGACCCTTGAAGCAACAACTTCTTCTAGCAGCATGCAGACCTCCTGAAAGAGCAACCATTGGCCTATTTACATCTAAATTTATAGGCACGCAGCAGAAATCAATACAAAATCAATCCCTTTCACATAAAAAGGAAAAACATTATCTGCAATTACATACTGAGGTATTACGTAGAGATGAGAAGCACATAATTTAGGAAATGAATGGGAACAAGGGAGGGATCAAACAATTTTGCTACAAAACAAGAGAGGAGTACATTACAAAGTCTCACTTGGCATATGAAATACATTATATTACAATACTAATAATTTTTGAACAGCAAATTAGTTTCATTTGTATGCAAAGTAGGAAAAAAATACACGTTAAAAATTTATCATAACATTAGGTATTTAAGCAAAATATTAGTAAAAATACTCCCAGGAATTGTCAACACACTATTTCTCTGTAAGAATCCTTATAAACCACAACAGATATTTTGGTTCAATTCAGTGTAATTTTGGGGGGAAGACTCAGAGCAAATTAGGTCACAGCAACCTAATTTCTCTAGCTAATTTTGATTTTTCTGCTCCTAAACACAACCGTTCATATCTTTCATACTTCCTTCAGCAAAGCGCAATAAAAACCACATACAACTCAAGAAGAACACACTCTTCAGCCAGCATAACCATAGAAGAAAACTTGGAGTAAAAGCAAAAAATTAATCCCTTGAATGCCAGAATGAGTTTTCAGATTAATACATACACACATATTTGAGACTTTTTCCTCAGTATTCTCATTTTCCATTGTGCATAACTATGTGCTCACAGAAATTATACTTTGCGGCACACAAAAATATCATTTTACCTTTTTACAGTGTTTGGACAATAGACAAAATTATATTAGCACTATCTAAACTAAAATATCTTGGCTTGAAGTTTACTTTTGATTAATCTAGAAAGTATGCAGAGCAACAAATTTTTAACATACTGCTCTAAATGAAAGCAATGCACATATATTGGTCAACCACAAACAGTATTTTCTCCTTACAGTAAGAAATACATTTTACTTTCTGCTTGAAGAGTACAATTATAAAATACTTTATTTACTTATTCTTCTGTTTAACTCATTAAAGTGATCTCATTACACATTCCTTCACAGGGCTATGCATGCAGGTTAGAATGAAAAGGTCTAGAAAGCAGCGGAAACGCAGCATGCATTTGGTTCCTTCTGCAACAATAAAGATGAGCATGCACTTCCTTAATTTACATGGAAAATATTTTACTTGTTATGCTTATGGAAATATTATTTAAATGGTTCTCCACAAAGAACTATACAGACATATATTTAAGAAAGCATAAACAAGAGCAGGCTTCAAGAGAATCGTCTCTATGTACTTTTCACCGCTAAAAAGAACTTGTAACTGAGACCTTCTATATGCATATGGAGAGATCATAGCAATGACATGACTAGAAATCAGTTTAATAAATGTTTCTCAAAGTACAAAGATAGAACTTTGACTGTGTTATTCCAGGGGAAAAGAGACAGGACAGAAAGGGCAGGGAAATTTGAAGGGCAGAAAGAAAGGCTCCGAAATGCCTCAATTTGCATCTCACAGCAATCCCAAGATGACTCTACATACAACGCATGTGACAGCAGTGAGTAAACTGTGGTCTTTACAATGCCCAGCTAGACAACGTGCACTGTATTTTCTTACCCCAGCCTCATGCTTATGGGCACTCACTTAGTTCCCAGCCTGCTCTACGTGACGCATGCTCCAGCAGGAGCCGGCAGCTGACAGGCCAGCACTGCTCCCTCCTTCTACCTGGGACCGCATCGCCAGGCTCCATTTGCTACAAACAGCGGCCACCGACTTTCATCCAGGGTAAGCAGGGGATCAGCAGAAATTGTGTTTGTGTTACAGGGGGTGTAAGAGGCATCTGCTTTTCCCACAAACAAGCAAAGAGGGCTGTACCACCATGAGTACTTTCCACAATTTGGAAACAACAAAAATGTAGAAAACTGCTTGCGATGAATATGTAAAAGCTCTCATAAAAAAAATATGTAGGCATAATTTGCCTATAATACCTTATTGACCTTTTTCTTCCCACTTTAACAAAGATTCTGCATAGGACTTTCAGGAAGGGAACTGTAAAGCTATCGGAATCACACTTCTCGGCTGTTGAAAATATGCAACCTTTGTACTTCACTCAAAATGTGCAGTCACAGAAATGTAATGAATGCTGCCCTGTCATGCCTCTTTATTAAATCAATCATGATCTAATTTCCTGAAATTCATATCTTTTGTTTTGGCAGTCTTACAAAATACATTTTGAAAGCACTTAAAAGTCAGATAACCGGGATAGTAAAACTATCCGGTTATAAATAGAAGGGGTAATGAGTATTCATTTAGTCAGAAAAAAGAAGTCTAAAAGATTTCCCCTTTTTTCTTCTTTCTCTGCTTAATAAAGCACAAATCAGATGAACAACATGCTGTTAAATATTTTGCTTTCACTCCCTCAGGATATTAATTTATTATTTCTTTTAATTTTATTTGAACGTATTACTTTGAGACATACAGGGATGTTCTGCAGTGACAAGTTAATTATGCCATTATTAGGAAAGCTATCTGCTGAAAATTACCGTAACAGAGACTTGCGGGAAAGTCCACAGGCATTTGAAACATGTCCTGCCTTCATTTTCAATAGGGAACTTCTCAAGTTCCCAGAGAGACTGAAATAGGGGAAAACTCCCGCCAGCAACACATCACAAGACTGTAGCAGAAATCACACAGAATCTGATGAAAGTTACATTCATAATTTTGCTGGTCACTGATGCACTGATTTTCCAAAATTTCATGTTATCAGGATATACAAATGATACACTTAAAGACTGGGAGTTTCTTTTCATAAGATACAATGCTTCTACTATAGTTTATCATGCATGCTCATTACATTTTCTTGCACTCTCTAAATGCAACATCATTCACACTTCTTGGAACAAGAAAAAAAACAATTAATAGAAAGGTATTTCACCAAAAAGCTCTGCAAAAATGATACCTGTCACAATCTGTTTTGTATCACTCAGGATAATTTACAAACATTCATGAGAAATAAGTTTTTAAAATTAAAAGTTGAGTCAGAAGAATCAAAACAGCATGCACACATGCATGCATGCACACACACAGAGTTTAAAAATTAAAAGGCAAATTGAAAGCGGTCATTAGTGACCCAAAAAGCACATATGGTTGACTTAGGAGTCCCATGGCAACCGTTGACGGTTAGGTATAAGTAACAACATTCTCACAACACCAAAAAATTCTGAACAGTTCAAGGCAATCCAACTTTTTCCCTCCAGCCACATGCTTTTGAAGTAGAATTGATATTTGTTGTACCTCTTTCTCATGATCTGAAAACCAGCTGGTGTCTTTACTGGAGCCTTGAGGCAAAATATGAACATCCACCAAAACAGCAAAGTTCCCACACTGAAAAAAAAAACAAAGAAGAAAAAAAAAATGTTCAACTGTAGCTGCTAGGAAGCACATGTCAAGCAGACAAGGAGGTAAACAATCAGGTAAGCATATGCATCTGATTCAGAGATACAGCAGGCAGAACATAAAACTGTGGAAGATTATGAAGTATGGAATTACAAATTTACCATTGTTTGTGGGCTTAATGAGAAACAAGAGCACCAGACCTATCTTGGATAGCTCACTGAAAAGTTTAAATAACAACAACAAGCACAAGTACATGGAATTTTCTTCTGCTATCTATATGCCACTTTTAAATCTGAGTTCAAGCAAATTTTAACATGTGAAAAATTAGCTATTCCTTCACCAAACTCCCATCATTCTATTTTCTGAGAATTTAGTACAATATTAGTTATCTAGTTTGTGTTTTAAATTTATTAAGTCCTTAAAAACTCAGCCTCTTTAGAAGTCTTTTCTCTCTCTAAACTACCTAATGTAAAGAACGGCAGGTTTGAAAAACTTGTGGTAACTACCTAATATTCATTGACATCTGTCATTTAGCCAATACTATACTTTGAATTGTTAAATGATAATAAGGCTAACCTATTAATAAACACTGTATGTAGTTGTTAGGATGATACAGGCTACATCCCAAGACACATCAACTATTTCTGAAATTCCTTGATAGGCTTTCACTGAGGACAGTGTGACATACAAGGTTTAATTATTTTCTTTCGTCAGTACATCAGTCATTACAGTGACCTTCTAATACAAGGAAGAGTGAACAGCACAAACACATCTCCTTAGTTCCGCTGTGCACTAATTCACCCCTAGCAAAAGAATACTGCCTCTTTTCATGAACAGAGGTATGCTGCATTACAAGCTAACGCTTTCCCTTTCTTCTACTGTAACACAGCACCAAATCTCACTCAGACATCCTTTAACTAAACAACTTGCAAGGTAAAATCCCATTTCATCATTCTGTTTTGGCTGCTTGTGCCGCACTTATGATGCAATAAACTCACTCTTTGAGAAGACTGGCCATGTGCGGTCATGGCAATTGCACATCCGGAATGTCTGATGGAATAGAAACAACATCCTGATTCCAGACAAGTCTCAAATGTGGATGTACAATCCAGCGTTAGATTGGTCTCGTTTCAAGTGGACGTTGCAGCGCACACTTCCTGCCCTAACTCTCTCTCTCCATATTTGCTCTTCACCACCAAACATCTGCAAACCCCACACCAGAATTCCAATTGCTAACAGAATTAGTTCTACAAACAGTATGATATATATTTTACACTACAGTTGTACATCACCTACAGTCTAAGAGGTACATCTATATCTTGGGCTCATGGTATAGCAGAAGTACAGTCTTTGAGAGTACCCTTACCTGTACAGTTAGTACAGACGAAGAACAACAAGATTTAGCATCGAGTTTATTAATCACGACAGTGTATTTGGTAAAGTAGAAATCTCTGGGTTTACAAAACACTTAGATCTGTATATTATCCATGAACAAAAGTATTTAAATAATCATTTAAATATATTTAAAATATAATTCATGACCAATATTGTAATGTAACTAGAATGCAAAAGTTTGGCAAATGAGACAGGCATTGTGAAATCATTTTGAGAAACTTCCAAGTTACTTATAGGTATCAGTCACTGAAAGAGCAGAATGCTTTGATCTTTTTTATCAAAAGGCTTCTCTTTCCTCCAGAGAACCAAGAATTACCAGATGGCTGCAACAGCAAACCTCTCCAAGCTTTAAATTGATGACAAAATATCTCTCAAAAATCTCTGGTGAATCATTAGTCAGCTCCAGCAAACTTTTGAGTTGACTACTGAACTTCAAAGTTAGCAGACACTGCATATTATAAAGAGAAAGCCAGTAAATTATTCATGGCTCAGCACTTATAACAACGAACAAGTATTTGACACATCAAGAAAATTCAAATTATCAAATGCTACACGTTAACTTGCATCATTTTCTATTGACTACAGAAACTTTATATATAGGTACAGATGCAAAGTATAGACCTGTTTTTCAAGGACACATAATGTAATTATTTTCTTTTGAATGGCAATATTTGTCTCCTTTGCCAATCTTGAAACAACTGGAAAAAAGAAAATAACGAACCATATTTGAAACTATATAATGGAACAGTTCAAAATTATCTTAAGAATACTACAAACAGACCAAACATTTGTAGTACTTCAAAGAAAAACAAATATATATGAATAATGAGTAAATCCTTGTAATAGACAAGCTTTCCCAATGGAAGATTTCTATCCCTCTTAGTTTTGGAGCACTCTTCTTGCAGACGGCATACCTGGAACTATTTCAACATCCAAAAGCCAACAGTTTTGCCACTCAATTAGAATAGTTTTGGGACAGGACACAATGAAGCATAACTGTCGCAGACAGAGAGGAATATGGGGAGTAAGAGAATATAATCTGGGTCTCATTACCTCCTATTTTTCCTAAGTCCTGAACATGATATAAACAACAGCTCCCATGCAGGCTCCTTTGCACTCTGAAATTATACAATACATTGTATACCCTACACCTGTATTTATACTTTATATACCTTCACATGGTACAGCTTTGTGTACAATATTTACACTAAGCAGCTCAATACAACTTTGGCTGCTCCAGCAGCAAAGGAAGAGTTCTCTGTACAGATTAAATTCCAATACAAATAATTGTATTGGAATTGGGGAACAGAGGGAAGTGGAAGAAAAATGTATACTGTTTATATTAACAGACTTGACGATCTTATAAAAGTTTCGAAATAATTTTTATTTATATTCTGAAGACATGCAATTCCATGAAAATACTAGCTTTTATTTTAGAGGAAATTAAGCGTTTCCAGTCATTGTGGCTGTGAGAAACAACTCATGACTCCTGAGTACTGTAACCGAAACGCAAACAAAAAGAACAGAAATTTTTCATTTTATGTTTTCAACCTCAATCTCAAAATTTGCACTGGAAATGATTTTGAGACGTGTGATTGTCAAAACTGAAACCCGAACACCTGACTTGATGGGAAGCACTTTTGTCAAGAATCAATAGAAAAACATTTCACTGAAAAATTAGAGACAGAAACAGATGTGCCAATTTGATAAACTCCGTAATTCTAGAATTCAAAAACTCTTCATTTTTACAAGCTGTTTTTTAATGTTAACGTACTTACTGTAACAATCTAATAACATTCACTGTGTTATTAAACAAAGGGCTTTAAATGATTTCAGAATGTTGTTAGTGTATTGTTGTACAGTAATGGCATCTAATGCAGAACATATTTTCAGGAATCAAACTGTTTATACAAATACATCAAACACTTCATAGAGTCTGCAAATGGAAAAGATAACCAAACATGTACATAAACAGAATGAATACCAACGCAAAATGGTAAGTCAGTCAAGGAAAGTCATCTGCTCGTAACCTGTTAAAACCTTGGCCCTGGATAAGCACATATTAGGTGGTGAATTATTATCCCAAATCCCCCAATGAGTGGATAAACCCAAACAAATACTTTTTATTGCTATGCTCATTTTTAGAATCAGGGGGCTCCTACATGGGTACTCTCATTTCTTTAAACTGCATCACTTACAGTGTAAAAACAGTCATTATAAACAAAAACACTTGAGATGCTGGGGATAAGCATGGTGAGTTTGTATTCAGTTACATCATTCCAAATGTGCTGTATCATTAAACCAGACAGGACTGGAGAGCCAGCCTCCCAAGACACATATTAGCGTTTCCCATTTCTGTGATTATTCTACGGATGCGGGCTGTAGGGTCAGAATTAATTGAAGCTTAGTTGAAAAGGAAACATATGATAGTTTGGCTAGCTTTTGGGGGCGGGCAGGAAGGAGGCAAGCTGCAACTGTCACACACGCTTTCACTTTCCAGAAGGACAGCTGCAAACATAGGTGACACCGTCAGCGTAATAGCAGTAGTTAGCTTGAAGTTTGCTGTCTCTGCTTCAGATCAGAATGGTCTTTTTAGTACCAAAAGCTTGGGAAGTTTGTTATATTAATCGGTCTACAGAAAGACAGTACCTTTCTTTACAAGCCTTGCTTTGTTTATAATCAATTTTAATTAAAAACGATTTTGAAACACATTTCCCAGTTGCACTCGGAGAGAAGCATGCCCTACACTGTAAAACTTTAGTTCTCCAGGCTAAGCATACAGGGACTGTTTCTTTCATGTTACCTCTTCCCTGAAAGGTGTAATATTTAGCTGCAGTGATAATGTTATTCCACTCTCAGATGATGTCAATAGTTAAAAAAATAGACTAGAGATCCTGATGACCACTCAGCAACATCACAATGCTGAAAAGGACTTCCAAAGACATAATTGATAGGAGGTAACATCTGCCTCCAGGTGGCAAAAGCATGGCTAAGGGATTTTGTGGAGAAGAGGAGGAAAAAAAAAAAAAAAAAAAAAAGAGTATGTGAAATATCTTCTCTTACTATAAACAGGAAAATTTTAATATATTCCATCCTTTCCAAGTTCTTTCCAAAATCAGTAAATGTTCCAAGTTCAGTTATACAAGTTCAAACATCTACAGCATTAAGTACAATTATATATTGTCATTGGCCTATACACTGTGCCAACTATATTATGACTATATATATTCAATCACTGTTTCCAGGCTTTGTGGAAGCAAAAGTTTGCTCTCCTCCTTTATCTTTCTGACCCCAAAGAAAGTGATATGTCTTCCTTTTGTTTATACATTTAGCACCAATGATTTGCAATATTTTGACTTTTTCTCTTCTACAGCAATAGCAACAGGCAAAAATCATTTAAGCGAGTGAGCATACAGCACAGGAGATATATTTGTTGTTATACAAAATTAATTTACCTTTCATTTACAAGCGTGTCTAGGAGCACTATGATTCCAGGTAATATACAGAGTTTTCCAAACTGCAGGACACGCTTTTCAAGTAGTCAAATACCTCAACCTGCATAAAAACATGGCTCAGGATAGCTATTTACGCCATCACCACTGCTGATGGCTATATGGGAGCAAAGGAGGTTTGGTGACACCTGACATCATACATTCCTCATTCTTTTAAGAAGTAGATAAAGTTACAATTTGATATGTGCATAGCTTTTCCATATATTTTTCCAGAATCTCCAGAGTTTGTTTTTTTTGAGGGGTTTTCATCCTAAGGAAAAAAAAAGGGGGGGAGGAGGGAAAGAAGGATAGAAATTTTTTTCACCATACAGTCAAGTTGCACAGAAATAGCACCTCTCTAGTTACTGTTCAAGGCAAGGTGGCTTTTTAACTTTGAATTTCAGGAGAGTGTTTAGAAAACACCAGGTCACCAGTGATTGGTTTTACTGTCATGAGATTAATCAGGTGGTCACCTGACAAGAGGAACTGGTGATTATAAAAGGATTTCTCATCAGCTGATTCAGAAAGAGTGCAGAAAAGATCAGAGAGAAGGCTCCAGAAGAAGCCACAAGCAGGAACCCTCAAGGAATTTATGATCCAAGTCCATTCTTCAGAATGGTCAAGAATTAAGAAGCAGAAGTTGGGGGTCGGAGGGTGGAGGAGGAGGAATTCTACTTTTGACCTTTTGTCTTCTCTGGATAAGAACTGCTTGGTTCTGAAAATTTTGAAAATCTTGTAGTTTGTTATAAATATTGCATGGCTCCGAGGAGATGAGTTGTAACCCAAAACCATCCTCAATGCTGAGCCATTCACTATATTATTATCGGGGAATTCAAAGCTGCCTGTACTAGATGCAAAATGGGACTACAGGATCTTGAATGACAAAAAGGGGAAAAGATGGAAGATGTGCACAACTAGAAGAATAACTAGAAATTCATATCCACAGACTGAGCTCTGCCATGTTTCAGAAAACTTTACAGCGTCTGGGCTGTATATTGCAGTTTCATGCGTGTCCAGCAAACAACCAGGCTACCGTTCAGAAATCTCAAACGGGATTCTATTTTATTTGCTAGAGTTGTAAAAGAGTTTTGACAAATAGCTGGTCTTGTTAGAAAAGGATTATAGCCATCAGCTGACATCACCTAGATCTTTTTAGTCCCCTGCTTTCAAAAATCTATAGGATCACTCTGCAACAGTGAAAAGGGAGCAGCAGATCAACAGTAATGGCGTAGGGGTTCTAACTCCAAGATCTACCCGCAAAGATAGCTGTACTAAATTATACACAGATTCAGCCGGAATCAGTCAACCTAAAACGCATTCAGACTTTTCAAAAGCAGGGAGGAAATTCCCCCTTTTATAAGCTGAATACAAGTTATATCCAAGTAATCTTTGGCAAGTGGTTAGGCTTTGGCTTTTTTAGGAATACAGTTTATGTCTGAGAAATTCCCAAAGGGAGGAGCGTTCAATTTTCATGTTTCAGTCGAATGAAAGAAGTAGTATTTGAAAATTCAACCAATGAGCTATAGGAGTATTAGGATCACATTCAGGGGTTCCCATGCCAAGCAAAGAGGTGCAAGCAGAGAACAAGCCTTTAGAACAAACTTTTGTGAAAAGTGATCTGAGAACATAACAAGAAACTAGGATGCAACATCAAGGCAATATGTTAGACTCTTAGAAGATGCAGATAAACAGGATATTAATGTAAGAAATGATGGGAAAAAGAAAACAAGAAATACGTGTGGATGATTCAGCCCCTAGGAAAATGTAAAGAAATCTAAGTAGTTTCAAATCTGATGGAGCTGTGTATAATACTGGAGACTTTCAAATTAAGGACTAATGCGCTGTTGTTAAAGCACATAATTAATTGTGAGACAACCACCCAAATCAACAGATTAAAATAAATTAATCAAGACAACTCCTTCAAGAACACCCTAAGTATCTGCTGTGGTAAAGGATCTGCATGTTTTTTAGCAATATAAGAATGCTTCAGTGCAAACAGAGCCCTTCAGTTCATCACCCACAGTCAGGCTAAGCAGTAATTACTTAATCTAAACATCTGAACTGGTCTAGGAGAACTGCTCTATCAGGTACAATGTTGAAAAAGAAGCCTAAATTGCATGTGAGAATTAAGCTTAATTTAGGTTGTCAATCTATGCTGATCTGGTTCCAATTCCGTAGGAGGTTTTGTAGCCTACATATTAAGAGGAGCCATGTAGCTGGAGCTCAAACAATTGCAAAAAGCAAGTTTTTCCTCAGGGCACAGTCTCCAAGTAACACTGCAATCTCAACATTGTTTTGAAAGGATATATACCATGTCCCTGCCTGTGTCAGAACTGATTCAGAAAAACAGAAATAGCAGCACAGTATTTGTTCAAGATAATAGAAAGATAATTTGAGATTCTAACAAGCTGCTTTCACCCTTTTGTCGTACAATATTATTATAAAAACTATGGTATCTTTAAAATCACAGCTAGCAAGCCATGAAGAAATACTAATCTCTGCAGCAATCTGCATTTATGACACTTTGGGTTGAGGAGGGTGAGAGGCCATTTTAACTGGATAGCTGAACATATTCACAATCTATTTAAATGCAGTTAATTCTTAATGATCGATTTTAAGGACATTCCTTGGGGCTTGGACACACCAATAGAGTGCCACAGGATAACACGTTATTGTGTACCACCTGATCTTTGGTAAGTGGGTGCACATAAAGATTAGAGCTACCTTACCTAACTCTCACCCTAAGCTATCAACAACAAAAGTTTGGTATTATTGAAGTGATTCATGATGAGAAGAATTGCCTTGTCACTGCTGTACTAAACTGGAATTTGGGACATCTTCTGTGGCTCTAGAAAGTCAGTGCTGGGATTTAGTTTCTTACCCAGGTGGAAAGACAAAGGAACTAGGACGCACCCTGTACAAAAAGCTCTGCATGTCTGAATCATTCATTTTGTAATGATCAGATACTACAGTAATAGGTATCACCATATTAAGTATTGAGACCTGGTAACCCTAACAATGTTCATTACTTCCTTTGATTTCTGCACTGTAGATCAGAGAAGTACCTAGTTCACTAGCAGTTTCTTCAATACTTCCTCATAGTAACTAAACTGAATTTCAAATTTAGCTATTTCTAACTGTCACAGGTTTAGTGATTGCTTAAAACAACTAGAATGATTACGTGTTCATAATACATAAAAGGGCTTCCTTAAAGTCCTGCTAAGAAACAGGAGGGATGACTAAAGCTTCCAACAAACCTAAAAAATCACAAACAGTAAAGTGACAGTATAATTTTCTGAAGAAATTACAGCCAGTAATAAAAAGGCTTGAGGGCCTTTTTCAGACTTTAACTTGTTAAGTAATTTTCACAGGTTTTCACATACATGCGCTACATGCTATATTTTAATATTAATGAGCCAAACTTTAAAGTATAAACAAAAGATCACCAAGTATGTATTGGCAAGCTGCTGATGCATTTGTTAAGCATATGAAAAGAACCACCATACAGGATGGCTGAGGAGCTTAGTAATGTACCACCTGATTTTATGTTTCGGCATATGCTAGTCATGACTAGAAAATTAAGTGCAATAAAAATTAAGGTAAAAAGACACCACCCTCAGTATCTTTTGATGTAAACTGTGTCAGAGGAGATAAATCCAGCCATCGGATAGCATGGAAAACACGATTTACAAAATTCTCGGAAGGTGAAGAAGAGATAAACCGCAATGTTTGTTCGGTGAGATAATGTGCACATTACTAAGATGAAGGGAGCAGCGGTTTTCAAGCATATGATGCATCCAGTAACATATTTCTTGAGTTTATTGTACAACAGCTGCAGGGATGGGCTGACTTCCGTCTCACAAAAACAGAACAGGGAAGTGAGGGCAGGTCCCACGCAGGAAATCGTTCCACGTTCCCCAGCTTTGCAATTATTTCACAAAAGCCTCCGATTCCTTTTTACACTAAGAGACAAGGTCTCACCTGCCATAAAATTTACTTCCTTCCCTCCCTCTCATGAAGATGTTACCTACCGCAGCATGCAGCTACTGAAGTGGGAAGCAGGAGGCAACAAAAAACCAAACCAAACATCTGCAGTCCATGTTCCAATACAAAATATTTGCAGATGTTAAATCTTTATGCCAAAATAATTTAACAGATTAAAGATACATTGATTACACATGCTCAGACTTAAAGACAAATACATAAAAGCAAAAGTATTTTTATTTGCAAAAAAGACCTAGCAAGCCAAATGTCTTAATATTGTTAAATTTGCTTAAGTGGTTGAAATGTTACATTTTCCAAGTGCGTAAAAGAAGTACTTTTTAACTCTGCGTTTTAACTAATTTGTCTTTGAAACAAAGCTAAGCCAGGAAAGTTGCAGAACCGCATGAAAGCTTTTTCAAGAAATAACGTAAGAAAAAAGTGATTCACTTCTGAAAAAGGCATATTACAAATGTGACACCCTTTGGACAAAATACTTCTATTAAGTGGGAGCATATTTAGTGAACATAAAGCAGAGGAAAGCTCAACAAAATAATCAATGCTTTATCTACAAAGGTACAAGGGAAGAAACAGATGAGCCTTTCAAGTGAACAAGTGATGCTCTAAATCTTACTGCTGAAAAAGCAGAATCAAATGAATGGGGAATACATCGTATTTCAAAATGGAAACAGATCAGAAAAAACCTCAAAGAATTACCAGCTGGAAAGCAAAGGAATATAATTTTTTTTAACATTCAAGGGAAAAAACTGGTTTAATCTGGCATTGAACAGAGTATATAATAAATAGACTTTGTGCATAAATAAAAAGAAAAATGGATACAAAAGGAATAGGAGCAACAACTGATTTATAAAAATATGTAAAATATTAACACAGTTGAACACTGAAGAGTCAGCGACAGGCAAGAACGAGTTGTGAAATGTACCACTGATTCCTGATGGAGGTGTTTGTCACCAGAAAGGCTGCTTAGACTAAAACTTAACCTGCTAAGGAAACTATTTCCCCATTTGTCCTTGTCCATTCTGCCTCCATTTTACTTCTTCCAGAGGTTACCACTTCCAAAACTGAACAGGTACAACTGTCCCTAACTAAACCAGTTTTGATACAACACCTGTTTTAAAATGCATCCTAAAAACTACTGAGTTTGATAGAAATAAGTAGGGAGTGACTATTCCTCTATCTCTCCCAGCAAACTTAAGAAGTAGTAACCTCTGGTAGGAGAATAGGGCAATGAAAAGCAGGTGGTGGATGACTAGATCTTAACTTAAATCAGATGCAGCTGAAAAAGTACACCTGACTCTGTTCTAACATCAGGCCTTCAGGGTAACACATCACCTACCTATAAGGAAGGCAGGTGTGTACAGCATTAGATCGTACACATGTTAATCAGTGTTTACATGCACCTAGCAGGCACATCAAAAATTTGTAACAAAAAAAAAAAAAGTTAATCCTTCTGCAAATATTCCTCTTTCTACAACTCAGTTTCTCAGGTTGGGGGGGAAGGGTTAAGTGCCTACCATTTTTCTTCTAAAGTTTTGTAAAAATAAGTTAATCAACTCCAGCCTCTTCCACTAGGGAAAAGAAAATCCAAACTAAATGTGATTGTTTTTAACATGAAAACAAATGCTGAATGGACACAGAAAGAAAGAAACTGTGTATACTTTACACAGGTACAGTTTAATCTATAACTAGTTTTGTCAGTTTCTATAACTCTTTTTCACACTAAGTGCATTGATAGGTGTTATATTCACATGTGGTCAATCAAGTAATGAAAACCCACGGGAAAACACTTGTTTTTAATACAATGTACAGACAGTATGGGTAACACAGTGCTCATTTTCACCTATTATGAAGTATAATAGAAACAACATGCTCCCAAGATTTCAGAGAAGTCCTATGTTAAAGCTGGGGAGGGCGGAATGGCAAGAAGGACTGATATATTCTCAAAAAATATTTATCTATTTCATTGAAATCAAAAAAGCTGTTGCCTTGAAGAAGAAAGGACATAATTTTAGCAATGTTAAAAAGGACTATCGGTACCTAGGATTTCAACTGATATTTGGGAATGCATTTAAGAAAAGTTGAAGCTTTAAATTTCAAAGCCCATTTTTTCAAATTTCCCATGGATTATATTACTAATTGGGAATATGTGGGAAATATTTCCCACAATTATGTTTATAAAAGTTCCAGTGATAATTAGTAGCAATCCTAACACACGTGGAAAACATTAAAATCACTGAAAATTATAAATAGTGTTGATTTTATGTAACAAAATGTACACTTTAAATACATAAAAAAGTTATATTAGGTCAATCCAAAGGTCCACGGGGACCCATATGCTCTGATGGTGACTAGTACTAGATGTCTACAGGAAAAGGTTGAAAAAGATAAGCAAACAATGATACTTTCCTCAGTAAATGTATTAGACATTCAGCAACATGAGATTCCAGGGCTTTATATCCCATAGGCTATATCTGTATTTAGAAGTCATCAGCGATTGTTTTCTCCCAGAATTTGTTAAACTGGTTCATAAAACTGTGCTAATTTTTGCATCCACAATATCCTGTGGCAAGCAGTCCCACAAACTGATCACACGCGCATGAGGAATCGTATCTTCTAGTTCATTTCAAGTTACCATGTTGGTTTAATTAAATACCCTCGGTTATTAAATTAGAACAAACAGTCATTTCCTATTTATCTCTTCCCGCCATCCATGATTTAATAGACCACTATTATTCCCCACCCACCTCCAGCTTTCTCTCTTCCAGGCTGAAGAGTGTTAAATTGTTCCTTACACTGAAGAAGTTCCACACCTCTCACTAATTCTCTTAGTTTCACTAAGAGGAACTATAAGTATACGTAGTGTTTAAAAAGTACTCAATTTGTACCATGGCGCAGTGATGGTATTACTTATGTTTTCTTCATTCTGTTCATACTAATTCCCTGAATTGACTTTGCTTTTTGAAATGCTGCTGTGAATTGGGCTGATGCTTTCAGAAAATATTATAAACTTTAAGAAGTCATTCCTGGGTGGTGGACCTGTGTTCAGGACCCATCATTTGCATGCATAAGTTTGAAGCTGTTCTCCCTCACCCCCATATACATTGCATTTACCTATTCATCTGTCATTTAATTGTACAGTCACTCAATACTCTGAGATTTTTTTGCAATACTTCATTGTAAGCCTTTGTTATTCAGCTCCCTTCTCGGATCATTTACAAATACAAACAGTGTCTGCCCCAGAGTTCCCTGTTCGACTCCAATATTGCCTCCATCCACCTTTATCCTTTAGCCAGGTTATCTATGTAAGGACCTTCTTTTTCAGCTCACTTAAAGAGACTTTGGCAAGGCACCTTGTCAATCACTTCTGGTGAATCTAAATAGGTTATAGCAACCAGATTTCCCTGTTCCTTACACTCACCAGTTCCTGTAAAGAAACCAGAAGGCTGTGATGCATGACTTCTCTTTACAATGAGTGTTTTGACTTTTCCCCAATGTACTACACAAATCTGTATATCCATTCATTCTGCCTTAATGGAGTTTGTGCTAATTTTCCTGCTACAGATGTTAGACATTGATCTGACAATTCTCTAGTCCTATCATACGAGGCACTCTGAAATACACGCAACTAGGGCAGTTTAAAAAGAACAAGATCTGCCAAAGTTTATTATTCACACATATGCTAAAATCTGGCTGTGTACTTACTCCAGTGCAGAGTACAAAATAACGAAAATAGACAACTATATTAAAACCCATTGTTTCTTTTGCAGCTAAGAACACTATGAAACTGGAAAATTAGTTTTCAAAGTGAATGCATCTGTTCCAAAAATTTTGGCTTTTTAACAACATCTTAGTAAATAGCAAAACTCTACAAATGCATCTTAGTACCCTCTCCTGTTGTGTGCAAATACAGAGAGAGAATCATGCTCAAGCTAGTGCTTTCTCCCTCAGGAGACTCATTCTGCTTCACTCATCTCCCAGATTCCCCCCATACTGAAGCAAACTGCTGAAAAAAAAACCCCACCTTCTGTAAATAAGATGATAACCTTGTGTAAAACAGTCCCTTCACTTTTTTCTATTTTTATCATTTTCTAGCCAAAAATACATATATTTCTACATTTATCAGATTCTTTTTCTCCTTGCTCTATCAGTAAGCCTATTGCAAAAAATTGCCATAGGTCTCCTAAGGCTTCACGACATTTTTCATTAATTTAAGTTCATCGTTCAAGACTTTCTCCATGCCTGCCAAGGTCACAATTTCTCCTTAATGCATATTCTAAACGGGTGAGTGCTATAGTAAAACTGACAGAAGAAAGCAGCTCAGTAAAGTAAGGTATGCCATGTAATAACGAGCGTCTAGATGTCACCTAGATGAATTAAATCTTGCTTAATTGCAATGTTTATGTCTATCCAGCAATATGTTAAAATGGAAAACTAAAACTGAATTACTTAACACCTCTCCAGTACACCTAATTTTCCATAACCTGTATCTACCTGCTTAGCTCTGTAAGGGGGAAAAGAAATACAGTTTACACACAACAAATATCTCTACCTGCTGCATTGCAACAAGACAACCATCACTGTCAACTGCTTCATATCTCACAAGGGGTAAATCATTTTCATCAGTTTTGATTTTGTTCCTCTGAAAAATGAACATCTGAGAGTGATACAGCATTCTGCATTAATAAAAACAGTGCATTTTTCTTTTTTAAAAGTCAACCATCAGTTGCCAGAGCTGTAAAAACTAGGCCCGGTTTACACTATGTGCCAACAAAAACAACTGTTTAACTTGCTAGTCCTTTTAATTTATTACCATATCAAGGACATATAACTCAAATTTGTAATCAACAAAAAAAAAATTATTGGTGCATCAGCATAAGAGAAGACTTTTTCCCCTGCTTGCTGAAGTACAGTCCTGGTCTATATCATTCTCAGTTCCCAAGCCTCTTTCCACCTCTCCTTATCTCGGTCTTCATTTTCCCACTGTCAAAGCCTGTTTTTCCAGGAAGGAAAGTTATGGTAAAGATGAGGAATATTGTTCAGCACCTCTTTGCCCTTTGGCACTGCTATCAAACACTGGGATTTTATCTGCCACATTAGCAGAGATCTTACAAAAAACACATTCCTTTTTGTATAATGTACATGGTGGTCACTCAAACAATAACCAGTAACAGATGTCTGAAGTGAGGAGAATGGACTATTTAAATAGAACTTTATAAATTCTGATGATACTTTCCCAGATTTGAAACCTTGACACTTAATTTATAACTATCAGTATGGCCATATACTTTCCTTTGTGTGTTTACTTCGAGTTCCAACCTCGGTAAGTATACTTTGTCCATCATGCTTTAAGTTTCACTATGACCTTGCAGATAATCTTACCCTCAACTTGCATTCATTTAATAGCATAAAGATAGTGGTAAAAAATGAAAAACCCTTTGCAAAGAATCCAATACCCAAATAAAGAATTCTGACAGGGGCTATGAACTTAAATGCTTACATAAAATTACTGGGCACATTCAGTACCCTGCAATGACCATCTGGGAAAGTTTTCCTTTCAAAGGAAACACAAAAGTATGAAAGAAATGTAACCTGCCAGAGTCTTTTCCATTGAAGTTTAATGTTACAAGATTTGTATTTAGGTCTGCTTTCCAGGGATTTTTAAAAAGCACACTCACTCAATATGCATGGGAAATTAAATAACTGCTTTAAATATCCTTACAGTTTAGTATTACAAGAAAGCGTTGGAGGTTTTAGAAGAAAATTCTCCATGAATCTATATATGTAAACCATATCTGTCAATAGCACTTTTACTCATATAGAAACAGTAGAACTAAAGATCAATTTGGCGTAATACAGAAGCAGTTTTTTAAGACTACAGTCTTTATAATGCTGCATTACGTTTAATTACCTTGTTTTCACAATCCCTTTTAACAAATAAAGATTCCTATATGTATTTCTGGCTACAGCTGCTTAAGAAAAAAGTAATTTTTTTAAAGTGTCATTAAAAATATCCATCTCAGCTACAGAAACAAAAGGATTCCAACAATAGCAGCTGCAATGGAAAAGAATAGATTTTAAAAGACAGTCAAATTCTGCCATTGTAACATCTCTGCATAGATGCAGAAAAGGTTTACAGACACACACTTAGAGACAATTTGTTGTACTTGAGGACAAAACATATCCTTCAGGATCTTTAAACTTGCCAATACATAAAAACAAGCAGACATAGTAGAAGTTTCACATTCCTGATTTAAATTTTTAAAACAGTTGAATAAGATGAATAATAATCCCAGAAAACACAGAACTCTAACATTTTAAAGCTTTGCAATCAGCTTCAATAGCATAATCCACTTGCATTTTGCTCAAGACACTCAGCCATGAATTTCAGGGTCATTTTGAGGGAATATACTTCCCCTTTCCTCTAAAGGCAGTGCAACAGTAGTGCCCTGTGTAAAGGTTTTACCCTCTGTGGGCAGTAGATACACAGATCTAGGAAGCATTCTTCCAATAGACGGATCATATTACAGGTCAGAAAGTTTCTTTTCTGCCTGTTACAATGGTCACCTGTACCCATGTTATTGGAAACCCACAAAGTTTAAAAAGAAAAGGCTGACAAGATGGAAAAGCCTCTTTGTATACAGCAATAACATTTCTGATAGAACTTAAGCAATGCCTACCAGCAGTCAGAAATTGTATGTTAAAATACATGATAGATGCTAGATATAGATACATGCTACTAATATAACGTCATTTCATTGGTTTAAAAAAAAGCTACAGCTGTCATATAATTGTAAGTGTGAAAATCATAGGAGCAAAACCAAAGGATGAACTCTCACATGTTGCAAAAATCACCTACCAAAGACAATGGCTGCTAAGACTATGCCAACTACGGATCTTCAACTTTATCTGCAAAGCTAGACTGCCATGTCTGGGTTTTCACTTCCTACATGTCTTGCATCTTTTTAAAGAGCCAATGCAGGAAAAAGTACACTTTATAAATTGAGTAAAAAACCCTAAATTTTTTCCATTGATTTCAACAGAAAAAACCCCTACATTACAGATTACGAGGCAATTACCCCTTGGAAAGCAACAGCTCATTTTTTAATTAAAAAACTTGATAGTATGCTAGCCTCACAACTGTCTGTCTTAAAAGGAATGAAGAAAGAGATGACAGCACGTGACAGATTACAGTTCCTGGATGTCAGGAACGCAGAGTACCATAAAGACAGGAACAAGTGAATGCACTGTCCATTTTATCTGATTGACATTAGTAAGAGGAAGACAAAAAAAGAACTTTGCTTTAACATGTCCAAGAATGTTGTTAAACTTTATTATACTTACATGTAGCCATGTATTTTTATCTTTATATTATTTTTTCGCTTGAACTCAGTAACGAAGGTCCACTCAGAGCTTTTTAAAAAGACAGAAAGACAAGCATTTGCATATAGCAAACACAGCAAAAATACATGTTATTAATCAAGTAATAAGACCTACTATGTTGCTAAAGGGACACAGTTAAATGAAGAGGAAATATTTCCTTACTTGTCTGACACCAAGAATGAATTTATGTGATCTAGTGTAAAAGGAATTAATATCAAAGAGAACACTAGAGACCAAGGTGTGTAAACATTTTAATTCATTAATATTAATGATTATCACATGATAAAAGTGCTAGATGCTCCAAATCTTACTGGCTTTAAAGTTTTTCAGTATTGCCTTCAACCTTCCTTCATTAGGCTGAAGATTACTCCGAAATAGTTACACTAAAAGTTAATAGATAAAAAGTCATCCTGAGCTTAACAAAAGTTACATCTTCTTGAAATTATACAATAAATCATGAATAGCTGAGTAGGCATGACTAGCAAAAAAAAAAAGTTGTTAATTGATAGTGTTCAGCGAAAAGTCTTTCACAGACCAAAATTTTATATTTGATGCTTCAGAAAAACAATGAAAAATAACAACCTACAAAAAAATCTGCAATTTTATCAATGAAACATTTTTGAAACATTCAGGCAAATATACAAGTGTTTAAAAGCCATTAAGAGAAATACACACTTTTTGGTTAAAATGCTAGATCCTTTATACAACTGTACATGACAAAAACATAATAAAATCAAAATTAATAAATCTATTCATACAGCATTTTCCATTTTAAAAGGGGTTTGATTTGTTTTTTAAAGAAGCAGTGTCTTTCCTTCTGTGCTACTCAGGATGTGGAGATTATCCAAATTTATTTTATCCTCCATTAACTGATTAAAAGTAGAAATAGCCAGGAGATAAATGTTCAAGAACAGGTCTGACCTTTCTAACGAGGTCTTGAAAAATGGACTCCTGGAATAGCTTACCTATATTCCAGTTAAGTACACCTTTAAAGACTTGCTCCTGTAAAAATACCACACTGAAGTGGACTTTATTTTTTCCAGCCTTACACAGATAGTGTTCATCTCTTCGTTCAAAAAATGCACACAGTGAAGCAGTGATATACTAAAAACACAATCACAATATACTACAGAAAGACTTCAGAAAAGGCCGAGGACATCACACATGCTCCTAGATGACTGCAGGTAGATTTGTGAAGTTAAACAGTTTCTGAATACGACCTTGGTAAGGGCAGGCGGAAAACTGATCAAGGAAAATCTACCATATGGTGACACGTTGAGTCCCACAGGGAAATTAGCAGGATTGGAAGCACCACAGAAGTCTCCACCAATTGACCAATACAATTAACCTGCAGTAAACTATCATCCTTTCTTTGGATTAGGACTGGAGATGGATAAAACATTTTGCGACTTTGTTTCACTTCAGGGGCCTTAGGTTCTCCTTCCAGGGTGCAAAGGAGAGCACAGACTATAGAGCAGATAATTGTGCCCATCACCCTCCAAAAATTACACTTTCCAGCATCTGGATATTCCTAATCTCTTCCCTATTTCAAGCTGCCAAAACCAGTCTTTTGACCAATTAACCTTGCCAATCAAGATTTTTCCATCAGTTTGAGTATCATTTACTACTCCTGATCCTCATATCTCATTATCAAGCCATTACCAACTCCTGTTTTACTCCCCCTGCTCCATACTTTGGAAAAACAAAGGGCAAACGGGAGACTACTGACCTGTTCCTAACCTTCTCTCCATTCAACCTTTTAGTTCAGCTTTCAGTTTGACACTACCTGCACAACCCTGCCCCGGTGTCGACGTCCATCATTAATTTTCTCCTCGTTCCTGCTCCACTGCTCTCCTAACAGTCAGTCTCTGTTCCTCGCCCAAACTACTGAATCCCTGTAGCCCATTCTCATGCCAGCCACCCCCAGTCTCTGCCCCATAAATAATAAGGAACTTCAGCAGTTTTTGGTTTGTTTGCCTTTTGTTGTTGTTGGGGTTTTTTTGTTTGTTTTAAGTAAGTCATCCCACCCTTTCTCTTCTTTACTTTCAAATTAGACAGAATCCATCTTCACCCTTCTAATCTCCAGACCAGCAGGGGCCACTAAGATCACAGGAGATTCACTCTCAGTAGAGGGTTGTCTTAACTAAAAATTGAATCTACTGAATAAATGTAAACTGATTTTCCAAGATGTGTATAATTTGGTGGGGAGATTTCCAAACCAATGGCAAAGGGCTCATCACAAAACTCAACTTACAATTGCTGTCGCTTCTTAAGGCCTGTGATTTGTTACCATTCAAAGGACTACAATATATAGCTGGTAGTTATGTCCAAAATTTACTATTTGCAGGGAAAAAACAAGTAAAAAATTAACTTTTTTAATATATGTATTAAAAGCTACATTAAAATAGAAATATTATGTAGACACTATACAGTATGTATATATATTGAAGAGGCCAAACAACATGTCAGTTGACATGGTGGGGGACGGGACACAGGACACGACATGACCCAGAATGGTTAGGAACAGTTTTAAAGGAGATGCTTTACTATGCCATAACACGCAGCTAGAAGAAGATATACTGGTTCTGGAAAAAATATTCTGTTCCAATTACTGTAATAAACAAATTCTTTGCAAAAATTTCACAGTTTAAGCAAAATGTTTAAAATCTTGGAAAACAAAACTGGTATCAAGAATTTAGTTTTAACTAACAGATAAAGATCATTTGCTGCCTCACTTTGTAATTTATATTTATCATTTTTCCATCAAAGGAAATGAAGCTGGACCAGACAGCTGAACAGGAATGATGAAACACATTGATTCTCTTTGTTCATATGCTGTTTGGGAGAATGGTATGTTTGGTTTTTACTGGACTGAAGATTCATTCAAATTTTAGCACTTACGAAACATCTGGTCTGAGTGGTATTCAGTAATGGTAACAGAATTTAAAAGCAGCAAAGAGCATTTAAGTCTTAAAAATGAAAAGAGAGTGATCTACAGACAGAAAGCTTTACTAACCTCCTGTAGTAATAGTGACACATTTATTAAATACTTTATAATAGTGACTTTAAAAATACAGGTTTGCCTTTTAAGAGTTTCATGGAATAGCTTATTCTATCACTTGACTATTCCTAAAACTAACTTTTCCCCCAATAATTTAGCTCATTCATACTGCAACTCACTCTGTATTTTGAGATTTTTAAAGTGGCAGTCTTATGGATTGGTGTAGATTCTATACTATGCAGTTATTTTTATCTCAAATAAAATACACATAGGAAAACAAATACTTTAGATTTGTACAAACTTATAAGAAAACTCAGGTGAAATATTTTAACAAAGTGGCCCTGAGATCATGGAATTAATGGCAACCTTCTCAGGAGCAGTGGCAAGTTTTAGTTAGTGATTATACACCCTACTTTAAGTAAACAAAAAAATCCTTACCAAAGTTCTGTAGATATGCCTAGTAAGTTTTGGGGCTTGTCTGGCGTTTTTTGTTACCTGTAAAACCTCAAAGATATGCTGAAAGTAAATTCATAAATATCTTAATAAAGACTTTGAGAACAGAGATAAAAGACACTATATAAAAACAAACATTTATTATTTGACTTGATATGATGTCCATAAAAATGCTTCTATGCCATCTTACTCTTACTAGCTCCATGCTATAAACAAAAGAACAGTCTATCAGAACTTGTAGTCTTCACAATTCTTTGTGATGAAGATGATATGGCACTTAGATAATACTGCACGCAACCACTGCACTTGCAGTTCCTAATGGTAATAAGAATGCTGAAAACATGCATTACAAAAAAATAAACAGAACAAAAAATCCTAGCTATGTTGAAGCTATGCCAGGTCTCACGATATCCCAGGCCTGAAAGAGATGTACGTTCCGGTCTCTATAGCTAAATTCATGTCAAAGAGTAGTTACAGAATCTTATTTAATGTATTGTACCTGTGCCTACTAACATCAAGCAGGTGTAAGAACAATATTTATGAAATTTATTGCTCCAATGCCCCTTTAAAGAGCTCAAAGCCAGCTAAAAGAAAAGAAAAATCTTTTGTTTTACTAAAACCAGAGTGATGATGCAAAATCATTCTTTGATCTATTATCTATTTGAAAGTACTAAGCTAAATGCAGACAGTAATTGCTGACAAATCCCAGTAGTAAACAAACCAGTTTCACATTTTACATATTATCAAGAGGCTACAGAATTAATGGTTACAGCCAAAGAAATGTTGACACAGTTGCTGATAGAGCCTTAACATGCTGATCATGTTAAAATACTGCACAAGAAATATTTTTCCACTTTGTAAAAACCCAGACTGTTTACATGCATAAGTGGCTAGAGACCTTGTTGTCTGTGTGTGGTCTTAACATTTCAGTATCATAACCATGAATATAAAGAGAAGCAGCATGAAATAACCTATTATACTTACAATGAATGCCAGACTGCCAATATTAGAACCATTGAGACTTAAGTTTCTTAAAATGAGCATTACAACATACATATACCTACATCTTTACCCCCTTTTATAAAAGTCATTAATAAATACATTGAAACAAAGCTTTTCTAAAAGTAAACAGAGGAATCATATTTCACAGAAGTTGATTTTTCTTCTCTTTACATTGTTTAGAAAGGAAAAGAATTTGGGAAAAAAAAAATCAAGAAATTAAAAATAACAAACATTGTCATCGTTAAAACCCAAGACATTGTGAAACTATGGTAACTTCACTCGTATTCTCTTAGCACATAAGATGTATGAAATTAGAATAATTTTTATTACAACTGTAACTATTATATCACAGCTCTAGTATATGAATGACTTAAATCTCTAATTTGCTGATTTTTAGCAAATTTTTGCTGCAAAAAATCTACAGCAAATTTTTTCTTTAAATTGCTGTTGCTAATTTACTTAGAAATACTGGAAAGTCTTCTGCAACTATCGGTAACTTTTTTTTTTTTTAAATAAAAACCAAAGCCCCACTGCTCTCATAGTTTACTGAGGAGAACACTGTGAAACCTTTAGGGAAAAGAAGATGCAAGCTATCTGCAACACAGGGAGATCAATTAGTAGCTTTTACCATTCACACACTTGTATCTAAAGACTGCCATAGCTAAAGCATATCAAACTATCCCATCTTCCCATTCTATGCCTAGCAATAAAACACACAATTTTAAAAGGCAAGTATGCAGTATAAATCAAAAATATTTTCTTCACTCAATACAAGAATTCTCAATATTTTTCACACTAATTGAGATTTCCTCCCACAGCCAGCAATAAAAAGCAGAGGCCATCATTTTTCCAGCATCTATCTGTGAACCCCACTACCCATGGCTAAAATTTCTAAGATCCCACTGAAAAAAAGAGAGATTGAAAGTACAAGATTGTCATCAAGAATGTGGGTGTAAAAAGGTCAGAGACAGATTTCTGGTTCTATTTGCCTTTTTTTTTTTCCTAATGTTCATTTGCATATGTGGTAAGGTGAAGGGGGAAGGAGAAATTGCCTATTAAGTTTTCCATATGCTTATACCCTATTGATATTTTTCAAGGTCCTTCAAAATAGTTTCTTCTCTAAAATTACAGGATTAAACGTAGAAGAGAAAAATTAAGAGATATAATGGATGAACAGAATTAACACTGTGGGAACATTCTAATTCCATTTGGGACACACATGCCTCATGAGGTTGTGTTTCTGTTCCATAAGCATGTAAGAAAAACAAAAAAAAAACCAAAAAAAACCCCACAAAAAAAACCCAAAAACATGTCACCAAAAGTCTTTAAAAGTATACTTCCCAAATTAGAGAAATGATCAAGAAGTCATTAGAGAAGAAATATGTATGAAGGGTAATTTGCCATAAAAACAAACAGTAAATGACCCTTGAAAGAGGTTCTTCTGAGTTTCCTCAAAGGAAGCCGTACGGCTCTGTAACTAGGCAGAACTGAAATAAACTACCACCGCTTTCCATCTCTCTGTCTTTGAAGAGGGGGACTAGCTAGCTAAACCACACCAGGGCGGAAGCAACCAAGCAGCATTCCCCCATTCCCACGTCTCTCCCGGCCACTCAGGCAGGGTGTTGGAGGAAGCCTAGCACGCAGGCCTTCCCCCGGCGGAGCAGATCGCGGGGCGGGAGCGGGCCGGCCGCGCAGCTCGGGGAGCCGCTGTCCGAGCCGGGCCTGGTGCTGAAGCCTCCCCCGCGCCGCGCCGGCAGCGGCCCGCACCGGCGGGGGTCACCCGCACCGGCGGGGGTCACCGTCTGTCGTCCTTACGGCCTGTGACCACCTTCCTCCAGCACCAACGTTATCACCACCTTCTTTTTAGTGCCTGCGGCTTTTATACCATCCGCCAGCTAGACCAAACTTCCTCAGACCGATGTCTTGTATCAAAGGTGGACTACAAGGATTGTATCCCACCACGACTGAACTCTTTAACAGAGTTTAATTTTTTTTAATTTTTTTTTTTTTTGCTAAATAAAGCTTTATGCTATGCATTTCTGCAGTGTGGAATTATTTGTAAGCATTCGGCTTTTGCTCTAGTCCAGAAACATTAATGGATTGGTTGAAGACAGCTGCAACCAACAAAGAAAGGCCTGAGAATTTATTTTGTCTAATGCCAGATTGCAGAAGCTTCCTCTGGAAGTCACAGAGGGAAACTCCAGAATACACAAGCATTCAGTGACAGATTTTCTTTCCGTTTAGGTAACAGCATAATCATTCCAATCCCATTACCTGTTCGCATGCAATCTGTTCCTTAGAATATTAATGGTACGTTATTGCATTTTCATGCTTATTATCTGCAATTTGGAAAGTTCAACATACACCCCTGCTATTCAACAACAGTTATACAGGTGAAAGCTTATCCCAGAGTTGCTTCCCCCATGGGACACTGACCTTCCACAGCCTGTTCCACAACCCTGCCACTTTTCATTTTACTCTTTCTTTCCCTAGTCCTGTCTGATTTGTAAGTCTGTATAAGGTGCTGCTATAAACACGAAAATAAAAGCAAGGGAGATCTTTGCTGCTGAGAACGAGCTCTCACAGAACAGAATTTTCAGTGTCTTTTCACTTTGTGGAAAAGCCTGGAAACTTCACCTTAAATACATGGGAACCTCCATCACGCGGCCCACAACAGAACTACCATTTGAAAAAAACCTTGCTGTTTTTCACCACACTAGTAAGATAATAGATAGCATCGCATTTAAACTACATTCTATTTTAATAGATGCGGACTAATGTCTTACTACTCTAACATTTAAACATGTGGCATACTGACTTTTTGAAGAGATCCAAACTGTTACTGAAAAGACAAGGGAACTAATCTAAACATCTTGAGGATCACTGAACTAATTCACAGATGGTCAAATTAGGGAAATGAGCATGCCTCTTGCTGATCAAGGTCTAACCACTAAATCTGTGTGGCAATCCAAAGAGAAAAAAAATTAGTATTTCAAAATCAAGTACCAATACGATGATAGCCATCAGCAGCAGAGATCTTGATGTGGGCATTACTGTAAAGTAGATGTTCATGGTGAATGAGCTTACCCTCTTAAACACCATTATGTTGCCTATTCTGAAACCACCTGCATCAATTTAAAGTCACTAGTATCTATGTAGATAAAGTCTGGTGTTAAGGACACAACCACTTCTTACATGGAATAAAAATACTCAGAAGGACGACACAAGCTGAAGTTATTTCAGGGACACCTGTACTCTGGGAAGAGTAGGCACAGCTCTACAGTACTATTCAGGCATCATTTCAAAAAGCTCCATATAACAGAGCTCACAGCTAATGAGAGCTAATGGTGATACTGAAGTTCTCCACTTTTTGGTTCTTAATAATAATAAAAAAAAAAGCTAAAGTGTTTGACAATCTATTATTCCTTATATCTCAGTGTAAAGGAGGAATACCAAACTGGCAGAACAATACTGTGAAGCGAGGCCTTGCTTTCACATGGGTCTCCAAGGAACAATGATGAGCAATACTGCTGGTAATTCCAGAAGTATTTTCTCCTTCTAAACTAGTTTTGAATTTGTAGCCCACTGTGAAGATCAAACTTTCTATTATGTTTTAACAGTCTGTGATCATCAGTGGTACCCATAACACTTTCTTACCAATCCAATGGCCTAGCCAACTTACAAATCTGGAAATTTTATTTTGGCATCTTCATTTTCTCTGCTTGGAGTGGGAATGCTGTCTCGTAACGGTATGTGAATAACGGTTGCCTCACCTTGTCACAACACTGGCTACCAACAACAGAGCTTTAAGTGATTTTCTAGGTGTACAGCTTGAAATACTGTGAGATTTCTTGATGCTTGCAAAAGATATTCTAACAAAAAGGTAGGTTCTAATGATACCTGAATATCATTTCACCTCCGAACTTAAAATATTTTTATTGTATTCTTCATCACTGGATTTTTCCTTCCCAAAATTTGTATCATCGTTCAAGTTGGAATTTACAAAACCAGACCAAATCCCAACGGTTCCTACATGCTTAATAATGTAGGCCTCTATAAAACAACGACGGCGACATATGAACCATCTCTAATAGCTCTACAGAAAATGGCTTCAAATTAGCAAAGAGTTTTCTGAACTATGTAGAATATGCTGGGCATCTGTAATTAAATCTCTCTTCAGTTCATAATCAGCAAGTACCCCTAGTTGTACCCTCCAAATATTCTACAAATCAAATCACAATTCCTGCCAATTATCAGGATGAAGGGATATAGGCAAAGAAACATTTTCCTTAACATTTTTTTGAAGTCTTTTATGGTCATTGCTAAACATCACCCTCTGTTTTCACCAAACAATAAAAGCAAAACAAAATATTCAACTCAATTTTCTGAAAGATGCATAAATTGACACATAAAGATTTAAAACTAATGACAAATTCTAACAATTTTCTGAAGAAATCTATAAACCAATGTTGTTCTTTGGTTTATAGCAGTGAACCAGTCACTGCTATTCAGTCTATTTCATATTACACTACAAACAGTACTCGGCACTTGTTTGAGGCAAGCATACATTTTTGTTTGATTGCTTTTTTAAATTACGGGCTTTATTTTCAGCTTTTGAGGTGTCAGACTTACTCCTATCACCTAAATTGTTTGTAAATTCCCCGAGACATGGATTGCAACTATGTGACAGTTTGGAACACGCAGGGAAAAAAGAACCAGAGACTTACCGACAATACCACAAAGGGAGTAACTGTTCATAAGCTTGTTTTCCACTACTGAAGATTACCTTATTATGGCAAGGCAATGCGCTATGGTAGTGTTACTTATATTACCCTCCTTCCTATTTTTATACTCTAAGAACGTCAAAATAAAGAAGGGAAAGTTATATACTGCATGACCCTACCAACTGTCAAATCCTAGGATCCTGGCATTGAACAGATCCTCTTTTAATGGCCCAAGACTTAGCTCCTTCCCAACTCTTTAGTTCAGCAAATATTTTATGTTCAGAGCTATATAATTCTCTTCTATCAGCCTTTATCTGTATGACACAAAGCAGGATAAAGCACAACCATGTATATTTAGTTAATTATGAGTGCTGTTAAATCACTGGTATATTCAATGAATAGATGACCCTCTGAGTTTAAAACAGGAGAATATTGGCTTGAACTTGAAAGGCTCTATTTAACTGCATCTTATATAAACTATTGTTTCACCAGTTGAGTGGTGTCAGATATGCCAGGCACCTTACTACTTCCTGGAAACTAAGCAGGGCCTTGCAAAGAGGAGCTTGCACATGGAACAGAGCTTAGTTTAGTTATTGCAGAGATTTTTAGAGTAAAATGAGGATAGAGTTCTTGAAGTACCTTACAGATATCCTCAAACCTCAATCATCAACAATGTGAAAATGCTGAGAAAATGTTCTGTGGCTATGTCACTTTTTCTCCTGTGGAAACCACCATGTCCTTCTTCCTTACCTCTGTTCTTTTCCTCACTCTCCTTCAAGACTAACAACTAACTATTCTTCAATGAGCATTTGATGCAGCATCTTTACAGTGATTCTCCACTTGAATGCTATTTCATATGTACATGGCAAGTTACATAGAAAAAGGAATAAAATTTTCATTTTGCTGAAGCTTGTAGATTCAGGATTTCATGCAAGAGGATCTGTCTGTAAAATGTACAGATAGGAGAAATAGCAAAGAAGCCTCAATGAAGCTACAAAGGCAAGAAGGTACAAAACCAAGAAAGATGACACTTGCTCTTAAGGCTTCGTAAGTGGACCACACTTCCCTAGCAAAGCATACACAGCCAACAGGAAAATATCATCTTGAAGCACTCAAATCACTGAAGATTTTGGTTCAAAACCGTCTGCACATGATCTAGACCACAAACTATTCTCTTCCCACTTTCCCAAGTGAAAAATCTCTCAACTACAAATACTGTTTTGTAGTAAGGCGGTAGAGTTGTCTTTTGTGTGGGCCTCATTAAAAATACTGCATTCTATGAAGCAGGGAAATAAAAAATAGCTTAGCTTGATAAGCAGAGGTACAGACACCATGGCTTGGCAACACCTATTTTCATTTACCATTTCTTTGTATGACTAAATGAACCTATACAGCTAATCTGATTTTTATTCATTATATAAAGGTGTTTATTCTTTCTGTTCATTTGGCTAAGCAACATCACACAAAGGCAGAAGTAGACAGATTTTGTTAAAAAACAGGAGAATATAACAATACACAACAGCAGAAGGGCTAGAATACGGACAAACTCTACAGAACTTGCCTTCTGCAATAAGAGTTCT